>NC_050578.1:15963739-16267253 GCF_011100635.1 Trichosurus vulpecula
ATGATGGAGAGAGATATCTACATCCAGAGAAATAACTACGAAGTATGAATACAGATTGAGGCACACTGTTTGCTCCCCTTTTTCCCCTTTGTTTTATTTTCTCATTTGTTTGTTTTTGGGTTTGTTTTTTTTTGGCTTTGACTCTTCTTTCTCCTGATTCATTCCATTGGTCATAATTCTTCTTTACACCTTGACTATTGTGTAAATGAGTTCAATGCAAAATTATATGTACAAGATATATCACATTCCATGTGGTATTGGGGAGGGAGGGGGGAAGGCGGGAAGAAAATCTGGAACTCAAAATTATGTGGAACTGAGCATTGTAAACTAAAAATAAAAACATCTTAATTATAAAAAAAGAAATTAAGAAAACTATTGAACTAATAAATAAAATTAAGAGCAGATTTTGTTAAAAAAACAATAAAATAGTAAACCTTTGGTCACTTTGATTAAAAAAAAGAAAAAAAAAACAAATTACCAGTATCCAGAATGAAAAGGGGGAAGTCATCATTAATCAAGAGGAAATTAAAACAATAATTAGGAATTATTTTGCCCAATAAGTTGGCCAATAAATTGGACAATCTTAGTCAAATGGATGAATATTGGCAAAAATATAAATTGCCCAGATTAACAAAAGAGGAAATGAAGTACTTAAATAAACCCATTTCAGAAAAAAGAAATTGAACAATCCATCAAGAGGTACCTAAAAAAAATCTCTATGGTCAGATGGATTTACAAGTGAATTCTATGAAAAATTTAAAGAAAAAATAGTTCCAATTCTATATAAACTGTTGGGAATTTAGGTGAAGAAGGAGTTCTATCAATTTCTTTTCATGATAAAATATGGTATTGATACCTTAGCTGGGAAGAGCCAAAACAGAGAAACAAAATTGTAGACAAATTTCCCTAATGAATATATATGCAAAAAGTTTAAATAGATAAAATATTAGAAAGAGACTACAGAAACTTATCAAGAGGATAATATTCTATGTCCAGGTAAGATTTGTATTAGGAATACAGAGATAGTTCAATACTAGGAAAATTATCAGCAGAACTTACAATATGAACAACAAAACTAACAGAAACCATATGGTTATCTTAATAGAGACAGAAAAAGTTTTTGACAAAATACAACACAAGAGCATAGGAATCAATGAGGATCCTCCTTAAAATGGGGGAGATGATAGAAGGGAGGACAGATTGGGGGAGGGGGTAGTCAGAAGCCAACACTTTTCAAAAAAGACAGGGTCAAAGGAGAAAATAGAGTAAATGGGGGTGAGATAGGATGGAGGGCAATATAGTCTTTCACAACATGACTATTATCAAAGTGTTTTGTATAACAATACATGTATAAACTTATATTGAATTGCTTGCCTTCTCAAGGATGGTGGTTGGGGAAGGAAGAAGGGAGAGAATTTTGAACTCAAAGTTCTAAAAAAAAATGTCAAAAACTTTTTTTACATGCAAGTGGAAAATAAGGTAAACAGGCAATGGGGTATAGAAATCTATCTTACCCTACAAGAAAGTAAGGGGAAAGGGGAGGTGGAGTGGGGTGATAGAAGGGATGCCAGACTGGGGAAATGGGTAATCAGAACACATGCCATCTTAGGATGGGGGGGAGAGCAGAGATGTGAAGAAATTTTGTAGCTCACAGTCTTGTGGCAATGAATGTTAAAAATAAAAAAAAATAATATTAAAGCAGTGGATGCAATTAATGCACTGATAAGATAGTGCAAGAGCAAAATAGATTAGAAGGCAAAATAAAAAATAAATTGGGCACAAGAAACAGACTTAAAACATTAGGATTTTACATAGTTATAATGAAAGAATAGATAGACCAGATTCTATTCGCTAGAATTTACTGTGCCTCAGCTAATTTTTTTAAAAGCATTGGCAATCATCATCTCAGTTGCAACAATAATAAAAATAGATATGAGTAAAAGAAATAAGTAAGAAAATATCTTTAAAGCTGCTGTATATAATCAGACAACATTAATTTTATATGTATATATATATATATATATACACATACATACACACACAAACACACATACACACACAGATGCACACACTTTATGTGGTAACACCAAACTGCTTAAAGGAAAATCTAGGGTACCCATACTGACAAAAAGATAGCAAAACAATAATTGTCTGGGACATCAACGTACGTCTTTCAGATCTAGACAAATATAACAAAAAGACAAATGAAAAATAACGACCTGAATAGAATTTTAGAAAAAAAAATATTATATACCTTTATTGACTAGTAGATGGAAACTGCAAGGAACACACATCTACCTCAACATTGTGTGGAAGTTTTAATTGAAAATTTTGTAAGTGCAGAAAAGTAGAAATATTAAAATATGGCTTACTAATTCCAACATAGTCAAAAGCATAACCAATAAAGGAAATTTAAGGAAAGGATTTAGAATTAAAAGGAGATGAAGAAATTAAATTGTAAAGCATGTTTGGGTTAGAGAACAAATCATTGAAGTAAGAGACACTTTTATCTAAGAAAATACATTAATGAGACATCAAACTAAATTTCATATGAAACAACAAAATCATCTTTAAGCAAATTTATATCTCTCAGCACATTCATCAAGAAAAGACACAGATAAAGGACCAATAAAATAAACATATAAGTAAAATAAATTAAAAATCAATTGATCTAAATTGTCAAATAATATGAAATAGAATTTTTGAAAAACAAAGAATATAAAAATGTAATCTAAAAATGAAATAAATTAAATATGGGTGTTTTTAAAAAGACAAAAAAGACAAATGATTAATTCTTCTGATTAAAACCAAATTACAAAAGTAAAAATAAAAGAATTATAACACAGAAAGAAAAAAGGAAATTTGTATTCTAATGAAATATATAACAAATAACATACTTAACTTTAATAATATAAAATGCCTTAACAACACATAAAATCAAGTGTTTTAGTGATGTAATTCAAGCAAAAGAAATTGGCCAAAACATAAATTAATGTTAAAAAATATAAGGTTTAGAGAAGATTTACAAACATATTCTATAAAACACTAAAAATAACAGTTAACTCCAGTATTCAAAAAGTAGAGAATAAACTTGTGATATGAACTCTCTGAAAACAAATAAATCAGTGAGATACAAAGTAGAGAAAAAAAGCTGCAAAGTATATGCCAATATAGCTAGTGAAGTTTAGTACAAAAAATTTGAATAAATTGGGCTGCTAGGTGGCACATTGCTTAGACTACCCAGCCTGAAGTCAGGAAGGGGTTGAATTCAAATTCAGCCTCAGCCATGTACTAACCACATGACTCTGGACAAATTACTTACCCGTCTTTCAATCAGACTCCACATCTGTCAAATGAACCAGAGAAGGAATGGATGAACCACTCCAATATCTTTGCCTAGAAAACTCCAAGAAGAGTCGGGCATAGCTGAAACAACTGAACAATAGAAAGAGCACTGAATAAAATATCAGCAGAGAGAACTTGACAATATATTCAAAAAACTGTTCAACCTAAACCTATTGGATTTATATCAGAAAAAAATCTGTATTGGTTTATCGTTAGGAAAACTATAAATATGATAAACCATTTGATAACAAAAGAAAGAAAATCACATTTCTATATTAATAATTAGAGAAAGATCTTTTGATCAAATTTAACATTCATTTATGTAAAAGTTTGCCCCTTTCAGAATTTAGTATTGAAAGATGTAAAGTCCAAGTTACAAAAATAATAGCATAATACCGTTTTAAGATATAATATGATCATTCTCTACCTCATAAGGAATATGAAGCTTTTAGTAGTTCATTTACACATGAAAAAGCTAGAAACACACATGATCCAGAGAGTGATAGTAAAGATCACTTGTATTTATATAGATTGTTAAGGATTACAGCTTCTTTTACATATATTATCACATTTGATCCTCATAATATCTGCTATTCTATGAGTATAATACATTTTACAAATGAGGATACTGAATCTGATATATATTAACTGATTTAACCTGCATCAGAATTAATAATTTATCTGATATAGGATTTGAATTCAGATTTTTCTGACTCTACCACATAATAAGGCTCTTTCTTTCTGGAGTACCATTTGCCTCTATTTTATTTGCATAAAGTATTAGAATTTTTTTTTAAATGGAAAACCTTGAACTCTCAAGATTTTTGGTGATGATTTGAATAATCATCCATAGTTATGACCTAGGTCACAAAGATGGAGATTTGAGAAATGTATTTGATATTTGTCATACCTGAAGATGAAGTCTCTTATCATGGGGATTTAGCCCCTGAACCAAGAAGAGTAGTTGAAAGGAAAAGGTGACCTTACCTATTCCATCAAAATGTTAACTGAAACAATAAATTCAGAAAAGTAGCAGGATATAAAATAAATCCATAAAATTCAAACAAATATATGCAGGAAAAAATAGCAAATGAAACTCAATTCAAAGTAACTATAGGGTATAGAAAATATCTGGGAGTCCATTTGATAGGAAATATTTGGGCCTCATTTTTTATTACAATTACAAAACATTATTTAAAGAAATATAGGAAAATACAAATGATTTGAAGAAATATTAATTCTTTGTACTTGAGCTTATTTAATATAAAATGATGCTGCCTAAACAATGTGTAGCTTGGGCATCATACTAATCAAACTACCAAAGGAATTATTTCCCAGACAAAATAATAAGAAAACTCATTTGGAAAAATAAGTGGTCAAAAACAACAAGGGGAATTTTTTTAAAGTAGGAAATAAGAGGGTCTAGCAATACTAGATCTCAAATGAGACTAAGACATACTATTCATCATTGAAAATACTTGGTTCTGCATGTAAAAAAATGAAAGGAAAGTTGATCAAAATAATAGGTAAAGAAAACAAAAAAAAGGAATTTAACCATCACCTTTATTTTTTTTTCTTTAGGAAACAAATATACCAAGTACTGAAGGATTCCTTTGGGGAAAAATGCTGATAAATGGAAAGTAGTCTTTCTTGCAGAAATTAGATTTATAGCTATATCTTACAGTTTATTCTACAATGATGGAATGTAATCAAGGGAGAAAGAGTGAATTATTTTTTTTCAGGTCACTTGGGAGATACCTAAATTCGTGAGAACCTACAACTTTAGAGCTTAGAATACACTAACATACTTTCAGTACTTCTCAGGCTTTACTGGATGTTGTCGTTATTGTTACATGTTGTTCTTTTCTGTTGGTAAATGATGTGCCAACATCAGTATGAATGAATAATTTTATCATATATAGAAAATGGAGCATTAAAAAACAATCTCAGGGCCGGGCAGAGCCAAGATGGTGGCTGGAAAGCAGGGACTAGGATGAGCTCCCTGCCAAGTCCCTCCAAAAACCGATAAAACATGGCTCTGAACAAATTCTAGAACTGCAGAACCCATGAAATAGCAGAGGGAAGCAGGGCTCCAGACCAGCACAGCCTGGATGGTTGCTGGGTGAGGTCTATTGTGCACGCACCTGAGAGTGGAGCGGAGAAGAGCCCAGTGTGGGCTGTGCACGAACCAGACCAGGAGCCAGGTGGAGCGGGTCCTAGCACCCTGAATGAGTGATATGTGGAAGCTCCCAGACTTCTCAACCCACAAACACCAAAGACAACAGAGAAGGTTAGTGGGAAAAGCTGCGGGGAGTGAAAAGAGTTCACCCTGGGGGCAGCAGGGGTGGCACAGTTACCAAACTACAGCTGCAGTTGCTTCTAGCACCAGGCTCACCTAGTGGGAGGAATGGCAGATCAGAGCAGGAGTGCAGAGCCTGCTTAAGATTTTGTCAGGTCCAGGTTTGCGGTTCTTGGGGAAGGAGGAGTACTGGTGTGGCAGAGCTGGCTGTATAGAAATAGCTCTGAAATCAACAATGCATCCCCTGAAGCATAGAAGGAAGTCCTTTTTGCTCTACAAGCAGTCATACCCTGCTGAAAAACTCAGGGGTTAAGTAAGTTGGCTGGGAACATGTCCAGGCAGCGAAAACACACCCAGATTCAGTTTGAGACTTTGGAATCTTTCTTTGGTGACAAAGAAGACCAAAACATACAGCCAGCAGAAGTCAACAAAGTCAAAGAGCCTACAACGAAAGCCTCCAAGAAAAACATGAACTGGTTTCATTTCAAGGAAGAGTTCAAAAAGGATTTGGAATAGCAAGTTAGAGAAGTATAGGAAAAATTAGGAAGAGAAATGAGAATGATGCGTGAAAATGATGAAAAACAAGTCAATGACTTGCTAAAGGAGACCCAAAAAAATACTGAAAAAAATAGTGAAGAAAGCAACACCTTAAAAAAATAGACTAACTCAAATGGCAAAAAAGCTCCAAAAAGCCAATGAGAAGAATGCCTTGAAAGACAGAATTAGCCAAATGGAAAAGGAGGTCCACAAGACCACTGAAGAAAATACTACCTTAAAAATGAGATTGGAGCAAGTGGAAGCTAGTGACTTTATGAGAAATCAAGATATTATAAAACAGAACCAAAGGAATGAAAAAGTGGAAGACTATGTGAAATATCTCATTAAAAAAACCACTGACCTGGAACATAGATCCAGGAGAGATATTTTAAAAATTACTGGACTACCTGAAAGCCATGATCAAAAAAAGAGCCTAGATATCATCTTTCAAGAAATTATCAAGCACAACTGCCCTGCTATTCTAGAGCTAGAGGGTAAAATAGAAATTGAAAGAATCCACAGATCACCTCCTCAAACAGGTCCCAAAAAGAAATCTCCTAGGAATGTCATAGCCAAATTCCAGAGCTCCCAGATCAAGGAGAAAATATTGCAAGCAGCCAGAAAGAAACAATTTCAGTATTGTGGAAACATAATCAGAATAACGCAAGATCTAGCAGCTTCTACATTAAGAGATCGAAGGGCTTGGAATACTATATTCCAGAGGTCAGTGGAGCTAAGATTGAAACCAAGAATCAACAACCCAGCAAAACTGAGTATCATGCTCCAAGGCAAAATATGGATTTTCAATAAAATAGAGGACTTTCAAGCTTTCTCAGTGAAAAGACCAGAGCCAAATAGAAAATTTGACTTTCAAAGACAAGAATCAAGAGAAGCATGAAAAGGTAATCAAGAAAAAGGAACAAGGAAAAGAGATCACAAAGTTAAACTGTTTTGTTTACATTCCTACATGGCAAGATGATGTGTATGATTCATGAAACCTCAGTATTAAGGTAGCTGAAGGGAATATGCATATATATATATATATATATATATATATATATATATATATATATATATATATACATATATATGTGTGTGTGTGTGTGTGTATGTATATATATATATATATATGTAAATATATATGTGGAGAGAAAGAGAAAGAGACAGAGAGAGAGAGAGAGAGAGAGAGAGAGAGAGAGAGAAGGCATAGGGTGAGTTGCATATTAAGGGATGATATCTAAAAAACTAAAATCAATTTAAGGGATGAGAGAGGAATATATTGAGAGAGGGAGAAAGGGAGAAATAGAATGCGTTAAATTATCTCACATAAAAATGATAAGAAAAAGCAGTTCTGTAGGAAGGGAAGAGGAGGCAGGTGAGGGGAAATGAGTGAACCTTGCTCTCATCAGATTTGACCTGATGGGGGAATACCATACACACTCAATTGGGTATCTTACCCGACAGGAAGGAAGGAGCAAGAAGATAAAAAGGGGGGATGATAGCAGGGAGAGCAGATAGGGGAGGAGGTAATCAAAAAGAAACACTTTCAAAAAGGGACAGGGTCAAGGGAGAAAATTCAATAAAGGGGATAGGTTAGGAAGGAGCAAAATACGGTTAGTCTTTTACATCATGAGTATTGTGGAAGGGTTTTACATAATGATATGTATGTGGCCTATGTTGAATTGCTTGACTTCTTAGGGAGGGTGGGTGGGAAGGGAAGGGGGGAGAGAATTAGGAACTCAAAGTTTTTAAAAACAGATGTTCAAAAACAAAAAAAAAATCGTTTTTGCATGCAAATAGAAAATAAGATACACAGGCAATGTGGCATAGAAATCTATCTTGCCCTACAAGAAAGAAAGGGAAAAGGGGATGGGAGGCGAGTGGGGTGACAGAAGTGAGGGCTGACTGGAGAACGGGGCAAACAGAATATATGCCATCTTGTAGTGGGGGGAGGGTAGAAATTGGGATAAAATTCATAATTCAAACTCTTGTGAAAATCAATTCTGAAAACTAAATAAATTAAATAAAAAAAAGTACAGGATGGGAGAGACATCTATAAATATAATAGCTGGTCATTCAAAAAAAAAAAAAACATTCTCACCGTCTCTATGTTCTTGCTCTTCTCAATACCTCTTCAGCATGTCTGGATTTCTGATCTTCTGTACATGGAATCTCTTTGAAGTTATATATTTTAACACAGCCACATTTCTTTCTTTTTTTGTTGTCTATTTAATTTCAGTTTTCAACATTCACTTCCACAAGATTATGAATTCCACATGTCCCTGCCCCCAACCCAGGACAGCATGCATTCTGATTACCCTTTCCTCCAATCTGCCCTCTCTTCTATCACTCTTCCCTTATCTCCTTCCCTTCTATTTTCTTGTAGGGCAAGATGGGTTTCTGTACCCCATTGCCTATATATCTTATTTCCCACATTTGTGTAAAAAGTTTTTGACATTCATTTTTAATACTTTGAGTTCCACATTCTCTCCCTTTCTCCCTCCACACCCACCCTCACTGAGGAAGTAAGCAATTCGATATAGGTTATACATGTGTAGTCATGCAAAACACTTCTATAACAGTAGTGTGAATAACTAACTATTGACCTGTCCCTCCACAAAAGTGCTTGCTTCTAATTACCCCTTCCCCCAATCCACTGTCCCTTTTTTTTATCTCCCCTCGCTTATCCCCTTCCTCCCTGCTTTCCTGTAGGCAAGATAGATTTCCATACCCAATTCAGTGTGTATGTTATTCCTTCCTTAAGCCAAATCTGATAAGAGTAAGGCTCACTTATTCTCTCTCACTTCCCCCTATTCCCCTCCATTATGAAAGCTCTTTCTTGATTCTTTTATGTGAGATGATTTACTACATTTTACCTCTTCTTTTCTTTTTCTCCCAGTACATTCCTCCCTGTTTTAACAACCCAGCTAGCAGCTTCTGTGGGGGCATAAGATGCATCCCCCCCACAGCCAGCACCCAGGAGGCTGCTGGCACCCAGCAGGCTGCCGGGATGCCGGGAAAGCACAGGTTCTTTTTATCTGCTTGAACAAGGAAAGCACGGTGAAGGGGTTGAACAGCTTACTTTAATCCAGCATTCAGTTAGCATACAGACAACATTCATTTAGTTCAGGGGAAAAAACGCCAGCATTCAGTTAGTTCAGGGGAGCATACAGGCAAGCATCAATGGACAGGCCAAATACAGATTACAGTCAGTTAGTTCAGGGGAACAAATAGCCAGCACACTGAAGTTCAGAGCATTCATTTAGTTCGGGGAAAGACAAACCAGCACCCTGAACCTCAAAAACAAAATACAAACAAATTACAAATATCAACAGACAGACCCAATACAATTCATATTTACCAACATCTGGGCTCGGCCCGAAAGCAAGGGCTGGCCCAGAGTCACGCTCCCCGCTGCTCCCACACCAACCGGAAAAGGAAAGAGAGATCTTCAAGCTGTCCTTTCCCCTCTTATAGAGTTCTTGACATCATCAAGTGCTGCCTGAATGACCAGGGCCGATTGGTTCTTGAGTTGGCCTCTCCCCCTTGCGTAGACTAGGTTAACACCCAAGGGCTCTGGTTCTGGGCGTGGCTCTGGAGTCAACACCTCCCCTCAGCCAGCCCCATGACTCATCACACAGGAAGTTCTCTGATCCCAGGCATGGCCCAGCAAGGCTCAATGAGATAAACTGGGTCACTCAAAGAAAGAAAAGGCCACTCTGGCTACACTCCCAACACTTAATTTTATTTTTTAGGTATCATCCCTTCATATTCACCTCACCGGTGCCTTCTTTCTATACACACACATAGACAGAGACACACACATACACACACACACACGTATACACATATACACACAAATACATACACATACATACACATACATACACACATGTATGTATAAATGTATATCTATGCACATATAAACATACACACAATACACATACGCATGTATATACATACATGCATGCATCATATACACATATACATACACACATACATACACACATACATACATACATACACACATACATATGAATATACATATATATATCTAAAAATTCCCTCTAGCTATCCTAATACTGAGAAAGGTCTCAGGAGTTACAAATATCATCTTTCCACGTAGGAATGTAAACAGTTCAACATTGATAAGTCCCTTATGGTTTCTCTTTCCTCTTTACCTTATTATGTTTCTCTTGATTCTTGTATTTGAAAATCAGATTTTCTATTCATCTCTGGTCTTTTCAACATGAATGCTTGGAAGTCCTGTATTTCATTGAAATTCCATTTTTTTCCTCTGAAGTATTATATTCACTTTTGCTGGGTAGGTGGTTCTTGATTTTAATCCTGCCTCCTTTGACCTCTGGAATATCCTATTCAAAACCCTCCTATCTCTTAGTGTAGAAGCTGCCAAATCTTGTATTATCCTGATTGTGTTTCCACAATGCCTGAATTGTTTCTTTCTGGCTGCTTGTATTATTTTCCCCTTTATTGGGAACTGTGGAATTTGGGTACAATATTCCTAGGAGTTTTCTTTTTGGATCTTTTTCAAGAGGTAATTTGTGGATTATTCCAATTTCTACTCTACCCTCTAGTTCTAGAATATCAGGGCAGTTTTCCTTGATAATTTTTTGAAAGATGATGTCTAAGTTCTTTTTTTATTATGGCTTTCAGGTAGTCCAATAATTTTTAACTTATCTCACATGGATCTATTATCCAGGTCAATGGTTTTTCCAATGTGATATCCCACATTATCTTCTATTTTTTTATTCTTTTCACTTTGTTTTATAATTTCTTGATTTCTAATAGAGTCATTAGCTTCCATTTGCTCCATTCTAATTTTTAAGGAATTATTTTCTTCAGTGAGCTTTCAGACCTTCTTTTCCATTTGGCCAGTTCTCCTTTTTAAGGCATTCTTCTCCTCATTGGCTTTATGGAACTCTTTTACCATTTGGATTAGTCTATTTTTAAAGGTGTTATTTTCTTCAGCAATTTTGGGGTCTCCTTTAGCAAGCTTTTGACTCATTTTTCATGACTTTCTTGCATCACTCTCATTTCTCTTCCTGATTTTTCCTCTACTTCTCTTACTTGATTTTCAAAATCCTTTTTGGGCTCTTCCATGGCCTGAGACCATTTCATATTTTTCTTACAGGCTTTGGATATAGGAGCTTTGACTTCGTTGTCTTTCTCTGCTTGTATGCTTTGATCTTCCTCATCGCCAAGTACATAAGAAAATACCTTTTCACTAAGAAAGTAACCTATAGTCTTATTTTTTCTTTTGTTTGCTCAGTTTCCCAGCCAATTACTTGGCTTTTGAGCTCTTTGTTAAGCAGAGGGTGTACTGGCCCAAGTTTCAGGGTTTTTGTGCATCTGTCAGAAATATTTCTAGGGCCCTATAAATTTTCAGTACTTCCAAAGTGGTATGATCAAAAGAGAAATGTTTTTTCCTCTCCTGGGTTGTGCTCTGGTCTGTGGGGAACCACAAGCACTCTTTTCTGCCTTGGAACTATGAGGAGGATTTCCTCTCCCCAACAGCCACAAGCTCCACTATGCCAGTGCTCCTCCTAGCCACAGGACCACCACCCAGATTAGCTGCTTGATTTCAGCACTGGCTGTTGACCAAGAGCTCCAAAAGCAGCTGCCACTGTGGCAGTGGCTGCTGCTACCCTGGTCCTTGGGATGGGGCTAGGGCTGGAACATGGTGCAGAAATTCCTCTCTCACCCAAATGACAGACTGTTCTCACTGACCTTTGAAGCTGTCTTTTCCATTCGTGGGTTGAGAAGACTGGAAACCACTGCAGCCATCAGTGATTCAGTGCCCTGAGGTCTGTTCTAGCCCCATCTGTGCCAGTGCGGCACACACTGAGCCACACTCTGCTCTGAGCTAGTGCAATAGTCCCTGTTGGCCTTCCAGATTGTACAGGGCTGGAAATCTGTTTCACTCTGTCATTTTGTGGCTTCTGTTGCTCAAAAATTTGTTTAGAGCCATTTTACAGGTATTTTGAGGGGTTTGTGTAGAGAGCTTAAGCAGGTCCCTGCTTCTACTCTGCCATCCACACTTTCTGAGTGTGTGGTACTATTGAACATTTCTTCATATGACATCTCCCTAGGGGGCCATTCTACAAGTCTTTCTACCTCTAAAGAAAGTGAAATCCTACTGGTGAAGTCTGAATGCAGATTGAAACACACTATTTTTTCCTTCCTTTATTTTGTTTGTTTTTTCACAACATGACTAGTGTGGAAATATGTTTTTCATTATTGCACATGTATAACCTATATCAAATTGCTTACTGTCTCACAGAAGAGGAAGGGCAGAAAGGAAGGGAGAGAATTTATAACTCACAATTTAAAATAAATGAATGTTAACAATTGTTTTTATGTGTAATTGGGAAAAAATAAGATAGTATCCAAAATTTTATGTGAGTAGTACTGAGGCAGTGGGCTGTCAACCTGCTCTCCTCTCTAGCTACATGACCAGCCCACATCCCATGCATCTCTTTAATATCTTTTGCTCCACTTTTTGTGCATAACTGATAGCTGGTCATGTGTTTCAGCACATTTATGCTCATCATAATCTCTTTATTACTCATCATAAGGTTTCTATATTTTACCATTTGCAGATCCTACTATTTCATGATTTGGGACCACATAATATCTTTGGAAGAATATAACAATAAGAGACATATGACTTAATCTGTGTGGAAACTCCCTCTACCTATGCAGATCAAAGCCAGCCTATATATTATGGCCTTAGAGAATTAAGATTTTAGGGAAGCTAAGCATACATGAATACAATTAGAAAGTGTCAGGGGCAGGATTTGAAACTGGCTTCAGAGTCAGGATCAATCAGTTTAATTCCTGCCCCTACTACACATTCTGTGTAACCTGGGGTGAATTACTTAATTTTTGAATGCTCTAGGTAACTCTTTTAGACTACAAGTTGCAGAGAAGGTAGAGAGTATCATTGGCTATAGGGGGTCTCCTCAGTGGGTGTTCCCTGCATTAATGAAATCCCAGGTCCCATCCTTTTCCCTTCCTAATTCCAAGTCCAGGTCTCCATCCATCACACTATGGTGTCTACCACAGCTGGAAGATGATGACAATAAAAAGATGAACTTTTTCATTTATTTCATGCTAAAGCTTATTATACGTCCATTAAAATGTTTAAAGAACTGTTCAATTTCTATTTTTTTCACATGCTAAGTTATTAGCAAGAAAAGAGACAAAGAGCAGAAAAAAATGCTGTGAATTATTTTGATATGCTCACCACATGGGCATTTTAGGAACAACCCTCTTCTTCAATTGAGCATGAAAACATTTTTTTAAAAGAATGCAAACAGAACTAGTCATTTGAGAATGACATTTGCTTTAATATTATACTTCTAATGTTGAACAAACATTATAATTTATTTACTATTATTATTATTATTCAAAGACAGTTTCAGCAAGACTATCTTCTCAGAGCTTTGCCAGTACCCTTAAACTGAAATAATGTGATTTCCAAGGTGAGAAGCATTTTTTTTTCCACCACTAGGCCTTCTCAGAAAACCATACTTTTCACAGCAAGGTGATTTTGGCTTTGTTGTATCATGATATTCTCTGAGGAGGGCACTGATATTGCCCACTTTCGCAGAGCTAAATATAGATTGTGTGCTCTTTTATTCTGTGCTAATCTAAAGAATTTTTATTGTGTCTACAGTCATTGTCATAAAACATAATAATGTAATAAGATTCATGAGTAATTGACCTGATTTAAAGAAAATCTGATCACAAGAACTGACAAGTTTGTTCTGTCATATATCACCTAAGAAAAATGAACACAGAAGCCAGAAACGGGCATATCCTTTCCCACAAATACTTAATTTGTGTACCTACATCCCTATGCCGAAATTGGTAGTGAGCCAGATTTCTTTTTTTTTTTTTCCACTTGACAAGTTATTTATTTCTAACACATTTTTAGAAATTTTATTTTTGACTGGACTCAGATTTCGAGGTGGAGGCTCTCAGGGAAGACAGATGTCGTCTCTTAGCGATCTGTTCTTGTCGTTTTTCTTTAGCTTCCTTCATTCTCTTGGCCAAAAGCTTAGCATATTCTGCTGCTTCTTCCTTGTTCTTCTGGGTACGTTGCTTCTTCAAAGCAATGCGTCTATGTTTGTGCTGCAAAACACGGGGAGTCACCAGATGCTGAATTTTAGGAGCCTTGGTCCTGGGTTTCTTACCTTCCTTGTTGAGGGGCTTTCGCACAACATACTGCCGAAAATCATCTTCTTTGGACAAGTTGAAAAGTTTTCAGATCCTGCTAGCTCTTTTGGGCCCCAGGCAACGAGGCACAGTTGTATCTGTCAGTCCTGGTATATCTTTCTCACCTTTCTTCACGATAACCAAGTTGAGGACACTCAAGTTGGCATCCACAATACAGCCCCTAACAGATTTACGTTTTCTTTCTCCAGTTCTTCTAGGGCGATGGCAAGAATGGCCCTTACTGAGCAGCAGGCGCACACGTCCATGAGCCAAAACACCCTGCTTCATGGGAAAGCCCTGTTTGTCGTTCCCACCACTGATTCGGACTACATAACCCTTCCATTCACCACCCAAGGCATCGGCAGAAACTTCAGTGGCCATCCGTTTCTCATTAAAAAGTCCGTAGCTTTCTCTCATCATCAACTTCGATGAGTTTCTGACAGCCAGTGGCTGGGAAAGAGATGTTGAGGGGCATAGATTTAAAGCTGGAAAAGATGAGGTCCCTCTAGCCCACGCCCCTCATTTCAAGGATGAAGTGCTGAGATCCAAAGAAGATAAGATCGTGCAGGCAACAAACAGCAGAGTTGGTATTTCTGAATTGAAAGGAAGTGCTTTCCTACGCCATGCTCCTCTCTGGGGTCCGTTTCTTTACCTGTGAAATGACTTCATCTTTACACAGCCGCCCCCTTCAGACCTGCCACGGGAAAGAGCAAGCCAGATTTCTTAATGCATCAGTTTGAGGTAAGATATATGGACCTCCCTATAAACTATTGGAGAGATACTGACACTCCAGCTTTACTGACAAGGGGGACCACTCACCAAATGTACTGGGACAATTCAGCTTAAAACAGTGACTTATGTCACTGCCTTTTGAGTCAGGATCACAATAGCTAACAATATGGTGAATATAGAATTATTTTAATTTTGGAAACATGTTTCTCATTATTTTGAGGGGCCATTTGTATGGCATTTCAGTCTCTTAAATATTCTGGAACATAATGAAATAATTCCTACTAGAATGGCTTACTCAAGGATGCTTATTGCTGTATCCAGGAGAATAATAGTATGGCAACAAAGAAGAGAGGATAAATTTCTAGAGTTCAGGAGCGCATTTATTATACCTTGTGGATTCAAATGTTGTTGTTATTGTTATAATATTATTTATTTTATTATATATTACGGAAGTAGCATGGCATAGAGCTAGTCTCAAAACCAGGAAGGCCTCAGTTCAGGTCCTGCTAATGACATACTAGCTCTTAACTGCTCAGTTCTCTGGTTAACACTTCTATGTTGCAGAGAAGTTATCAGCCTGCATAGGAGCAGGAGTTTCCTCACCTAGGATTTCTTTAGGCCAGCAATATAGCAGACCTCATCCCTATTCTTCTACTAGTTAACATTTGTTGTTGTTCAGTTGTTTTAGTACTGTATGACTCTTTGTGATCCCATTTCTTTCTTTCTTTTTGGCAAGATACTGGAGTGGTTTACCATTTCTTTCTGTAGCTCATTTTACCAATGAGGAAACTGTGGCAAATAGAGCTAAGTGTGTGACCCTAGAGTCACACAACTAGGCTGGATTGGAACTCAGGAAGATGAGTTTTTCTGACTCCAGGGCTGGCACTTTATCGACTGCACCACCTAGTTCCCATTAGAAAACACAGCACACATGTCTGTTTTCCCCTTGAGTCTTTCTCCAATACCTTATTGTGTCACAAGGTTAACTATAGCCCATCAAAGACTGTGTCATTGGAGTAAGTCTTTACATGTTAGAAAGTCTCCAAGTAAAAGAAAGTCTCCTTCCACTCATGAGGGAGGGTATTGTTGCTTACCGTCTGAGGACCACTCTAGGTCTGTTTGGAGAGGTTCTTCACTAGCTTTATGGTAATTAGGGTGGGACTTTCTTTTACTGTTTTCTCTTTTGGAATGCTGAGGCAATAAAGTATGTTTAATGAGTCTTGCCTTCCAAATGTAATTGCAAGCAAAGTGAACTTTTGTTGTCTTTTTTTGGAGTGCTTCTCAGCACTAAGGAATCTTTGATTGAATGGAGAGTCTTTGATGAACTGCTTATGTTAATGGAAGACCTAGTACATATGAATTTGAGTTGCTTGGTTGTGATGCCCTTTGACCCTGAGACTTGTACATAAGATCAGAGGTTAGTGTTTTGTCTTTGAAGGCACACTCATTGAAAGAGTGTTGGTGATGAGACTCTGAGTAACCATTGAAGCAGCCCTCCTCGGCTTTAAAAACCCAGATGTTGGTGCTTCTCTGGTAACTATGCATTGTGATTTGGTTAGACAAAAATGTTGATCTGTTTATATTGTTACTGTTTGTAATTTCTGTTTGTATTAGCTCTGAAGTTCAAGGTGCTGGCTTTTTCCCCTGAACTAAGTGAATGGTATATGTGTGTTTAATTGAAGTAAGATTGTTGACCCCTTAAAGTTGCTTTCCTTAAAAAAAAAGGGAACCTGTGCTAGCAGCCCTTCTGTGTGCTCTTCTTGTTGGTCTTTCACCCCAACAACAGCTGCTAGCAATATTGTTGTTACAACTAGAATGGCTGCAGGATAAAAAATTTTTGACTTCAGCCACTCTTGAGGACTTTTATTAAGTTTTATTTTTTTAAGAAGATGAATAATAATTTGTTTATTTTACTTTTTATCATTTTATTGTTTCCCAGTTACATGTAAAAACAACTTTTAACATTACTTTTAAAACTTTGAGTTACAAATTCTCTCTCCGCACCCTGTCCCCATTAAGATGACAAGCAATTCAATATAGGTTATGCATGAGTAGTCACGCAAAACATTTCCATAATAGTCATGTGAAAGAAAACATATACCATAAAAAACCTCAAGAAAAATAAAGAAAAATTTTAAAGAGTATATTTCAATCTGTATTCAGACACCATCAGTTCTTCCTCTGGGGATGAATAGCATTTTTCTTCATAAGTCCTTCAGACTTGTCTTGGATCACTGTATTGCTGAGAATAGATAAGTCATTCATAGCTGATCTTCTTAAAATGTTGCTATTATTTTGTACACAGCATATTTACTTTGCATCAGTTCTTGTCTTTCCAGGTTTTTCTGAGAGCATCCTGCTCATCATTTCTTTTTTTTTGTGATGTTGGGTTAGTTATTTTGAGAGCCTGTAGCAGTAAATGAAATCTCAGTGAAGAGGTGGAGTTAGTTGACCTTTGCAGGTAAGTGGAAGAACATAGGAGACAGTGGATGACTCACTTCCAGGAATTGATAGGTGGGGCCTATTAGTTGGTGTTAGTCTTCTGGGGCTATTTGGGAGAGGGGTAGGTGGAAGGAATACCAACATCTTTGATCCCTCTTCTTCCCCTCCTAGGTCCCCCTCAATATCATATTGGATCCAGCCTCTGCAATGGGAAAACCAGAAAGCTGAGGGAATCAAGCTCAGATAACCAGAATTTCAGCTTCCTTTCCCAAAAGCCCTAGAAAGGACATGGAAATTAGAAGAGACTGCTCTTCTTCTTTCAACCATTTTAAGGACATTTTGGAGAATAGTAGTTAAGAGAGGGATGGAGAGTGGGAACTGTCTGCTGTCAGCCTCTTTGGAAGGAGTAGACATTTTCCAGCATATTAATGAGATTTTAAGACATAACCTGAATCCCTTCCCAAGTGAAGAATAAGAATTAGGATTGCATAATACTTTGGAATAGGTACTTTAAGCCAGGAATAGAGTACAGTTTGGCAGCAGGGCAACTGGCCACTAAGGGGAGTGGATACCTGGGTCTTGGATGGGACAGAGGCCTGGCAGTGAAAACTGGGATTATAATGAAGCCAACTCTTGAGTTTGCTAGAGATTCAGAGAACAGGAGATTGAGGGTTGGGAGGATTTGAATTCTAGGAAAGGGAATTTGGCAGTGAGAACAGAAGGCTGGATACAAATGGGGCTGGACACTGGAATAAGAGATGTCTAGGTCCCTGAGAACAGGGATGGTGTGGAAGAAGAGGAACGAGAGCTGAGGGAGCTAGATGCCTATGTCCTTCAAGGATAGAAGGAGCCTTAAAGCCTGGGTTCTGGAATAGCAGCAAAGTCAGGACTCCTGGATTTTTGCCTGCCCTTCCCTCCTTGTTCCCTCTAGCATGTAGAGGAGAGGCAAGATAAGGGGTTGTGTGTGGGGAGCAGGTCAAACCACGTATTTAATCTCCAAGTAGTGACAAAGACATATCCAGGTCCAGATAAATGGAGGGACGAGGGAAGGAGAGTGAAGATCAGTGATGCATGGGTCTAGGTGGGGGTTGGGAGGGGTTAGGGAAGTGGGAAAGAGTGGTTGGGGGCCCAGTGGTGATAGGATGCTATCCCTTTCGGCTCCCTGAATACAGTGAGCGTAACCACGGCCTTCACCATCTTCATCATCACTCTCTGTGGAGCTCTCACCAGAGGCCCCAGGATTTCACAGATAAAGCAACATTCTGTTGAAGGATGTCCCAAATGCTCATTGTCCATGGTATCACTTGACCACTCCATCTTCTTGTCTGGCTTCCATTTCTGAAGTTTAACAGGCTACGGTTTTTGGGTTCAGTTGTTGCAGTAACCAATGTCTCAGTGACAGTTTTGCTCAGGCCATTCGTGGCGTTAGCCATGGTGGGGGCTGAGGGTGGGAGAAGGACTATGGGGGAGGCATTATCTTCCTTTCCCTGGCTCTCTGAGTGATTATATGCCCTAGTGACCGGGGAAGTAGGAGACAGGGTCTAGTTGTTGTTGTTCCTCTTTTGTCTGGACTTCCCCACCCCTGACCCTCCTCATCATTTCTTATAGCACAATAGTATTTCACCATAATCACATGCCCCATTCGTTCAGCTGTTCCCCAGTTGATGGGCATTCCCTCAATTTCTTCTTCTTCACCCCCAGTAAAGAGCTGCTATAAATATTTTTATATATAAGTCATTTTCCTTTTTTTAAATTGCTTTTGGGATACAGACCTATCAATGATATTGCTAGGTCAAAGATTTTACAGCCCTTTGCACATAGTTCCAAATTGCTTTACAGAATGGTTGAATCAGTTCACAACTCCACCAACAGTGCATTAATGTGTAATTTTTCCAACATCTCCTCTACCATTTTGAATTTTTCTTTTCTGTCCTTTTAGCCTATCTAATAGATATGAGGTAGTACCTCAGAAATGTTTTAAATTGTATTTCTCCAATCAATAGTGAGTTAGAGCATTTATTTTGCATATGACTATAGATAGCTTGGACAGCTTCATCTAGAAACTGTTCATATCTTTTCATCATTTATCAATTGGAGAATGGCTCTTATTTTTATAAATTTGACTCAGTTCTCTACATGTTTGAGAAATGAAGTCTTTATCAGAGAAACTTGATTAATTTTTTTCAACTTACTGTTATGAACTGTATTTCCCTCCATCCTATTCCCCCCATTTATTCTATTCTCTATTTCCTTTTACCCTGTCCTTCCTCAAATGTGTTTTGCTTCTGATTATCCCTTCCCCCAATCTGCCCTCCCTTATTCTACCCCTTCTATTTTGCCCTTCCCCTCTTGCCTTTTACTTAACTTTTAGGAGAATTGAGATGTCTATCATGGGAGGAAAGCTATATTTACACAGTTGTGAGAAGAATGAAAGTGTTTAAGGGTCTATATCTACTCCCTCCACAAACACAGTCACTCCCACCCTGAGCCTGGTATAGTTTTCTGTATGCAGCGCTGCTGAATAAATTCTCGTTGAAATAAAGTGAATTATGTTCTTGTGAACTAACAAAATTTGGGATGACCTTAAAGATAGCTGAGTATAACAAGAAACTTAAATTTAGCCAAGTTTTAATGTGAATCAATGCCTGGAATAATTTGACATATATTCAATAGAATAATGCTCTTATGGACTATTGATAAGAAAAACAGCAAAGGAGAGGCATGTGGAACATAGTATCAGTGGGATTAGAGATTTAGGGGATAGCCATGCAAACATTTCAATTATAATCAAATTTTAACTGGTCTCAGATTTAAAATAACTTTCCAAAATGAGTAGGCTTCGTATACTTGTGTTTGTACAGGTAGCAGCACAGAAATTTTTAGCGGGGTAGAGAGTAAGAGAAAATTTAATAACTCAAGAAAAAAGTATTGCTATGCAGCTTGCCTAGTAATGGGAAGAACATATTGGCACTTAGGGCACTCTGGTGACACAAGTAATTCACAGTGACAGGAGCAGAAGTCAAGAAACACAATTATAGACATAAGTCACTGCTAGAGTGAGTTGTAGAATATGTGAGTATGGTGTTTGAGTTCTTTTTTCCCCAATAATTTGCATCCTGAACACTTGAGGATTATTTCAAATGTTATCAACATTATTAAATAGGGAAAAATGATGAGAAGTTTCATGATTAAAATTCAGACTTAAATATCCAAGCATACAAACAGAATATGAAGACAAATCTTTCCTCTCAGGAATACCTGAGGCGTTTCAAAAGAATATTTAGTGACGGGTAAAAATGGTATAAGCTTAATCTGGTGAAAAGCAAATCAAAGAAAGGTTTATGCCATTCATCTAATTTTCCATTCTGAAAAGAAAAAAAAATACAACACTGAATATGGATGTTGGTGGTTTTTCCTTCTTCCCCATAATAAAAGTTCAATCATGCTAAATAACCAGCCATTATTCCACAGCAATGATAAAAAAAAAAAATGCTGCCCACATTATGACAGAGAGATGATGGGGCAATATGTACAATTAAGAAAGGAGTTTTTGACATGACCAGTATGAGGATTTGACTATGTTTATGTGATATAGGGATTAATTCTTTCTTTCCTTCTTTCCTTCCTGCTTTCTTTTTTTCCAGTGGGTGGGTAGAGTTGCGGAGAAAGAAAAAAGGATATTTAAAAAAATAAATAATATAATTTAAAAAGCTAGATCATAAACAGAGCTGTAATGAATCTTAGAGGCCATATAGTTCAAGAGACCATTCTAGTGAAACCCTTCCAACCCCAACAGATAAAAAGAGGGAAATGAAGAGCAGAATTCAACTTATGTGTTCAAGTTCCTACCATTGGTAAGTGGCAGAGGCAGCATCCAGTCTTGTTTCCTATGACTTCAAATTTCACGTACTTTTCTACTACTACTACTACTACTATTACTACTACTACTACTAATAATAATAATGATAATAATATATACTAATTAAAATAAATATAATATTAGTATTATAATTATTACATCATTTAGATATATAATTATATTATATGACAAGGATTAATCTCTGTTAACATAAAGCAAGATATTTCTTATGGAAGCAAAAAGGTGGCAGCTGTTCCCAACAAAAACGGCAATAACATGGGTGGAGGGAGGTGGTGTAGAGAGTAGAGCACTGGCCCTGGAGTCAGGAAGACCTGAGTTCAAATCCAGTCTCTGACACTTGACAGACTTACTAGCTGTGTGACCTTGGGCAATTCACTTAACCCCAATTACTTTCCCTTCTGTCCTCCAAAAAATCAAAACAAAGTGATGATAACAAAAACATATATTGCTTACTATGTGCCAAGTACTGCACTAAGAACTTTAAAATTATATTTAATTTGATCCTCACAATAACCCTGAGAAGCAGATGACATTTTTATCCCCATTTCACAGATGAAGAAACTCAGGCAGAGGTTGGATGACTTACCCAGTGTCACACAGGTAGTAAGGGTCTGAGACCAGATTTGAAATCAGATCTTAGTGACTCTAATCTTAACACTCTATCCACTGCACCATCTAGACTCCAGACAAGGGTATAAACCTCTTGGTCTCCCTGACTCTGTGGCTACCTGGTATGCAATATATAAAAAAGTGTTTATGTGGGTGTATATGGGAGGTGTTAGGGGATGGTCCCAGAACCCCTGGACTGGTATTCCTAAACCAAATGCTATACTGTAAGGAAAATGAGAATTATCTTGATAGGAGCTTTGAGTAAGAGCTAAATCAGTAGGGTTCTGAGGGGAAGTGGTATTTCAGAATGGTTATCCTTGGATATGTCTGTAATTCTTTTCATTACACATGTTTGTGAGGAAATTGTGTACATCTGACTTTGTTATATCATACCTTCAGTCTAAAATAAGAGAAACTGTTGAGCAATAATGACTGAATAATAGGACAGCAAAGCCCTCTCCTGCATCAGACGTCTCAAAACTCTGATAGTCCTTCTAAAACAACAACAAACTTTGTTGTGAAATGTGATAGAGGAGATAGAAGAAGGGAGGGGATCAAAACCTGAGTTTTTCATCTCCTCTGGGGTGATGGCTGGTGGAAGATAGCATGGTACAGTGTGAAAATGTTGAGTCAGAGCACCTAGTTGAAATCAGTACTCTGTCACTTATTACTTACGTGGATTTAGGTAAATTAGGGCCCCTTCTGAGAGACTGCCTAACACAGCCATGTTCACTTCAAATCTAACTCCGATTGGATCTCCCCAGATTTTTACACCTTATCCCCTTACTGATATCTTCTCTCCCACTACCTTTTTCAGATGTATTTTATGTACTGTTTTCCCTCATTAGAATGTAAGCTGCTTGAGGGTGGGAACTGTCTTTATTTTTGCTATTATTTATATTGGCAGTGTTTAGTCAAGTACCTGGTACAGTGTAATCCCTATATTACATAAGCATAGTCAAATTCTCATACTGGTCATGTCAAAATCTCCTTTCTTAATTGTACATATTGGCTATTGGTCTTCAAATTAAATCATCTCCATTTTGATTGAGACTCCAACTATGAAAAGATTCAATCTAATAGCCAAACTCAGATGAGAAATGTTTGTTTTCAAAAGGAACACAATGGGGAAACTAAGCCAGGGGGATCCCACCCTAGATAAAAACTAAGATTGTCCTCCCAGCCATTCCCCTGGTGTATAAAGGAACACAATGGGGGAACTAAGGCAGGAGGATCCTATCCCTGTCCCAGATAAAGCATTAAGGCAAAATTCATGATCTTTGGAGAGGGCCACAGATGTGCCTGAGTGGATCAGAATCGAGAAGTATAAGGAATCCTCTAGGTAGAAGGCAGAGGAAATATAAAATTTATTTAGACTCAAGAAGATCAGATCCAAGGACCAATGACCCCAATTTGATATTGTAGCAATAATAATACAAAACCAATAAGCCCATTTCACTGTAGTAACAAAGGAAATCATAACAGAATATTATAGCAAGGAACCAAGCCATACTTGTAACTTCCCCTTGATGCTAGGGTCTTCCTATAAAAGATCATACTCTCCACTCAGCAGTCTTTCCTGTAGCTCTGTTGACTCCAAGTTCCTTGTTCTCAGCATCTCTCTCTTGTTCAGCACTCTCCAATCTTCACTCTTGATGCTGGCTCTGTGCTTCTGAATCCTGCTGCTGTCCACTATGCTGCTCCCAGTTCTGCTCTGCTCCCAGTGCTGTTGCTCACAGTCCTGCTGCTCCTAGTTCTGGGCTCTCTTTTTATACAGTCCTATGCATCATCGGATGGACTAGAACTCAGTGCACATACCATTGGCTCTGGTCTTATCAACTCCCCTTAGGGCCCTGAGGGCTTCACACCCACATCAGTTTAGCACCTAGTAAGTAGGGAGTTTAGGCCTACTTATAAACCAAGATATAATCAGGGTTTCCCACCTAGGCCCACCTGAGCCCTATTGAATGGTTAGGGAAGATCTTTGATCAGATTAATACTCCATCTCCCTCCCCTTCTATCTCCCCTCTTTTCTCTTCCCTTCCCTCTCCCCACCTGCTTCTTTCTCTTTCTCATCATGTTCTTTGTGACTTAATTCTTTTAGCTCTGAAATTCACAGTCTAGGCCCCACCACCTTCTTTGATTGATGATTGCCTTGCACAGCCAACTACAGGTAGCCTCAGCCAAGTTTTTCATTTTTAATTCCCTGACAATCTCATCTTCTCATCAACTTTACTCCTTCATACCAACATGCCTTATGCACACTGACCTCAATTTCCAACAATTGAACAGTACTCAAGCTATTTCTGCCAATCTACTCCCCTGTGGCCTTCAGTCAACATCCCTATGACTTTTTGATCCAAAATAGCTCTCCTTGGCCATCAATATTGCAAGTACTTAATACATGTTTTTCTTGAGTCTCACCTTATCTTAAAAGGTGAGAGTTGGACTATATGACCTCTGAGACTCTTTCAAATTCCAAATCTATGAGAATACAAAAATCTTAAATCCCAGTAGAAGGTACTAGGCCATCACAAGAGTGTAGCAGTGTCACAAAGGCTGAGTGCCTGAAAGAACTGACAACTCTCCATTCCAACCTATTCCTCCAATATACCAAGACTTTGTAGAATAACATATATCTAATCTAATAGGTTGTTTCAACAATTTGGCTAGCAGCTGCCATGGGGGTGTAAAACCAACAACAACCAGCACACAGAACACTGCAAGCCCAGGTTCTTTTAATCTGCTTTACTAAGGAAAGCAATGTTAAGGGGTTAACAATCTTACTTTAATCCAACATACAAATATCATTCACTCAGCTCAGGGGGAAAAGCCAGCACACTGAACTTCTGAGCAAATACAGACAATATTACAAACATCAACAGACAGATCTTGTCTGATTCAAATCTCAATTCATAGGTACTAGAGTTGGAAAATGTCCACACATCCGGGTTTACAAGCTGTAGGGCTCTTAACTACAGCTGCCCAGAGTCTCCATATCAGCCCACCATCAAGAGTGAGAGCCCTAAGCAAATAACTCTGTCTTCCCTTTTTATGCACTCTTTAGCTATCATCAAACATCATTTGAGTGACCAGAACTTAAGCTCTTGCTATTGGCTCTGGTCTTAGCAACTCTCCTTAAGACCCTGAGGGCTTCATGTCCACATAGGCTCAGCACCTAATAGATACAGGTTTGGGCCTGGGGCTTAGCACCTAATAAGACTCAAAGGAAACAAAGGCCAAACTCTTCAAGGGCACTTGGTTGAATAAGTGCTAAGAGCCTATCTTGATCCCCAATATATAGGTTTTAATGGATAAAAGAAAGAAAGAAATGAAATTTGTTGGCACAGTTTATGTCTTTTCTTCCATTCATCTGAATGGTACTCCCAGAAGATATACAGAACTTGAGAAAATGAGTATTTATTGAAGAAAGAAAATACATTTTATTGGTGAAAAACTCAATGAAGGAGAGTAGTGAATATATGGGAAAGAGAGAGAGAAGGCTTCCTGGTGTACATTTAAACATTTTGATGGGTAGTCTCATCTGGGATGCTGCTATCTTCTTTCCTATCTCTCCAACTGAATCATTTCTGGCCATACTTGAGAAATGTTCCTTTGCTTCCAATGCTTGACAGCAAAGGCAGCTAGGACTTTCCTTATGTGGCAATAAAGTTATCTCTCCTTTGGTGTCAGGCCTTGGCACTTACCCTAGTCTTTATCTGGACATTTCTCTTGTCTGAGATTTAATTCTCTCTTGATTTTGTCCCACATTCTTTCTTCTAGTTGATCCTCATTGACTACACATCTCTGTTGACTACTGCCACTAAGTTCTTATTTTTAAATATGCCTTCTCATATTATATAACATTCACCGAATGAGTGGGAGTCAGGGAATCATATAATGATGACTAAAATTTTCTCATTTTACATATAGGAATATGATGGTGTGGATGTATAAACTAGCTCCTGTTCTCTTGGGAATGCCTGGTGCCCTTCAAAAGAGCACAGAATCACAGATCCAGAACTGAAAAGGGACACTAAAAATTCCTCAGTCTAATACACTCATTTTACAGTAGTGGAACTGAAACCAATAAAAGTTCAATGACTTTACTAAACTTGTACAACTGGTAAGTGCCTGGAGTTGAAATTAGAACTTCAAACTCTGGGTGGCTTAGTGGCACAGTGGATAGAGCACTGGGCTTGGAGTCAAAAATACTCATCTTCCTGAATTCAAATCCATCCTCAGACACTTACTAGCTATATGACCCTGGGCAAGTCACTTAACCTCATTTGCTTCAGTTTCCTCATCTGTAAAATGTGTTGGAGAAGGAAATGGCAAACCTCTCTAGTATCTTTCACAAGAAAACTGTAACTGGGTTATGAAATGCAAAATGGATATTTTTAATTACAACAAAGTGAAAAATTTTTGCACAAACAAAGCCAAAGCAACCAAGACTTGAAGAGAAGCAAAAAGCTGGGAAAGAATTTTCATAACCAGTGTCTCTGATAAAAGGGCTCATTTCTAGCATATGTAGAGAATTGAGTCAAATTTATAACAATACAAGTCATTTCCAAATTGATAAATGGTCAAAGGAAATGAACAGGAAGTTTAAAGAGGAAGAAATTAAAGCTAACCATAGCTATATAAAAAAGTTCTCTAAATCAATATTGATTAGGGAAATGCAAATCAAAACAACTCTTAGGTACCTATCAGATTGGTTAACATGACAACACAGGAAAATGATAAATGTTGGAGAAGACATGGGAAAATTGGAATAACATTGCATTGTTGGAGAATTTGTGAATTGATCCACCCGTTCTGGAGAGCAATTTGGAACTATAGCCAAAGGGCTATAGAATTGCATACACTTTGACTTACTTCTAGCTATGTTTCCCAAAGAGATCATAAAAATGGGAAAAGGACCCAGATGTACAAAACATTTATAGCATTGTTTCAACAATCCGGCTAGCAGCTGTTGTGGGGGTGGAAGACCAACCCAAGCCCAACAGCAAGAATGCTACCAGCATGCTGCAAAAGTACAGGTTCTTTTGATCTGCTTAACTAAGGAAAGCTATGTGAAGGGGTTGACAAGCTTACTTTAATTCAGCACACAAATATCATTCACTTAGTTCAGGGGTAAAAGTCAGCACCTGAACTTCGGAACAAATACAAACAAATTACAAACATCAACAGACAGACCTTGTCTGATTCAAATCATAATACATAGTTACCAGAGTTTAACAAAGTCTCAGCATCCGGGTTACAAGCTGGAAGGCCCTTAACTACAGCTGCCCAGAGTCTCCACCTCAGCACCACCACGAGTGAGAGCCCTGCGAAATGGCTCTGTCGTCTCTTCTTATAGGGTTTCAGAAGTAATCAAATGTCATCTGAATGACCAGAACTTAAGCTGCTATGATTGGCTCTTGAGTTAGCCCCTCCCCTTAGGACCCTGGGAGGTTCAAATCCACATAGGTTAGGTTAACACCTAATAGGGGTTAGAGCCTGGGGCTTAGCACTTAGTAAGACTCAAGATGGTATGGCTCTGGAG
Source organism: Trichosurus vulpecula (assembly GCF_011100635.1). Taxonomy (NCBI): domain Eukaryota; kingdom Metazoa; phylum Chordata; class Mammalia; order Diprotodontia; family Phalangeridae; genus Trichosurus; species Trichosurus vulpecula. The sequence goes on from NC_050578.1 coordinate 15,991,373, forward strand.
TTAGCACCTCCCCTTAGCCAGCCCCACCTTGGGCCCCACCCCAGTCACCAAACCACACCCACATAGGTTCCACACCTAATAGAGGTTTGGGCCTGGGGCTTAGCACCTAGTAAGGCTCTATGAAATACACTGAATTACTCAAAGGAAATGAAGGCCAACTAAGTGCTAAGAGCCCATTTTGCTTACCAACACAAGCATCTCTTGTTGTGGTGGTCAAGAATTGGAAATTGAGGGGATGCCCATCAATTGAGGAATAGCTGAACAAGTTGTGGTAGATGAAAATAATGAGATATTGTGCTATAAGAAAGGATGAGCAGGCAGACTTCAGAGAAACCTGGAAAGACTTACATGACTTGATGTTGGGTGAAGTGGGCAGAACCAGGAGAACATTGTACACAGTAAAAGGAACATTGTGTGGTGATTGACTTTGATAGATTTAGCTCTTCTCAGCAATGCAAGGATCCATGATGACTCCAAAAGACTCATGATGGAAAATGCAATAAACCTCCAGAAAAAGAACTTTGGAGTATGAATGCAGATTGAAGCTACTATTTAGTCTCTATTTTTTTGTTTCTTCTTTCTCATGGTTATTCCCATTGGTTCTAATTTTTCTTTACAACATGACTAATATGAAAATAATAAAAAAAAACCTAAATGCAGTCACAAAAGTCAGATGTGACTGAAACAACTGAACAACAACAACAACACCTTCCTAACTCCAAGGACAGTGATATCAATTATGCCTCTTAAAGAACTCATCTTTCCAAATTTGAAAATTTGAGATGGAAAGGTTTATTGAGTGCAGAGTAGAAGAAAAAAAAATTCTTCATAGCACAATTTTCCAGAAAGAACATTGAGTTTTAAATATTTTTTTTGTAAAAGATATAACCTTTAAATTTAAGGAATTGTACTTGTAGGACAGTGAAGAATGTATGCATATATATTCTATTCATTCTTGAAGTGATCTTTGTTGCCTCAGCTCATTGACACACATATGATGCACAAATATATTTTAATTGACATTGCCCTTGCTCTTGTCAAAGCTGAAAGACAAGTTAGTGAGGCTTCATTAAGAATGCTGAACAATTGGCTGGATTTTGCTTCTGTTATCTTCTTTCCAGCCACTTGTAATTCATTGTGTCACTGATGCTTAAGGGCTATTGTATTTTGTTCATGCTTACGATATTTCTTCTACTCAATTTTCTGGGAAGCATAAATCCCAGTTATAAATTATATGTTTTAACAAGGTCATTCATGAATACTTTCTGTAAATCCAAATTTTTCTCATAAAATTAGATTTCAAAGAAAATAAGAAAAAATCAGAATGCTTGATGCTTAAAACTAATGTTCTCTGCTAAGGCTAATTGAGTATAGTGTACCTCTGGAAAGAATTTAACCAAGTCAGGTTAACCAAATACCATGAAACTCTGTATGTAGTACTCATTCTATGCACTGTGGTCTAGCTAACCATTGGGACTAGGTGGAGGTTTATCGAAAAGGTCATGCTATAGAAAAAATGCTATTTTAACTAAACGTCAAAAGATAATTATAGAACTACGAGCTTCAGTTAGTTGTCTGTTTTTTGAGTAATTGTCTGACTTTTGGAAACTGCTAATGAATGTACGATAGACGTTAGTGCTCATTTCATACCATTAGCTTCACTCTTCTGCTCATCCACAGTCCTCATCCCTCCCCTCCGCCATATGCACCAGCTGTTGTAAATATATATTTGCTGATAAGCATATAGTGACAGAGCATTCTGTATTGTTTTATGATTCTTTCCATTTTTATCATTGTCATTGCTGTTCATCTCACTTTCTGGTTCTACTTTACTTCAATTGGCATCAGTTCATATAAGTCTTTTTATATTTCTCTAAAGTTTTCATATTCATAATTTTTACTTCTTATTGTGGACATATATTCTATTGCATTCATGCATTATAGTTTGTTTAATCTGACCAGCTGGTGAGTTCTGAGTTCTTTCCTGGCTTGGGATGGGGGAAGGAAGAAAAGAAATGTATTAAGTTTCTAGTATGTGCCAGACAATGTGTTAAGTCCTTTTACAAATATTAACTCATCCTCACAGAAGGTGCTACTATTATCTCCATCTTAGAGTTGAGGAAACTGAAGCAGACAGACATTTGCCTAGGTTCTCATAAAGTATTGTTATGAATATTTCAATATGAATGTGATCTTTCTAGAGAAGAGTTAAGGAGGTTTTAAAAAGCCAGAGACAGTCTGTTTTCAGAAAAAAAAAGCTGTAGTGTTCATAGCATCAACAGGAACCTTGCTGAAAACTGGACTTACGGAAAGAATGTACTAAGTGCTCATTGCTCCATAAGGGCTGAACTTCATAAGGCAGCGAAGCAGACCTTAGTAAAAGCAATACAGAGTTAACAACCTCCTGTCAGAAGTAGTGGACAATAGTAGGAGCCATGCCAGGCCAGGATCAGAGGACAACTGTAGCATATGGCGGAACACTGAAAGGGCCCTTATATTGGACAGTTGACATGAAGGGGCTTCAGAGGCTAGCCCTAATTTGTAATCTGCTACAAGGATTGAAAAGTGTGTTGACTGCTTGAGATAAGTAGAGAAGGTACTGAGAGTCATAAAAGAGAATCATGAAAGCTAAAGAAAGCTCTGGAATACAGAGCAATTGACATTCTGTATCATGGAATCTTAGGGCTGAAAGGGACCTTCGAAGTTTCTAAGTCTCACCTAAATCTGATCAGGATTTGTCTCTGCAACATTCTTATAAGTGATTATGAAGCCTCTCTAATTTGTTTCCCTACCCCAGGAAACTGATTACTCATAACACATTACTTGCAACTCCTCTAACTTGTTTTGGCTAGAACACTGGATTTGGACTTTAGAAGGACCAAGTTCAAGTTTTGCCTCAAATACTTACTACGTGAGTTATGCCACTAAATCCCTCTTAGCTTCAGTTTCCTTATCTGTAAATAGGAACCACAGTGTTGCCATGAAGATCAAAATATATGATACATAATAATTATAAAATACTTTGTGAAACTTTGTATAGGTATTTAAGGTGGGAATTTTTTTTTACTGTTTTCTTTTCAACACTTATTTAAACAAGTGCCCTTGATGAGTCTGTCCTTTGTTTATTTGATTAAATCGAGAGTCTCTGATGACCTGCTTACCTCAAGGGAAAGCCTAATTTACATGGGTTTGAGTCACATGTTTGTGATGCTTTTAGGTCATGTGGCTTTGAGTCGCATGTTGTGATGCCCTTTGACCCTGAACAGGGTATGAAAACGCAGAAGTTGGCATTTTGCCTTTGGGACTCTCACTCACTGGAAGAGTGTTGGTGAGGAGACTCTGGGTAGGCATTGTTAAGAGCCACCCAGCTGTATTAGGAGGGCAGAGTTTATAATCTCAAAGAGGATCATAAACATGTCTGAAAAGTTCAGAACCGCCGGATATAAGAAACTCTCAAAGTAGAAGGCAGAAGAATCAAAACATATATTTAGGCTCCACAGTAACCAACCCATGAACCAGCAACCCCATTTTGATATATTGATCAAAAGCTTCCAGGCCCAATAAGTATGCCTTGAAAGAGTAACCAGGAGGCTACAGAGAAGCATGATTGCATAAAGCAAAATCATGCTTCCCCCTCTATGGTAAAAAGATTACCCACTGGCCTGAAGTCTTTGTTCAGCTTCCTCCCGTAGGTCAGCTCTGCTACTGGCAGCTCCTGCTTCGGCTGTGGCTGTAGCAGCCTCTGGCTCCAATGGGAGCTGCTTTTAACCATCCAGCTTCTGCGGGGGGGTAAGGTACGCCGGGGAAAGCACAGGTTCTTTCAATCTGCTTAAGCAAGGTGAAGGGGTTGACTGGGAAAGCACAGGTTCTTTCCATCAGCTTAAGCAAGGGAAGCAAGGTGAAGGGGCCGACAAGCTTACTCCAGTCCAACATACAAACAGCATTCAGTTCAGGGGAAAAAGCCAAACTAGTCAAGGGCACTTGTTGACTAAGTGCTAAGGAGCCCATTTTTGGTTGCCAATACACTCCACCCCTTGTTATAGGATACATAATCTAATCAGCCATGTATCCTAGAACATACATCGTGATCCAATTACAAAGGAAACTAAAACATATCATTCATTATAAAGCAAAACATATCATTTGGTGACATTCCTAAATATTGGTTTACGATTCAAATGTGATCCACCCCTAGGTCCCAGCAAGATAATCTCTTCAATCAATCATCCCCAAAATAATTATCAATAATTCAAATGTCCACCCCTAGATCCTTGTATCCATTACATAGGATCAATAATATCATAATAATAAAACAACATAGCAAAGATAACACAAAATAAGTAAACATAGAACACTATCATCATTCCCACCCCCCTTGAATGATTGGGGCTCAAAATCTTGGGGTAAGGGGTGAAGGTCTCATTTTCCATAGCTTCTTCATGCTGAAATTGGATGTAGAGATGGCCCTGTCCCCAAAAAGTCCCATTCCAGAGGTCAGTTCTTGAACGAGCTGGCAGGAATTCCAAGAATGCTATGTGCTTAGGCAGTCACCAGAAAGTGCAGGGTGCTTAAGCCTAAAGGAAACAGAACTAGCAACAACGTTAGCCAAAACAAAGGACAAAAAGAGTAGACAAGTATGGACTATTATTCTTCAAATAAAATCATCTCAAGTTTGGTTGAGATTTCAGTTATGCAAAGATCCAACATCAGAGCCAAACTCAGGTGGGAAATGTTTCTTTTCAAAAGGAACATAATGAGGAAGCCAAGAGGATCCCACCCTAGATAGAGACTAAGATTGTCCTCTCAGCCTTTCCCCAGATATACAAGGAAACACAATGGGAAAACTAAACTAAGAGGATCCCATCCTAGGTAGAGACTAGGATTGTCCTCCCAGCCTTTCCCCAGATGTACAAGTTTTCATCCGTTAATCACACAATGTCACCTTCCCTCTGAGTGGCTTATGGGTTTGCAGGAGCAGTTCTTATTTCCCTATTTCTTCTGTTATAGAGTCCTTTATCTCGGTACATTCTGTGCAATTCATTGGTTGGAATGTCATCTATCATTTCAAAACCTACCCCTGCTCTCAATAGAGCAGTAAACATTTCTTTCCTTGTTACTCTCCTTTGGCGCCAAGTTTGCTGGTTATTCACCCTTCTCTCTCGAGGAGATCTATCCCTTCCCCAGTCACCTAAGTCATGTAACTGTAAAATCTTATTTATCACTGTTGTAAGACAGCTCCCTACTTCTCCAAGTAATAAATTCAAAATTAGTTGTTTATAAGCAGGGGGAGCTGTCCTAATTATTAAATTCCTATGAGGCAGTCCCATTGGATCATTGTAATATTTGTCTGCAGTTCCTATCATAATGGCAGTCTTCATTACCTCCTCCTTTAGTCTCATGATACAATCTCTAAGTGAATACCAGGGTCTTTGCTCAGTGGGCCACATAGAATCAGTAGCATATCTCTTATTGCATCCCACAGCGGCTAATGCCAATAGAGTAGTCCTGCTATCACCATCTCCTTGCTGATGATGTTCCCTAAAAGCTTGTTGAACTAGAGGATCATGGCTGATACCTATGAATCTCATGCAGTCTGTCCTATCTACTGATATTCCACTGGCCCCTTAATCACTGAGTCTTACCATCCAAGATATCAATGGTTCTCCTATTCTTTGGCTGAATCTACTCAAAATATCTGTGACCTCTTGCGGTGAGAAATCTTCCTGAATTTCCCTTGTAACTGAATCTTCACCTCGGGTTTCTGTCTTCCTCCTTTGTATGGGTCGAGCCCTTGTCTGATCATTTAACCATCTCCTATTCTCTGTGTGAGGCACATCCTGAACCCCAGTAGTGTTTTGTGCCTCAGCCCCTAACATTGTCTCATTTTCCCCCCACTCACTTCCTCTGCCACCATGGCTAGGACGAAGCAGGCAGTCAGGCTCTTTCTGGGCTGGGTTGAAATGCACTCTGGGCTTTTTTGGTCTCCTGTTGCTCTTAGCCACATTAATAGAAAAGTTCTCATTTGAGTCAGTTTGGTCTCCTGCTATCTGAGATTCCCCTTCTTGCTGTGGGGTAGGAGTGCCCCCATGTCTTTCACTTAATCTCAATCTTTCGTATACTAGCCGGTAGGCTGATAACACTATCCAGCTTTGCCTAGATAGTGATGCCCCTGACTGAATCCCAACTTCTTGTAAACACGTTTCTAAATCCCTAGGATCTCCTCTCCGTAGCCTTGGTTCCCAGTTTTCACAGGGTCCAGCTTTTTTAGCCAATTCTTTTGCTAGGGAGGAATAAAATGGATCCTCCCATCCTGGGATATTCATCTCTTCCTCTGGAATTGTTCTGCTTCTAAATAGAGATCTTATACCTAGCGATCCCATCCTCGTCGCCAAATGTATTAGGAGGGCAGAGTTTATAATCTCAAAGAGGATCATAAACATGTCTGAAAGGCTCAGAACCGCTGGATATAAGAAACTCTCAAAGTAGAAGGCAGAAGAATCAAAACATATATTTAGGCTCCACAGTAACCAACCCATGAACCAGCAACCCCATTTTGATATATTGATCAAAAGCTTCCAGGCCCAATAAGTATGCCTTGAAAGAGTAACCAGGAGGCTACAGAGAAGCATGATTGCATAAAGCAAAATCATGCTTCCCCCTCTATGGTAAAAAGATTACCCACTGGCCTGAAGTCTTTGTTCAGCTTCCTCCCGTAGGTCAGCTCTGCTACTGGCAGCTCCTGCTTCGGCTGTGGCTGTAGCAGCCTCTGGCTCCAATGGGAGCTGCTTTTAACCATCCAGCTTCTGCGGGGGTGTAAGGTACGCCGGGGAAAGCACAGGTTCTTTCAATCTGCTTAAGCAAGGTGAAGGGGTTGACTGGGAAAGCACAGGTTCTTTCCATCAGCTTAAGCAAGGGAAGCAAGGTGAAGGGGCCGACAAGCTTACTCCAGTCCAACATACAAACAGCATTCAGTTCAGGGGAAAAAGCCAAACTAGTCAAGGGCACTTGTTGACTAAGTGCTAAGGAGCCCATTTTTGGTTGCCAATACACTAGCTTTGCAGAAAACCCAGATGTTCGTGCTCCCCTGGTAACTATACACTGAGATGTTGGACAGAAAGCTAGAAGCCTATCTGCTGATTTATGTTTATTTGCTCTGTTTGCATAATGTATGTTTGTAACTTCTATTTGCTCAGAAGTTCAAGGTGATTGGTTTTCCCACTGAACTAAGTGAATGATATATGCATGTTTGATTGAAGTGAAATTGTATCAGTAATTAAGGTGGGACGTTTTTACTGTTTTCTCTTTTGAAGCACTTAGGTAATCAAGTGCCTTTGAGTCTGGCCTTTTTTCTTTGATTAAATCAGGAGTCTTTGATGACCTCCTTACCTCAAGGGAAAGCCTGGTTACGTGGGTTTGAGTCACATGTTTGTGATGCTTTTAGGTCATGTGAGTTGGGTATATAAGCTCAGAGGTCAGCATTTTCCCTTTGGGGCTGTCACTGGAAGAGTGGCATGTGACTTGAAGAGACACTGGGCAGCCATTTTTTAAGAGCTCCCTGGCTTGTAAACCCAGATGTTAGTGCTTCCCTGGTAACTATGAATTTTGATTTGAATCAGACAAGGTCTGCCTGTTGATGTTTATAATTTCTATTTGTATTTGCTCTGAAGTTCAGGGTTCTGGCTTTTCTTCCCGAACTAAGTGAGTTATATATGTATGTCTGATTAAAGTGGGATTGGTAACCACTTAAAGTTACTTTCCTTAGTGAAGCAGATCAAAGAACCTGTGCTGGCAGCTCTTGTTGCTAGTTTGTTGGGTCTTTGTAATAGTAATTAAGGTGGGACTTTTTGCTGTTAACCTTTAATGATTCTGGCCTTCGTTTGAATGGGGCAGGTAAAGTGGGATGTTTTGAGTTTCTCATCACTGAGACAATTGGGAGTCATTGATCTGTATCTGATGTGATATTAGGGGTGGGGAACTACTCCACGCCCAGCCGGGGGGATGTCAGGGCCCTCAGGGCTCTGAACAGGATATATAAGCTCAAAGGTTGGTGTTCTCTCTCAGAGCTCTGCACCACAGCCGGAGTGGAATGAGACTCTGGGAAAGCCGTTGTAATGAGCTCCCCGGCTGAATACTCAGATGTTGATAACTACAAATTGCATTTGGTCTGTAATTCAGGAGGCTGGTTTTTTCCCCTGAACTAAGTAAATGATATTTGTATGCTGGATTAAAGTAAGATTGTTAACCCCTCAACGTTGCTTTCTTCAGTAAAGCAGATCAAAAGGACCTGGGTTGTAGCATTCTGTGACCTGGTTGTTGTTGGTTTTACACCCCCATAGCAGCTGCTAGCCACATTGTTGCTACAAACTTAAAACTGTATTAGGGGTTATTGACCCAGAATCCAATATTTTAATGGATTTTGATGGATTTTAATTTATCTATTCAGTGCCATACCAATCGAACTACCAAAAAATTATTTTACAGAGCTGTATAAAATAATAACAAAATTCATCTGGAGGAACAAGAGGTCTAAAATATCTAGAGAATTAGTGAAAAGAAATGCTAGGGAAGGTAGCCTAGCCATACCAGATATTAAACTGTACTATAAAGTAGCAGTCATCAAAACTACCTGGTACTTGCTAAGAAACAGAGTCGTGGATCAGTAGAATAGGATAGGTACACAAGACGCAGTGGTTAACGACTATAGTAATTGACTCTTTGATAAACCAAAAGAATCCAGCTTCAGGGCTAAGAATTCACTATTTAACAAAAACTGCTGGGAAAATTGGAAAATGGTAGGGCAGAAACTGGGCATAGACTGATATCTTACACCATATACCAAAATAAAGTCAAAATGGGTTCATGATTTAGGAATAAAGGCTGATACTATAAGCAATTTGGGAGAGTAAAGAATAGTTCACCTACCAGATTTATGGAAAAGCAAAGAATTCATGTCACAACAAGAGATAGAGAGAATTACAAAATTCAAAATAGATAATTTTGATTATGTTAAATTGAAATGTTTTGTATAAAAAAAGCCAATGCAACAAAGATTAGCGGGATAAGCAGAAAGTTGAGAGAAAATCTTTACAGCTAGTGTCGCTGATAAAGGCCTCATCTCTAAAATATACAGGGAACTGAGCCAAATTTATAGGAATACAAGTCATTTCTCAACTGAGAAATGGTCAAAGGATATGAACAGGCAGTTTTCAGAGGAAGAAATTAAAGCTATCTATAGGCATATGAAAAAATACTTGAAACCACTACTGATTTGAGAAATGCAAATGAAAACAACTCTTAGATACCACATCTCTCCTGTCAGATTGGCTAAAATGACAAAACAGGAAAATGATAAATGCTGGAGAGGACGTTACATTGCGTTGTTACATTGTTACAGTGCAGTTGTGAACTGATCTAGCCATTCTGGAGAGCAATTTGGAACTGTACCCAAAAGGCTATAAAAACGTTCATACCCTTTGACCCAGCAACACCACTTCTAGGATTGTATCCCAAAGAGATCACACCAGTGGGAGAAGGACCCACATGTATAAAAATATTTATAGCAGCTCTTTTTTGTAGTAGCAAAGAATCGGAAATCAAGGGGATGCCCATCAATTGCGGAATGGCTGAACAATTTGTGGTATATGAAGGCAATGGAATACTATTGTGCTATAAGAAATGGGGATGATACAGACCTCACGATAACCTGGTAAAACCTACACAATATAATGCTGAGCAAGGGGAACAGAACCAGGAGAACATTATACACAACCACAGATATATGGATTCAGTGATGACTAACCCTGATAGACTATGCTCATCTCAGCAATACAAGGTGCAAAGACAACTCCAAAGGACTCATGATGGAGAGGGTTATCTACATCCAGACAAAGAACTATGGAGTCTGAATGAAGACGGAGGCACACTTTATGCTCGCTTTTTTTCCCCTATTTTTTCTCTTTTATTTTTGTCTTTGTTTTTTTTATTTAGTTTCTTTCTTTCTCATGATTCATTCCATTGGTCATAATTCTTCTTTACACCTTGACTATTGTGTAATAAGTTAAATGTGAAGTTATATGTAGAAGATACATCAGATTCCATGCTGTGTTGGGGAGGTATGGGGCTGGGGGGGAAAGAAAATCTGGAACTCAAAGTTATGTGGAAGTGAGTGTTGTAAAATAAATGTTAAATAAAATCTTAATTATAAAAAAAATATTTTAACAACCGTACAGGGAGGGAATAGCGCATGTTACCTGGAGTCATGAACACCTGAGTTCAAATCTAACCTCAGACCCTTCCCAGCAGTGTGACTCTCCAAAAGACATTTAAACTCCGTCTGCCTTAGTTTCCTCCTCTAATGTTATGGGAGATATTTGGATTTACACAACATATTGATGGATTCCTCATTAAATCAGTAAAATGGGAATAAGAACACTACCTTTTAAAGCTGTTATGAGATAATATTTGTAAAGTAATATTTGCAAATGTTAAAACACTATATAAATGCTAGCTAATATGTGTTTTATTTTACACATTAAATACAATAATAACAACTGGTAATATTTATATAGCACTCACTATGTGCCAGACACTATGCTAAGAACTTTACAAATCATTTGATACTCAAAACAACTCTGGGAGGAGGGTGCTATTAGTATCCCCATTTTACAGATGAGGAAACTGAAGGAAACAGAGGTTAAATTACTTGCCCAAGCTCTCATAGCTAGTTAGTGTCTGAAATCAGATCTAAACTGAGTTCTTCCTGACCCTAGGCCCAGCTCTCTATCCACTGTGCCACCTACCTGCACCATTTTGAGAAGGAATCAACAAGTCTCACTAGACTGCCAAAAAAGTTTATGATATAAATATTTATATATCTTCTAAGGTCTATAAATATTGTTAACTACTGTTATTATTAATTAGATGCCCCTTATTCTTCCTGCAGGAAGTTAAATGAAGTAAATCCAAGCCATCTTCTCCCCTCCACATGACAATCCTTTAAATACATATTTATCATGGCTCTTCTCTCCCTTCCTAAATCTTCTATTCTATAGCATCAACATTTTCATTTCTTCCAATGAAACTTATTTGACATGGATTTGAATTTATTCTCTATATTGGTCACATTTTTCTGGATGTGCTCTAGCTTATCCAAACTCTTGGATAACCAAGCATAGAACCCCATATGTGATCTGACTAGACCAGAATAGACAAAGTTTATACCTTGCTTGTTTTAGGTGCTTTATGTCTATTGATATAACCTAAGGGAAGGTTCTGTCTCCCTGTCCCTTCTCGTCTTCTTTCTCTTTCTAGTAACAATAGTGTCTAACAAATTTCCCTACAATAGTATTCTATAATTGTTCAGCATTTCCCCAACTGATAGATACCTCCTTTAGATTCCAGTTCTTTCCCACCATAAAAAAGCTTACATGAATTTTATGCATATAGGTTTTTCCCCTCTTTCTTTCGTCTTCTTTAGAGATCTATAATGTTATAGTGGTATGGCTGAGTGAAAGTATGCATAGTTGACTTACTATTTCAACAAATTGCTCACTAAAATGCTTGTGCCAATTCATATCTTCACATTCATGTTTCAATGTCCCTGTCTTTTTCAGCCTTTCCAATATCTGTTATCTTCTTTTTTGGTCAAGTTTGCCACATCTGATGGGTATGAAGTGTAAACCTCAGTTGCTTTAGTATACATTGAAACCACTGAGATCATGTAACTATTGAGGAATTAACTGAACTAAGTAATAATGCCTGGAAATGAAACATATTTCCACATATTATTTCTGAACTTTTTTAAATTAGCCTCTCTGAAATATCACTGTACTCAACCATTTTTTAAAATATCTGTCTCCAAAACAGCAAAAACATATATCTGGAGAGAAATTAATAATTTATTATGACATGAAAGTGGTATTTTTTGAGCTTTGGTCAACTGAGTGAAAGACAAGAGTTATAAAAGGGATAGGCACAATGGGTTATGAGAGATATGGTTCAGATGGTAATCACTCAAAAGCTAAACTGTGATGATGAAATTGTGAATGTTGCCAATGAGTAAGAAAAGGAAGGGCCATGTGAAAAAACAGCCATGTCGGACAAGGAAATTTGCTAATGAAATAATTATTAACAAACACTGGTAGAATGGTAGTATGATAGGAAGACCTTTGACTTTGGAGTCAGAAGACCTGGGTTCAAATCCCATATCTGAAAGATGGTGCTTGGGCAAGTCATTTAATCTGTCTAGGTCAGCTTCCTCATCTGAAGGTTGGAGTAGAAGACCTATTTCCCAACAACTTTAATCCTATGATGGTATGATTCTAAGAGGATGTAACTAAGGATAAACGAAAACTGGCAATCATCTGTAAGACTATTTTAAGGAAGCCTAAAGCAATTGTCAAGGTGAGATATGATCAATAAAAAGTTTTTATTTTATTTTTTGATTCTTTAAATAAAAGGTTTAAAGCAAAAAGAATAAGGGAAGGCTCAGCTTACCGCTTTGGGCAGATATATGAATACATTAATCTTACATTAACCTAACAGATAGAAAACTAAATTACAATCCTTCTATTTTTCTTCATCCTTCCCTTAAAATGAAAAAAAAAATAATAGTTCTTTAGACTGTAGAAGGTAGGATAAATATTGCTAAAAGTGCCTTGGAGCTACAAATAAGCAAGAAGGCAATGAGAGAATATGCAGTTGCCATAAATTAGTGCAAGGTCTCCAGGCCTAGGAGATCTATTCTCCACTTAATGAAAGAATTTGTAGATAAGATTGAAGAATTAATGTTGGTAATCTTTGAAGACATATTAAAACTTCTGGAGAATAGAAGAGAGCTGGAAGACTGAAGAAAATCTTGCAACTTTTAGAAATAAAGGTGCATTTCTTTTTTTTATAGTTTTTTTTTCTTTTTTTATTTAAATTTATTTATTTAACATATTTGGTTTTCAGCATTGATTTTCACAACAGTTTGAATTACAAATTTTCTCCCCATTTCTACCCTCCCCCCCACTCCAATATGGCATATATTCTGGTTGCCCTGTTCCCCACTCAGCCCTCCCCTCTATCACCCCCCTCCCCTCTCATCCACTTTTCCCTTCCTTTCTTGTAGGGCAAGATAAATTTCTACGCCCCATTGCCCGTGTATCTTATTTTTTGGTTGCATGCAAAAACTTTTTTTTTTTTGTTTTTGAACATCTGTTTTTAAAACTTTGAGTTCCAAATTCTCTCCCCTCTTCCCTTCCCACCCACCCTCCCTAAGAAGTCGAACACTTCAACCTAGGCCACACATGTATCATTATGTATAACCCTTCCATAATACTCATGTTGTGAAAGGCTAACTACATTTTGCTCCTTCCCAACCCATCCCACTTTATTGAATTTTCTCCCTTGACCCTGTCCCCTTTCCAAAGTGTTTGTTTTGATTACCTCCATCCCCATCTGCCCTCCCCTCCATCATCCCCTCCCCCTTTTATTTTTTTTTATCTTCCTCCCTCTTCTTTCCTGTGGGGTAAGATACCCAACTGAGTATGTATGGTATTACCTCCTCAGGCCAAATCTGATGAGAGCAAGGTTCACTCATTCCTCCCTCACCTGCCCTCTCCCCTCCTCCCACAGAACTGCTTCCTCTTGCCACCTTTATGCGAGATAATCCACTCCATTCTATCTCTCCCTATCTCCCTCTCTCAGTATGTTGCTCTCCCATCCCTTAATTTCATTTTATTTGTTTTAGATATCTTCCCTTCATCTTCAACTCACCCTGTGTCTGCTCTCTCTCTTTTACATATATATATATAAAAACACACACACACACACGTATATATATACATACATACACATGCATACATATACACATAGATACATACATACATACCCATTCACTTATATATATACATAAACATATATATATGCATATTCCCTTCAACTACCCTAATACTGAGGTCTCATGAATCATACACATCATCTTTCCATGTAGGAATGTAAACAAAACAGTTCAACTTGAGTAAGTCCCTTGAAATTTCCGTTTCTTGATTACCTTTTCATGCTTCTCTTGATTCTTGTGTTTGAAAGTCAAATTTTCTATTCAGTTCTGGTCTTCTCACTGAGAAATCTTGAAAGTCCTCTATTTTATTGAAAATCCATATTTTGCCTTGGATAAAGGTGCATTTCTAAAACAAAAATTGGTGAGATAATTGTTAACTCCAAAACAATTTTGAAATGGAATGATGATATAAAAAACATGAATATCTAGAGAAATAAAGAATAAAAGATTGTGAACATTTCACAGAGGAAGAAATATGACCAAAGGTCAAAAGGGCTGCCTAAAAACAAGTCATGATATAGTTCCCTGATTTGTTTTTTAAATAGGGTTATTAATTGGCAAATCAAAGAAACACTATAAATGATTTTCCTGTATTTAAGAAAAACATTTGGCAAATGTTTGTGCTATAAATTTTCATGAAAAGTGAGATGTAAATTCAAAGATAGTAATAGGAACCTTGTACTCAACTGCTGAGCCAACAAACTACATACAAAGAATATCCATTAGTGGATCAATAAGAACTTAGGGAAAAGTCTCTGGTTGATTATGAGCATTTTTTCTTTGACCCTAGCCTGTTCAACTTTTTTTATCAATGACTTGTATGCAGACATGCTTCTCAAATTTGTAGATTACATAATTGTACGATACAGAGTTTGGAGAGATAGCTAATATTTCAGGTGACAGAATGAGAATCTGAAAATAAATCAAGCTAGAAGAATAGGGCAGATTAATATGAAATTTTATAGAGATGAGTGTAAGATGCAATTAAGCTAAACAATTCAACTACCGAAGTACAAAATTGAGGGCACAAGGCTTAAAAGCAGGTTCATATGAAAAATAATTAGGGATTTTGACTAAAACCTCTTTGTGAGTCAATATCTGGGACCTATCTGGGACCGTAAGCTAGCAAGTACATATATATATATATATATTATATATATATATATATATATATATATATATGTGTGTGTGTGTGTGTGTGTGTGTGTGTATGTATATGCATATGCATGTGTATGTGTATGTGCATGTGTATGTGTATATATATGTGTGTGTATGTGTGCATACGTGTATATATATTTATACATATACACACACATATATATGTATGTATATATATGTACTTGCCAGTTTACATTTTCCATCTCTCCTCTTGATCCTTCACCATATCCCCCACCTCAGTTCTCAGCTCTTGAGAAAAAGAACATAGTTTTGGTCTTTGTATTTTTAATGTATAAAAACTGAGTCCTGCACAGAGTAGACACTTTATAAATATACTTTAGATTGGATTAGACTGTGAGCACAGTCATCCCTTCAAGAATCCTACAGTATGCTTCATGCTATATGATCTGTTTGCTTTTGGCAGTGTCATGTTTCTTTTTTCCTATGTTGATGGTTTTAAAGAATGAAAAATATGTTTTACAGAAAAGAAAAAAGGTTGCTGAATCTTACTATCATCAGACATTTTGAATAGGAAACATATCTTAGGATCACATTCAGGAAGACATGTTCTTATGATGTTAAATTCATTCATTTATCATATTAACTGTTCTTTCAACTTTGCTAGTTACAAGGTGAAATTTGCACTGCCTGGTTTTAATAGGCAATTACAGCTGACATTTATATAATACTTTTCAACTTACCAAGTATTTTAAATCACAAATCATATGAGTTGTTCCTCAAAATCATCTTGTGGGGTAAATAATTACAGATCTCATGACCTTCATTTTATGTATGAGGAAATAGAAGATTAGAGAACTGAGAAACTTAGCCAAGGTCACAGTGTCAGTAAGAGGTAGAGTTAGGGTTTTTATCTAGGTCTTCTGGGTGGGAGTCCAGAATTCTCCTTACTTTTTTTGCTGCCTCAATTCTCAACACTAATTAAACCAAGTCTTCTTGAAATAGGAAACAGAAGGAAATATCAAAGTTAATAATGGTATCACTTTTATCATAAATTCAATTGAATAAGCATTCATTCAGTACCTACTGAATGCAAATCATTCTGCTATACACCAGGATGCAAAAAATTAAAGAGAGAAAAAAATGACAGTTTCTCACCTCAAAGAGTTTGGTAGGGGAGTTACACAAGTAACCAGATAAATATAATTGAGGGTAGAGTTTTATAGGGGAAAAGGCAATTTCAGATAAAGTGCTATAGAAATACTTGAGGAATGAAATACATTATGCAAGCCAGTGGGCAAGGTATGGTTTAATATTAGTGTCTTGGATTACCCAAGATAACATGGTAAGAAGTAAAAGAAAGAGCCAAAAGGGAAAATACTTAATTTGAAAATCTCCTAAGATAACTTCAGAGGACCTCAGAAAAGAATGCAAGAACACTGCTCGGGTTTGTGGGGTGTTGGGGGAAAGGGGATGAAAAAATTTATGGAAAGAAAACAATTTTGAGCTGAGCTGAGCCTTAAAGGGACCATGGCTTCTGAATTGTAATTGCATGGAGGTAAGAGATAAAATATTTAGTTTTTGTTGTATTTATGGCATGTCAATGAAGTTTCATAGCTTATTAAATCTCAGAAGATGACCTCTACATGCCCACACATTGAGAGGGCCATGTCTTCTTCACCAAGTGCCACATTCAAGAGTGGAGATGGAGGAGTGCCTTACTCTCAGACAAAAAAAACTAAAGTCTAACCTGGAGCCAAATTTCATTATCATCTGTCACTTACATCTATACTTGGCATGCAGTGACTAGGGTTTTACCTGAGAGTAAAATGTTCTAAAATGTTTTACGTTTATATTTTGTTGACCCACTCATCAACACAGAATCTGGTTAGAAAAAATAATTTAGATAAACTAGATGGCATAGGTACTTTCTCCTAGTACCTACAAATCAGATAAGTTTCTCAACTCACCTTTTTCCTGTACAGGCAACATCTACCACAGTGGCCCTATGACTTCTCAGCATCTCTCTCTACTCTTTTTTAGGGCTGCTTTTTCTGATTATCAAAATTATTGGATAAGTTCTTGTCATCTCTCCTTGAAAACAGATCTATTTATACCAATTCTTGAGATCCTGTCTACTACTCACAGATAAGGGGAGTAGGTAACATCTCAGTGGATTTTATTTTCCTATGAACACCAAGACTGAAAATGTTTCTATTTTGCACAAATAGTGTTACACAAAGAAGAAGATAAACAAGTTCCTATCATAGTGATGTTGAAGGAGGGGCCAGACATAAAGACAGGAAATTCATTGAATGGATCTTTGGCTTGCACAAATTACGTATTTAATAAATGTGCATGAATCATACTGTAGTTCCATAGATCCTATGTAAAACTACATAGGGCTTCTTTGCTGTAATCGTTTTCCTGTTAATCATCATTGTGATAGCCTCATTCTCCTATAAGGTCTCCTAGGCTCTGACACTCTACCTCCTTACTACCTTCTGCCTTTATGATTGGAGGGATAGCCAATAATCAACTCCCAACTTCCATTTAAACAGAGAGCTCAGTTCAGACATCTACTTATTTCTCACCTAGATGTACTACTTTAGGACTTCTCTGACTGATTTCTTCACCATGCCTCTAAGTCTGGTACCTTCTCTTCTTCCCTGCTCCTGCACCTCTACTTTTGAGCTTCCTTTTGTGCTTGTCTTCCTCCCTTAAATTGTAAGCTTCTTGAGGGCAGGGACTATCTTTCTTTTTTCTTACTTGTATACTCAGGGTTTTGCATAGTGTCTGGCACACGGTAGACACTAAATAAATGTTTATTGACCGACTAATAATCTCTCTTAGCAAGGCTAGTAATTATGCTCAGAATGGATCACCAGCAACAGAAGCATCTGTTACACTGGTTTGTATAGGCTGAGACTTACCCTAAATGAGGTGAAGTGATGAGAACATGATCCTCTTCCACCATCCTTTTGATTACTGTCTCTGCTGCATACCTATTTTCATGGTTCCTCATGTTAGGAACCATTTCTTATGTCCATTTTTACATCATAGCACAGGCTTCATATCTATGACCACAAATAAAAGGTGCCTTTTGGTCCCAAAAGCACCCTAGTTAGAGCTATGAGTGATGGAAGGTGAGAACTGGCCCCTGATTAGAGTAATCATAACTCTTATTTAAGGACCCTGAGGACCCCCACCATCTTCACTTTTGGGGAATGATATCTGGTGAAGAGGACAGGGTCTTTCCTCTCCATGTGTGTGCACATAGAGGAGGTAATTGAAATTTTAATAAAATTTCATCAGAACACTACAAGCACAAAGAATCAATCTCCTTTGAACCAAAAAAAACCTGTTTGCATGGATTCTGAGCTATAGACTTTTCCATGTAACCCTGTATTCTGTCAAACTTTTCTGGCCCATGGTGCAACATTATTATTCCTTTTTTCTTTGCTATGAGAAACTCTGACAATGTGGGAAAACTAACAGCATTGCATATGTTAATGCATGTACATTTTATACACCTTTAGGAACATTTTGATACATTCTGGGACAAATCCTTTGAGAACTACTAATCTAGAAACCCTCCAGAATTTTATCAAGATAACTGTCAGGATCATTTTCCTCTTTTGTGTGTGCAATATCAATAATGTACTACAGGGAGTTTCTCAAAACCAAACACTGAGACAAGAGGCCAGAGCCAAGTTTGTGCTAAGCCTCATTAACAGTCACTCCCCCTCCCCCAGTCTCATTTGGACTAGCGGACCCAGAGAAGGAAACAGAATTTTTAATTAAAAACTCTAGGAAAATACTGAGATCACTGTTACTTGTTAAGTTATGTTCTTCAAGATAGTTCTTCCTCAGATAAGGGAAGAGAGGGGCAGTGATGTTCCTGAATCACTCCATCTTTTGAGCCCATCAGTGAGGGAACCTACCATACAGCTCTTTACAATGAATTGGTCCAAATAATCTAGGTGGAATTATTCACCTGCGTATCATCAACAATAGCCTTTTATTGGCCACTGTTGTGGCTCAGGGCAAGGTAGAGAACCCATCAATGGTTGAGATTAGCAATTTGTCCCTACTGCACCTTTTTCTAATAACTCAATCTTCACATTCCTGTTTAGTTTCCAGGTCACTGATGAACTGTCACAGATAAACTCTTTAGTGCTCCTTCTGTTCAACAGACTCATTTTTAGTAGTATCAAGTGTGCTTTAGGTTGGGGGAGGGGAAGGACAGATAAGCAGGAGAGAAATGGCTGCTGATCTTCACTGCCTATTTCATCTTATCCATTAAGTCCTAAATGAGTTCCTCTTCTTGTCAAAAAGGCTCCTCTTGTTTGTGAAGGGGTATACCAGTAAAAGCACAAGCTTGGGCAGGTCCTAGTAAGTAATGTCAGATCCCAACACCCAGTCCAGCTAAGTTCAGAAGGTTGGTCAACAGGTGCCAAAAGTTTTGGTACAGAGCAATTCAAGAAGATAGCTAATCACTTAACAAGCATTTTTGAGTGCCAACTGTGAGCGAGGCATGATGCTTGATGCTGAGTATACAAAATGTAAAGGAATCCCTGACATCAAGAGGCTTTCTTCTAAGAGGTACACAAAATTTAGATGTATAAGAATAAATATAACACATATAAAATAAACAAGGCAATTTTGAGGGGAAAGATATCAGTAGTGCAGGGAATCAGGACAGGATTCACGGAGCATGTGGTGCATAAATTGAATTTTGAGGAAATCTAGGGATTCAAAGAGACATAGGTAAGAATATAGTGTATTCCAAGCATGGGGTGGGCCAGGGGTGGGGTGGTAGGAGATTATTGCAAAGGCATGGAGATGTGAGATGGACAGACATATATGAGAAACAGTAACAAAGCTAATTTGGACCTTTGCCATGGCAAGGACAATTCACATGTGTTTTGGTGGGGATGGAACCCACAAATTATAAAAATGTCACCTCTTTTGAAGCATTAAACTGTTTACATAAGGACATTTTTTTGAGGAGGGAGAGGGAAAAGTTATTTACTATACAGCTTAGATAGGTTTATATTATTTAGGGTATTTCCTTGTTTTGCACTTTGGTAACTAGTCATGCCTAAAATAACTTTAGATGTAAAAAATCATTATGATACATGAACCTGCTGAGTCCTATCATGAAATTATCTTATAAATTTTCTATATTGATGTACTCATAAACTTAATTTAGCCTATCTAAGAACTTGTAGTTTTTCTCCAATAACATGCTATGTCTTCTTTACTCTCAAAGTTTTTTTAATGGCCTTTGAACAAAAGGAATCAAGATTTGACCTGAGAGATGAATGATTGTGCTTCATATAAAGTAGTTTGAGAAAATCATAAAACAATTCATAAGAGTCAAATAATTTTACTTAACTTAAACCTTGTATTGCTTAGTTTCTTTTTTATAGTCTGGTAGGTTATATGTGAAATAATATCATTTGAATTTAATGCCTCCATTTCATTATCTTCTGACCATATGTTTTATTATCTGTAAACAGTGGCTGAATGCATTTACCAAAAGGTGATAGCTTATTCCAATATGTAGAGTTATGAGACATTAGGACTACAAAGGATTTTCTAAGTAATCTGGTCTAACCCCTTCCTTTGACAGATAAGGAAATTGAGGTTTAGAGAGGAGATGTGGTTTACCAAAGGTTACATGGTTAACCCAGTGGCAGAACCAGTACTGCAACTAATTTATCTTCATTCCCAAATCAAAGCTTATCTTACTATCACTTAAGCCACTAAACTGCTGATTGTGCTCTGAGATAGACGGAAGGTTCTATTTTCTATTATGAGTTAGAGTAGATATTAAGGTTAACAAGCAGTAAATAACACTTTCCAACAAATGTGGGGACTGATTTCTACTTTGATAAGGGGCCAAACTGGCTAAAACAAGATAATGCACAATGCTGTGCCTTAAATGTAATTTAAGTCAAATTTCTCCTTGGAGTTAGATGTGTATACCTCCTAGAATATTTCTGTCATAGTATCATAACATTCAGAGATATGAATACTAAGGATGGAAATAAAGATAACGTAGGTACACTGAGCTGCATACCTTCCATAGTTGTGAGATCAGTATATTAGTTACCTTGATGATAAAGGTGTACATCTCTTCATATGGGCTTAAGGTATAGATTAGAAACCCCTTTAGGTCTAGGACTAGATCACTTTTGTATTTGTTTCTATAGTGCATAGTACAAGGCTGGGGAAAGAGTAAGGCTTAATAAATACTTGTTAATTAGCTTGACTAGATTCATTATAGGTGCTGGCACTTCTTGCATAATACTGGAGGTTAGGTCCAGTTCAAACTGTACCTAGATAATGGAATTAAATTTTAATTATATTGAATGTATCCATTGTTTAGCATATATGCATTGAATAAATGGTGAATGAACAACTGAACCAAGTTGAAGAGACTGAAAAAACCACTTCTTAATTTTTATAAAGTTTGCTGCTTACTGTAGCTTACTTTTGAAACAGAAAGCCATTTGAGCAGATGCATAAATAAATCTTTATATTTAATTATTTTTGGCTTTTAGCACTAAATTTTGTAAGTAATGTTTAACTTTCAGAAAACTGGCATCTATTTGAAGTGAATGGCTTCCAAACCTAAGATAAATAGAAACATCATTGAATTAATTGGTGCTTTTGTGAAAGAAAAGAGAAAAGATTCGTATGATCCAACGAAAGGCACAAAGCAAAGGGATCAAGGAACTGCTTCAGAACGCAGCAGTGTTCCCTTGTAGAACACTCCATTCAGTCCTCTTTTCTCAGAATTTGTTCCACCTTATTGTATGCTCAAAGGTTTTTAGAAGCTCTTTTCTTCATGCCAAAATTAAGGTGTTTCTGAAGATGCCAGAAAAAATATTATCTTCCAAAGGAAAGGAAATGACCACCCAGCTTGTAATGTAAGGATCCTTGTGTTCCCACAGAATACTGGAGGGTATGAGACAGCAAAAAAAAAAAAAAACATGTGTGAAGGCCAACTAGAGGATGACACCCTCCTGGTAGGGCTTCCTAAGTAAGAACTGAGCCCTGTGATGTGGTGTTAGTATCCATGGGAGTTCTCTTCTTTCTTTTCTTGCCAGGAGAATAACAAAGGCAGAACATCTGTGACATGAATAGCCAATGAGAGATAGCACTATGAAATATAGCCACACATCAAAATTCACTCTCCCTAACAAAAATAATTTGTGCTTTCAGTCGGCTTATTTTCTAATTAGTGACCTTGGAATGATTAAGAGAGAAAAACTCCACTCTCTATAAACACATCAACATGAGAAAAAATAATCAAAGAATTGAAAAGTTACTCACAGAAATAATGACTGAAAGGCAGCAACATGCAGGGAATAGAGTTAATGTCAGAGTCAGAAAGACCTAGGCTCATGTCCCTCCTAGAAAACATACTGGCTGTAGGACTCCAGGCAAGTCATTTAATCTCTTAGTGTCACAAGGATCTCTGTAAGACTACAAGTTGCAGAGAAAGTATTGATCTATATTAGTAGAAGAAACTAGAGCAAACTCCTTTATGAGCTGCCCACATGGATCAAATCACTGGTTTGGACTATATGAGTGTTTGTATGTATGTACATACACACACACACACATATATGTGTGTGTATGTATATACATAGGTATGTATATGTATGTATCTATCTATATATAATATACATGTCTGAAATAATCAGTACTACTTAAAAGGAATACCATCTTTTCAATATTTGCAATATAAGGAATGTAAAAGAGGAGACGATTTATGTCTTTTTGTTTGTCATGGATCCTTTTGACAGTCTAGTGAAGCCTGTGGCCTCCTCCTCAGCATAATATTTTACATTCGTAAAATAACCCACAACCAGAAGGCTACAAAGGAAATCAATTATATTGAAATACAGTTATCAAAAGACCTTTTTCCCAAGTACACAGATGCCCTAAAATCTAGTCATAGTCCTCTTGGGTATCTTGTATACCATGTTAAGAACCCCTGTTCTGGAGGGTACATGTATATTGAAGCTACATAGAACTATCCAGACAACATTTATGTGTCTATTGCACTGGCTACTGTGAATTTGAATTTGGATAAAAGAGCTTTGTCCAAATTCAATTGAACTTCACTTTACTTATGACTTTTAGGTAAAGAATCCTATCCATGACAATAGGATCAATTGAAATCTATTGGCCTATTAGGAAAGAATCAGGAGATCTGGGTTTCAGTCCTGCCCCTAACTAGACATGTGACAGTGGACCAGTCAGTTATTCTCTTAGAGACTCAATTTTCTCATATATAAAATGTGGACAATACACACCCTAACATTCTCACTGGATTGCAATGAGGAATGTAATTTTCCAAATTTTATATATACACACAAATGTGTGCAGATAGATGTAAAATAAATGTCTAAAATAAATGTCTAACACTAGCTGTGTGAACAGAGACAAGCCACTTGAACTCTGATCCTCAGTCAATTCTCTGAATTTTATTTACTAATTTCTAGGCTTTCCATACTCTAAAATCCAGCCTTCCTGGCCTGGTTGTTACACCATTCCTCACATACATGCCACATCGTTGATTGTCTACCTCTGGTCTAGGTGTTATGGCTAGAATACCCTTCCTTCTCAGTCCTGCCTCTTGGGATCTCTGACTTCTGTTTAGATTGTTCAAATGCCACCTTTTGCAGAAGGGTTATGACAGCTACCTCTAGCCTAAATATAACAGTCTTCCATCAAATTTTATTTTCCATATACTCTATAGGTATTTTTGTGTACTTCAAATTAATAAGATAAATATTAATTGCTCATTACTTATTCATTCTTATGTTGTCGACCTCATTAGCCTATAAGATTCATGAAGGAAGAGAGGGTTTTTGCCTTTCTTTTCATTCTCAACATTTAGCAAAGTACCTTGTAAACATTGGGTGCTTAATAAATACTTGTTGATCAATTGGTAGAGGAAGTTGATACACATTGACATGTGTAACTAGATAATCTAGACATGTAATATAATAAGGTCTACCACTGTCTATGGTATACAGTCTAACTCTTACCATGCTGGTCTATCTATTTGGTGGTCAAAGGACAAAGACAAAGTTACTATGACAGTAATGTTATGACAGACATTTTATTTTAAACTAACTTAATTATAGATAACTATGTCCTAGAAAGTCAAAACTACCTAAACAAAGACACCCAGAAAAATAGATGACTAAAATTCAAATTAATAAATAATGGGTATTATAAAAATGCTCCATTGAAACCCTCTCCTGGTGCCACAAAATGACAAAATATCATGCTTGGCTTTCTGAGGATTATGCCCACAAAGTTTTTAGAAGAGGTTATCAAACTTGAAAAGCTTTGTTGAATGTCATCTAATCCTAGAAAAGGTCAGAAAAGTCCATCTTCAAACAACCCATAAGCATTTATTAATTGCCTACTATATGCCAGCTACTAATAGGTGTTGGAAAAATCAAAGACAAAAAATGAAATATTTTCTACTCTCAGAGTTAAGATATTATCAGGCAAAGCAGCTACAACTGTAGCTTAGTAGTTATGTAGTCTATATTCAAGATTTCTGAAATCTCTTTATGACTCCAATTTATTGGCTTTTCACCTCTCCCTCTCCTTCCTTTATGTAACACTACTCCTCATCTGTACTATAACCTTCAAACCCATAACCCTTTAACTCTCTGCCAGACCATCTCCCCTGCACCAGCACTTTGTTCTCTTCTCCCCATCTTGACGCCTTGGTGAAACAATTAAACTCTGAACTGCTCTCCTCTCTTGATTCCTTAGGCCCCTCATTATATTGCTGATTATGCTTACCTAATCCTCAGCTTTGGATCACTGCTACCATTCATTGCTTTCACTCCTACACACCCGCATTGAAAAAAAGATAGAAAAAAAATCATGCAATTTTCCGACCAGGTCCACTACAAATTTAGGCTACATAACTTCAACCTCATGAGCCCTCACTTCAGCTAGCCAATCCCTTATCAACTCACTATCCGGATCTCCACAGCAGCTCTTCCAAACCTTTTATCCTTCTACAAACCTCCCATGGCTCCCCCTCCTCTGCTCAGCTGAGAACTTGTTCTCATAATTTTAAAAAATGAGCTCATTTGAAATCAACTCTCTCTTTCCCCATCTTCCTCATCTCCTATCACTCAAATGCCTTCGGCCACTTTTTCCACCTTCACCTTTCACACTTCATCATATGATGAAGTAGTCTTACTCCTTACCAAGGCTAACCCCTCTACTTGTTCATTCCATCCCATCTCCTCTAATAGATTGCCCCCTATTGTCATCCCAATTCTTTCACTTATTTTCAGTCTCTTCTTCTCTACTTGGTAACGTCCTATTGCCTGCAAACATGCCCATGTCTCCCCATCCTGGGGAAAAACAAACAAAAATCCCCAACGCTCACCGGATCCTTTCATCCCCACTATCATCCTATGTCTCTTCTGCTCCTGCAGCTAAACTACTCAAAAAACCCATCTATAATAGATATCTTTATTTTTTCTCCCCTCATTCCTTTCTTAACCCTTTACAATCTGCCCTCTGACCTTATTAATTCCACTGAAACTGCTCTTTCTAAAGTTATCACTGTCTCTTAATTGCCAAAACCAATGTCTTTCTGTGCTTGTTCTCAACCTCACTGAAGCACTTGACACTGTTGATCACTCTCTCTTCCTTGATACTCTCTTCTCTCTAAGTTTTTGGAACACCACTCTCTCCTGGTTTTCCTCCAACCTGACTGTGCTTCCCCTTTCTCTTTTGCTGGATCTTCTTCTGGATTATCCTCTCTAACTGTGGGTGTCTTTCAGGGACCTTGATCTGCTTCTGTTCTCCCTCTATATTACTTCATTTGGTGATCTTATCAGCTTCCAAAGATTTAATTGCCATCTCTATGCTGATGATTCTCAAATCTTCTTATTCTGCCCCAATTTCATTGTTGATCTCCAATCTCACATATCCAACTGCCTTTCAGACAGCTCATACTGGATGTTCAGCATACCATTTAAACTCATTATATCCAAAACAAAACTCATTATCTTTTCCCCTAAGCCACTACTCCATCCATCCACACACTTACTATAGAGGGCAATACCATTTTTCTAGTCCCTCAGGCTTTCAACCTATGCCTTCTGCTGGATTCATCATTATCTCTCATCCCTCATGTCCAAGCTGTACCAATGTCTGTTGATTTCACCTTTGCAACGTCTTTTGAATATGCCACCTTCTCTCCTCTGGCACTGTCACCACTCTAGTACAAGTCTCATCACCTCATTCCTAGATTATTACAATAGCCTGCTGGTGGGTCTGCCTGCCCCAGCTATCTCCCTACTCTAATCCATCCTCCACTCAGTTACTAAAGTGAATTTTCTTAAAATACAGTTCTGATCATGTCACACACCCCTCCCCCCAACTCAGTAAATGCCACTACCTTCTTTTTAATATGCTCTGTTTGGTATTCAAATCCTTTCATTAAACTAGCCAGCTCACTCTTCAGTCAAGTGACACTGGCCTCCTGGTTGTTTCACAGACATGACATTCCATCTCTCAGCTCTGATCATTCCCTCTGGCTGTCCATAATTCCTGGAATGCTCTTTTTTCTTGATTCTGACCACTGTCTTCCTTGGCTTCCATTACACTCGAATTATAGTCTCTCCTTCTACAGGAAGGTTTCTCCAACTGCTCTTAAGTCCAATGCCTTCTTTATAGTAATTATTTCCATTTTATCCTGTATATAGCTTGATTTTCTATATATTTGCTTGCATTTTGTTTCCTTTATTAGATTGCAAGTTCCTTGAGGGCAAGGAAGGTCTTTTGCCTCTCTTTGAATCTGCAGTGATCACCACAGTGCCTGGCACATAGTACATGCTTAATAAATGTTTATTGACTAATTGAATGATTGATGTATATGTATATTGAAAATTAATATAAGGTAATTTAGGTGGGGGAAGGGAACTAGGAGCTAGAAGATTAGGAAAAATTTATTGCAGAGGATAGCAATTGAATTGTTTTTTTTTTTCAAAGAAATTAGGGAGTCTAAGAGATCTAGGTCAGGATGCAATGTATTGCAGACATTGAAGGACAGCCAATGCGGGGGACAGAGATGGGAGGAGCTTTCTGCATGAGGAACGGTATACAGACAAGTTTGTCTAGACTCTATAATGCATAAGGAAAAACAACATATAATAAGGGCACAAAAATAAGTTGGACACAAGTTGTGAAAGGTTTTTCTCACCAGAAATAATAGGAAACAACTGGATTTTATTGAGCAGGAGAGTGATATTTTCAGATCTGAACTTAAGTCAAATAAATCAGTTTTAGAAACAGTGTGAAGTATGAATTGGTGAGGGGAGAAGACTCCAGGCACTGAAGTTCATTAGAACTGACAATTAATGGGGGTTGGATCAGGATAGTGACTGAAAATATTGAGTAGATAGATGGAAGAGGTGCTTTAAGAATCTGTGATTATTTTTGCATGTAGCAACTCATCTAACCTTCTACTAAGTTGTAAAATAAGAAGTAGCATGGATAAAGTAATGGATATTTTGGTGTAAAGGAGAAAGAAGGCCTGAGTATAAGTGTGAACAAAGCTTTAAAAGAGGCACTGAAGGAGATGGATGGATAGGTACAAATGCATTGAAAAGACTGAGAAAAGAAAGAGCAGAAAGTTATTGGTACCCTAAAATTGAATATGCTGAGATAATTTTTAGAATTCTAGCAAGACAAAGATACAGGTTTGAATATTCTACATTACTTGATACAATAGTTTCAAAATTAACTCATGTTACTATAGAAACTATTTTCAACTATCCTGAGTTGTAGCACATATCCGAAATTCTACCTTTTTCGAAATAACCATTTTCAAAATGAAGATGCAAAGTAATTTTATTCTTCAATTTTGAACGTTCAAGTTTCTACGTCCTTAAGATTTCAACTTGCCCATTTGCTGGAGAGAAGTATAAAGATATTGAATGAGTTCTCATGGTGAGAATTCAAAAGTCAAAGTGAAGTTTAGGCTTTGTTCATACAAAATTATTGGGGATCTAATAAAAGGGGAGGTGGAGCCAAGATTGTGGAGTAAAAGAAAGGACTGGCCAGAGCTCTCTCCCAAACCTCTCCAAATACCTGTAAAAATTGACTCTAAGCATACTCTAGTGCAGGAGAAACCACAAAAAGACAGAATGAAACAAATCTCTAGCCCAAGACAAGCTGGAAAGAAAGAACTGTCGCAACAGGCTAAAACAGTAGTTCAGTCCAGCACAGGCCATTCCAGCACAAATTGGACCCCAGCAAACCCAAGGCAGGCCTCAGGGGACTGAATCACTGGTCACTGTGGCAGTTTCCAAACTTTTCAACCCACAAAGGCCAAAGACAACTTAAAAGGTCAGTAGGAAAGGGCTGTTGGACCTGGGTGAGAGAGAAGCACAGTCCAGCCCTGTTCCCAACCTAGCCCTGGTCCCAGAAAACCAGGCGTAGGCCAGGGGAGTGACTGATTCAGCAGCAGTGGTGAAGACAGCTGTTTCCAGAGCTCTCATTCCTCAGACATTAATGGGATCAAACAACTGATCAGAAGGCTATTACGAGGCTCTCTTTGCTGGGACTGAGACAAAACTATTGTTTTCCCCATACTTGTATGTGGGTGGCAACCCTGAGTGGTAGTCCTGGAGACAGGAGGAGCATTGGCATAGCAGAGCTTGTGGCAGCAGTAGAGAGGGAACTCTCCAAAGAGTTCCAGGGCAGAAAACACTTTTTATGGTCACTCTCAGACCAGAGGACAGGCCAGGAGAAGACTAAACACCTCCCCTTACAACATACTACCTTAGAAGAACTGAAAACTTATACGTCCCTAAAAGTATCTCTGAAAACAGCTGCATAAAACCCTTGAAGCTTGGGACAATATGTCCTCCATACTGGAGGCAGAGCCCTGCCTTAACAAAGAGTTAAAAAGTCAAGAAATAGCCTAGGAAAATGAGCAAACAGTGGGGAAAACCAGACTATAGAATCTTACTTTAGTGACAGGGAAGACCAAAACATACACTCAGAAGAAGACAACAAAGTCAAAGCTTCTACACCAGAGCATTCAAGAAAAAATATGAATTACTCTCAGGCCATGAAAAATCTCAAAAAAAGATTTTTTAAAATCATGTAAGAGAAGTAGAGGAAAAATTGGGAAAAGGAGTGAGAATTATGCATGAAGATCACAAAAAAAATGAGTCAACAGCTTAGTAAAGCAAACTTAAAAAAATACTGAAGAAAATAACACCTTAAAAATAGACTAGACTAAGTAGCAAAAGATGTTCAAAAAGCCAATGAGGAAAAGAATGCCTTAAAAAGCAGAATTGGACAAATGGAAAAGGAAATCCAAATGCTAGAATGGAGCAAATGGAAGCTGAAGACTATGCAAAATCAAGAAATTATAAAACAAGACCAAAAGAATTGAAAAACTAGAATACAATATCTCATTGGAAAAACAACTAACCTAGAGAATAGATCCAGGAGAGATAATTTAAAAATTGTTTAACTATATGTAACACATGATCAAAAAAAGAGCCTAGACATCATTTTTAAAGAATTTGTCAAGGAAAGCTTCCCTGATATTCTAGAATCAGAGGGGAAAATAGAAACTGAAAGAATCCACTGATCATCTCCTGAAGAAGATCCCAAAATGAAAACTGCCAGGCATATTGTAGCCAAATTCCAGAATTCCCAGGTCAAGCAGGAAATATTGCAAGCAGCCAGAAATGATCCTACATCTAAAAAATAAAATTAAGGGGTGAGAAAAGAATATACTTGGAGAAGGAGAAAGGGAGAGGTAGAATGGGGTAAATTATGTCACATAAATGAGGTTAGAAAAGCTTTTATAGTGGAGGGGAAGAGGGAGGAGGCAAGAGGGAGTGACTGAAAGAAAAAATTAATAGATCTCTCTGCCTCAAGTCTGTCCTTAAACTGGTCAATTGTACATACCATTTTCAAAGATATTTTCCTTCAACATACATCTGAACTCATTACTTGTCTATTCAATCAGCTATAGGGGCTTCTCAAGACCTCTGGGGTAAAATATGTACTCATTTGTTGAGCTTTTAAAACTCTGTGCAATCTGATACAATCCCTGTTTCCAACCTCATTGTACATTACTTCCCCTCCCACATTTTGCAGTCTAGTCAGACTGGCCTTCTCTTTCTTCTTTAGAAATGACATTTCTTCCTTATCTCTACCTTAGAGACTTCCACTTTTCCTTTATTATACAGTTCAAGCACTGTCTTCTGCATGAAGACACTGCCTCCACTCATTTCCTACTAATCTCCTCCCTCCCAAACTACCTTGTATTTAACTACTGCATATGTACATTAACACAACATACATATATATTTTACTAACTCTATATTTACTTTATATACATTTTATATGAACCATTGGGTATCCCTAATTATAATGTAAGCTCTTTGTGAGAACATTGTTTCATTTTTTGTCCTTAGCATGAAATACAGTGCCTGAATTAATCAATACTTGTGGATTAATTGATTGATGAAAATTGCTATGTAAGTGCTTTCTGATGTTGTTGCATTATTTTTATTGGTCTTTTGTTTGATGTACTCTCTTCTCAGCTTGAATCAGATTTCAATACATGCTACCAGTAGCTTATACATTTCTTGAGACAAGAATTGTGTACTATTCTGTAATTTTAATCATTAGCACTTCAGACAGTGCCTTACTATAAGAGGAGCTTAATAAATTCTTACTGAATTGGTTTGCCATAGCCCACTTGAGAAAACTAATGGTAGAGATGATAAACCTAGTTGAGATGCTAAAAAACAATGATCCAGAAATAGAGTTTTGAGTGATAAATTTCAAATCACTAGTGGTTGATTGGTGACTAGAAATTTTTAACTAAATGTGAATCATAAATGACAAAGTAAATAATTCTTCACATTTAGCAACAATCACAATACTTGCAATTTCTAATTAATTCTTTATTACACATAAAGTAAAAGATTGATGCAAATAGAACATGCAATCTTCTTTTTCTACTATCATTACCTACAATTCACCTTTGCAATAATATTCAGGAAAGGTACAAATATCATCAAAAAGGTTATAGACTTAAATCTTCCCTGGATAATAATATGATTTAACTTTCATATGTAGATCACAGAAAGCTCTAAAATCAGTAATTAATTCTCATAGCAACCTTGTTTTTAAGATGAAAGAAGATACATTTATTGAAGTAATTTTATAAGGGTCTAAGAAGAAAGTTAGCTGTACAATTGTAATTTGAGGCAGAGATGCCAAAAGAATTTAAACACAGAGGTGGGATCATCACTCTAAACTTATCAACCAATTTGCAAAATTAGTCTGGAGAAGCAATGCCTCATCCACTTGCTTAGTACATAATTATTCTGATTATGCATTAGCAAAGGAAACCTATGCTTTTAGTGTAAAGTGTTTAGTCAATCAGAAATAACATGCCTTAAGTGTGTAGCCACCTGTTTCTCCTTCTAAAAGGAAGCATATTTTAAGGGGATGCTCAGTTAATTTCACAAATGATAAATTTTACTTCATTTAGGGTAGAACATGACTTGGATCCAGATGGATATATGTTGAGGAGACATATTGTGCAAGTAATAAATTTTGTTTATTAAAAGTGAATGTTTAACAACAATAATAAAAACCAGAAGTGTGGGCTTAATATGGGCAAAAAAAGCAAAAAATTACTTTGACCTGGACTGTGGTTTAGGGAGCTTATGGTTTAAAAAAACCTGAATATATATCGTAAACATACATTCTAGATATGTCCCGGCTCTCTCTTCAGCTGCAGAAATCCCCATATTTCTTATGGTCATCACTGTTTTCTTATGGTCTGAATCATCTGAGTGGTGGATATGACATTGTTGGTTGTGTTTTAGTTGTTGATTGTGCATTATCCATTGTTGAATGTATGAGGAGAAAAATCAGATTGTTGAATGACTTTTTATACAAAAAAAACCATCCTTTTCATGTCTGACATGTATATTTAATGCACAACTTAAACTTCACTTTATAGAAATATTAGTTGACAGTCTAGAAATGTTCTCTCTCACCATACATGAGCCACCAAATTCTCAAAAAAGATAGGCCCTAAGGCATATTAGAGAGAAGCAATGACAAAATTCTCTTTAACTTATGTTCTTAGAGGGTTGGCTAGGGCATAGGTATCACATGGAAGCCCACAATACTCCCAAATGTGGCCTGAACCTGATTAAAATGTAATTGGAAAATTTTAACAAAACAAATAAAAAATACATGAAAACAGATAAAGTATTAACATTATGGTTTTATAACATGTGGCTTGTGGGATTCCTTAAATATTTTAGTGGCCCCCTATTCTATTTGAATTTATGACAACTGGGCTGGAAAACTGAGTGGGGATGAGTAAATGGGTCAGGGTGATTTAGTCACTGTACGTCAGAGGCAAAATTTGAACTTAGGTCTTCTCATTTCTAAAGCCAGATCTCTTCACTTTATCATGCTGTCTTGCAAAGATTATGTGAAACTGCAAGTGTAACTCTCTGAAATTAGAGATGTGTTCTTTGGTGGAAGATTAAAACCATGTGGATGCTGCTGCTAAGGCAAAGTGTTCTCAAATCACTGGGAAAGTTTTAGAGGATCTAAGGGTTCAGAAAAAGAGGCCAGAAAAGTTTCATCAAGAATTTTTAGAGGTGTTTTCTGGGGTGGAGTCAAGATGGTGGAGGAAAAGCAGGGACTTGCTTGAGCTCTCCCCTGAAACCCCTCCAAATACTTGTAAAAAATGACTAAACTAATTCTAGAGCTACAGAACCCACAAAATGACAGAGTGAAACAAATCTCCAACCCAAGACAACCAAGAAGGCCAACAGGAAAGGTTTATCACCTCAGACTGGGAGTGTAGCACAGTCAAGTGCAGGCCATGCAAGCACAGCCTGGGCCTCAGAGGACTAAATCACTGGCAGCCATGGCAGTTTCCAGACTTCTTAACCCACAAACACCAAAGACAAAGTGGAAGTGGGGAAACTTTGTTGGACCTGGGTGGGACAAGATCATGGGCCAGCCCCAACCCCTGGGCAGCAAAGGGGGCAGCTGTGGTGGCTGCAGTGGCTGCTTCCAGAAATCCAGACCCAGAGATGATGGGAGTATCAAGCAACTGATCAGAGTGGGACTGCAGGGATCTCTTTACTGGTGCTGAGGTGGGATTCTCTTGCTTTGCCCTGCTAGGATCTGGGTCCCAGTCCTGGGTGGTGGTCCCGCATTGAGAAAGAGTGCTGGTATGGCAGAGCTTGTGGTGGCTGTGGAGGGAGAGTCCTCCTCACAGTTCCAAGGTGGAAAAGAGTGCTTGTGGTTGCTCACAGACCAGAGCACAGGCCAGGAGAGGAATAAATTCCTATCCTTTGATCATATTATCTTAGAAGAACTGAAAATTTACAGGTGCCTGGAGGTTTCTGTGACAACGGCTGCACAAAACCCTTGAAACTTGTGAAATGGTGCTCTCCACTGCAGAGGCAGAGCACTACCTTGACAGGGAGCTCAAAAGTCAAGTGATCAGCTAGGAAAATAAGAAAACCGTGTAAAAAAGTCAGACTATAGAATCTTATTTTGTTGACAAAGAAGATCAAAACATACAACCAGAAGAAGAGAAAAAAGTCAAAGCTCCTACATCCAAAGCCTCTAAGAAAAATGTGAATTGATCACAGGCCATGGAAGAGCTCAAAAATGATTTTGAAAACCAAGTAAGAGAAACAGAGGAAAAATTTGAAAGGAAAATGAAGGGAAAATAATGAAGAAAAAGTCAAAAGGTTGCTAAAGGACACCCAAAAATAGTGAAGAAAATAACACCTTAATAATAGACTGTGGGTGGGGCAGAGCCAAGATGGCATTGTGAAAGCAGGGACTTACCTGAGCTCTCTTACAAATTCTGTCACATACCTCTAAAGAAGTGAATCTGAGCAGATTTGAGAGTTAAAAGCCACTAGTAAACAGTGTGGCAAATTTAAAAGCCAGGAGATTCCGCAGGGTCAAGAGGACAGATCTGTGGGCTGGGAGAGCACCCAGCAGATGGAACTGCACCAGACCACACCGAAGGAGCAAGGATGATAGAAGGGAGGGCAGATTGGGTGAGGGAGTAGTCAGAAGCAAATACTTTTGAAAAGAGTTTTGCATAACTACACATGTATAACCTATATTGAATTGCTTTCCTTCCCAATGACTGTGGATGGGGAGGAAGAAGGGAGAGAATCTGGAAATCAAAGTTTTAAAAAGAAATGTTAAAAATTATTTTTACATGCAACTGGGGAATAAAATATACAGGCAGTGGGGTATAGAAATCTATCTTGCCCTACATGAAGTAAGGGGGAAGGTGATAAAAGGGATCTGTGATAGAAGGGAGGGCAGACTGAGGGAGGGGATAATCAGAATGCATGCCTTCTCAGTTGGAGAGAGGGAGGGGATAATCAGAATGCATGCCTTCTCAGTTGGAGAGAGATGGGGAGAAATTTGGAACTCAAAATCTTGTGGAAATGAATATTGAAAACTAAAAATAAATAAATTATTTTTTATAAAATGAATATTTTTTTACTAAAAAAAACTAGTGTTTTTTAGAGAGGAAGAAACAGGAGAAATGATTAATATAATTAAAACAATTATGAAATAAAACAAAGAATTTTCAGAGGTGGGAAAAAGAGCACACAGAATTCTAGAAGAAAAAGGAATCTGTGATCTCACTAATGTAGATACTTCCTCCGATGATGCAGATCTCCATCTATCTGTGCCTGTTTCTGCTGTGCAATTTTAAAACGTATGTTTTCTCATAATTTTGATACAGGCAGCTTACCCAACTCTAAGCAAGACATAAACATTTTGTCCCTTACTTGCTGTTTTCCAAGAGAAGCTTTGAGCCTTCAGGGTAATACATACAATCTGACATTACAAAAGAAACAGCCACATGCTGTAGATTACAACAATTACTGGGATTTAAGATATACATACATACACACATATATTTATACACACACACACACACACACACATATGTGTGCGTGTTTAAGAGTAATGTTAAAAAAAAGTGTACTCTATTACAGGTTAAGCAATAGCCTAAACTGTCTGTTTTCTGGTCTTCACTCCTGGCTACTACAGAGGGATAGTAGAGTTCCATTGGACCATCCTGTGCAATTTTAAATTCTATGTTCTCCAATAATTTTGATGCAGGGAGCTTACCGAACAGGGTAAGGGGAGTGTCTCTTATTCTTTTTATATCGTATCAATATCAGTGGAGTATATAGGTTTTTAATTCAGTTGAAATGACCCAAGAAACCAAATATACTATGTAATCATTTTTTAAGGCAATGAGAAGTTAATCAAGATAAGTGGAAGAAATGAGTAGAGATGCCTTGATCATTTTCCAGGACTTTTCTTTCCTACCCCTGTCTACTTTGTTGCTATGTGCACCAAAAATAAGATTATCAGTGCCCCTACAATATGTATATCTCGTGAGATACTGAGAGAGCTGGATATCTTCTCCTCGATAAGTCTTTGGACCCATCTATCTATTCACCATGTCAGAAGCACAGGCCATGGCCAGTCAATTACTGTTGTCTTTGGATGATTCAAAGATGCATGGCTTTGAATCACTCTGGCCATTTAATTAGCTCAGTATAGTCTTTTTTGTCTTGAACCCGTTCTTTCTGCCAATTTTCTTTTTTTTTCCTTTATTTTTTCCCCACATATTTTATTGAATATATTTAGTTTTCAGCATTGATTTTCACAAGAGTTTGAACTACAAATTTTCTCCCCATTTCTACCCTGCCCCCGACTCCAAGATGGTGTATATTCTGGTGGCCCTGTCACCCAGTCAGCCCTCCCTTCTGTCACCCGACTCCCCTCCCATCCCCTTTTCCCTTTCTTTCTTGTAGGGCAAGATAAATTTCTACACCCCATTGCCTGTGTATCTTATTTTCTAGTTGCATGCAAAAAAATTGTTTTTGTTTTTGAACATCTGTTTTTAAAACATTGAGTTCCAAATTCTCTCCCCTCTTCCCTTCCCAACCACCCTCCCTAAGAAGTCAAGCAATTCAACATAGGCCACGTGTGTATCATTATGTATAACCTTTCCACAATACTCATGTTGTGAAAGACTAACTATATTTTGCTCCTTCCCAACCCAACCCCCTTTATTGAATTTTCTCCCTTGACCCTGTCCCCTTTTGAAAGTGTTTGTTTTTGATTACCTCCACCCGCATCTGCCCTCCCTTGCATCATCCCCCCCTTTTTCATCTTCTTCCTCCTTTTTTCCTGTGGGGTAAGTTACCCAATTGAGTATGGATGGTATTCCCTCTTCAGGTCAAATCTGATGAGAGCAATATTGACTCATTCCACCTCACCTGAC
Organism: Trichosurus vulpecula; assembly: GCF_011100635.1. Classification (NCBI taxonomy): domain Eukaryota; kingdom Metazoa; phylum Chordata; class Mammalia; order Diprotodontia; family Phalangeridae; genus Trichosurus; species Trichosurus vulpecula. Next base: position 16,027,741 of record NC_050578.1, read on the forward strand.
TTCTCTTCCCTTCCTACAGAACTGCTTTTTCTTGCCACTTTTATGCGAGATAATTTACCCCATTCAATCTCTCCCTATCTCCCTCTCTCATCCCTTAATTTTATTTTATTTCTTTTAGATATCTTCCCTTCATCTTCAACTCACCCTGTGCCTGCTCTCTCTCTCTGTATACACACACACACACACACACACACACACACACACACACACACATATATATATATATATATATATATACATACATACACACTCACATATAATTTTTTTAATTTAATTTATTTATTTAACATATTTAGTTTTCAGCATTGGTTTTCACAAGAGTTTGAATTACAAATTTTCTCCCCATTTCTACCCTCCCCCCCACTCCAAGATGGCGTATATTCTGGTTGCCCTGTTCCCCAGTCAGCCCTCCCTTCTGTCACCCGACTCCCTTCCCATCCCCTTTTCCCTTCCTTTTTTGTAGGGCAAGATCAATTTCTACTCCCCATTGCCTGTGTATCTTATTTTCTAGTTGCATGCAAAAAACTTTTTTTTTTGTTTTTGAACGTCTGTTTTTAAAAACTTTGAGTTCCAAATTCTCCCCCCTCCTCCCTTCCCACCTACCCTCCCCAAGAAGTAAAGCAATTCAACATAGGCCACATGTGTATCATTATGTATAACCCTTCCACAATACTCATGTTGTGAAAGACTAATTATATTTTGCTCCTTCCCAACCCCTCCCCCTTTATTGAGTTTTCTCGCTTGACCCTGTCCCCTTTTGAAAGTGTTTGTTTTTGATTACCTCCACCCCCATCTGCCCTCCCCTCCATCATCCCCCCCTTTTTTATCTTCTTCCCTCTTCTTTCCTATGCGGTAAGATACCCAATTGGGTATGTATGGTATTCCCTCCTCAGGCCAAATCTGATTAGAGCAACATTCACTCATTCCCCCCTCACCTGCCCTCTTCCCTCCTCCCACAGAACTGCTTCCTCTTGCCACCTTTATGTGAGATAATCCACCTCATTCTATCTCTCCATATTTCCCTCTCTCAATATGTTCCTCTCTCATCCCTTAATTTGATTTTATTTCTTTTAGATATCTTACCTTCATCTTCAATTTACCCTGTTTCTGCACTCTCTCTCTCTCTCTCTCTCCATATATATATATATATATGTATATATAAACACACACATAGATATATACATACATAAACATTCACTTATATATATACATAAACAAATACACATATATGCATATTCCCTTCAGCTACCCTAATACTGAGGTCTCATGAATCATACATGTCATCTTTCCATGTAGGAATGTAAACAAAACAGTTCAACTTTAGTAAGTCCCTTGCAATTTCTTTTTCTTGTTCTTTTTCTTGATTACTTTTTCATGCTTCTCTTGATTCTTGTGTTTGAAAGTCAAATTTTCTATTCAGTTCTGGTCTTTTCACTGAGAAAGCTTGAAAGTCCTCTATTTTATTAAAAATCCATATTTTGCCTTGGAGCATGATACTCAGTTTTGCTGGGTAGGTAATTTTTGGTTTTAATCCTAGCTCCATTGACCTCCAGTATATCATATTCCAAGCCCTTTGATCTCTTAATATAGAAGCTGCCAGATCTTGGGTTATTCTGATTGGGTTTCCACAATACTCAAATTGTTTCTTTCTGGCTGATTGCAGTATTTTCTCCTTGTTCTGGGAGCTCTGGAATTTGGCAACAATATTCCTAGGAGATTTCTTTTTGGGATCTATTTGAGGAGGTGATCGATGGATTCTTTTCTATTTTGCCCTGTGGCTCTAGAATATCAGGGCAGTTCTCCATGATAATTTCTTGAAAGATGATATCTAGGCTCTTTTTTCGATCATGGCTTTCCTGTAGTCCAATAATTTTTAAATTATCTCTCCTGGATCTATTTTCCAAGTCAGTTGTTTTTCCAATGAGATATTTGACATTTTCTTCCATTTTTTCATTCCTTTGGTTCTGTTTTATAATATCTTGATTTCTCATCAAGTCACTAGCTTCCACTTGCTCCAATCTAATTTTTAAAGTAGTATTTTCTTTAGTGGTCTTTTGGACCTCCTTTTCCATTTGGCTAATTCTGCCTTTCAAGGCATTCTTCTCCTCATTGGCTTTTTGGAGCTCTTTTGCCATTTGAGTTAGTCTGTTTTTTAAGGTGTTGTTTTCCTCAGTGTATTTTTCAGTATTTTTTGGGTCTCCTTTAGCAAGTCATTGACTTGTTTTTCATGAGTTTCTCGCATCCTTCTCATTTCTCTTCCCAATTTTTCCTCTACTTCTCTAACTTGCTTTTCCAAATCCTTTTTGAGCTCTTCCATGGCCTGGGACCAGTTCATGTTTTTCTTGGAGGTTTCTGTTGTAGGGTCTTTGACTTTGTTAACTTCTGTCTGTATGTTTTGGTATTCTTTGTCAGCAAAGAAAGAATGCAAAGTCTGAGACTGAATCTGGGTGTGTTTTTGCTGCCTGGCCATATTCCCAACCAACTAACTTGACCCTTGAGTTTTTCAGCAGAGTATGACTGCTTGTAGACTAAAGAGTTCTATGTTCCATGCTTGGGGGGATGTGCCAGCTCTGCCACACCAGCACTCCTCCTTGCCCAAGAACCCCCAACCCAGACTGGGCTTAGATCTTCAGGAGACTCTGCACTCCTGCTCTGATCTTCCACTTAATTCCTCCCACTAGTTGAGAAGTCTGGTAACTGCTGCAGCTCACTGATTCAGGGAGCTATGGCACTCTCTGCCCAGCTCCTGGTCTGGTTGGTCCGTGCTGCCCACGCTGGGCTCTGCTCCACTCTGCTCCACTCCCAGCTCCATGCGGGATAGACCTCACCCAGAGACCATCCAGGCTGTCCTGGACTGGAGCCCTGCTTCCCCCTGTTCTTTTGTGGGTTCTGCAGTTCTAGAATTGGTTCAGAGCCATTTTTTATAGGTTTTTTGGAGGGACTCGGCAGGGAGGTCACACTAGTCCCTGCTTTTCAGCCACCATCTTGGTTCTGCGCCCCTTTCTGCCAATGTTCTAGAAGTTATTCACTTACATGGCCATAACAGCCAAGCTCATCTTATTGCCAAGTATAGGACAGTACCAATTGATATTTTATGTTTTCAGAGTCCTTTCAAAATATTTCCATAATATTTTGTTGGTTTCTCCAAACCAAGACATCATTGAGTTGGCAGAACTCATTGACAAAGGCTAAAATTGCATATCATTTTCAATACCTTGGTAAGTCTGTAGTTAATAAATTAATATACACACACACACACATATATACACCCATACATATACATATATACATATACATATATATATATTATATATACATATACATATATATACACATATATATGTGTGTGTGTGTGTGTATACTTTAGATGTGTACCCTCAGATGACCAAAAAACTCACATTGAATTGTTCAGAGACTAAGTCTAAGATCAGGGGAAATTTGCAATCCAGACATTCCCCTTCAAATTCCTCTATAGCCAAAGAAAGCCAATTGATATTTAAATATTAGTGACAAGAGTGTGCTGGACTCATGCAGGAGTGAGGTCATAACACAAGCATTTTCATTCTTTCTGATATGCTACTTTGCTATTCAAAGCCAGAAATCCTTGTACTTGCTCTTTGAATTGATGAATCATCTGCCCCAGCCCCTCCTGATTAAAAGAGAAATGACAGATATTTTACATCATGTCTCTGTGGGTTTTAAAAAATGGAGTTGTAAAACATGTCATAAGGATGATGAATGAGAGTCTTACCAGAGATGCCACCTAGACTACTTCAGAATGTCCTTAGCATTCCAGGCTAGCCCATATAGGAAAAGACGCCCTCCTCCACTTACTTTAATTCTGCAAGCAAACCAAACTGTATGAGATGTCTAGCCCAATGACTCAAAATGCTTTTCCATTTATTTATATTCCAGCTAGTGCTATCTAGGCTAGCCATGGATTTACACTTGTAATGGCTACTGAATTTTCAAATGGCTTCCCTAATAACAATGCCAATGCTATAGCCCTCTCTAATGAGATGGCAGAGGAGCCAAAACATGTGTGTACTCTGAGCAGGGCATAAACACTGTGTCCCTTACTTGCTATTTTCCAAGAGAAGGTTTGAGCCTTCAGGGTAATACACACAATCAGACATCACAAAAGAAACAGCCACATGCTGTAGTGTTGTAGATAGAAATATTTACTGGAAATATATATATATGTGTGTGTGTGTTTATATGTGTATATATAATGTGTGTATATATGTACATATGTATTGGTATGTATATATGTATGTATATATGCATGTGCATGTGTATATGTGTATTGTGTATGTATGTGTGTATATATGTATGTATATGTGTGTATGTATATATGTATGTATGTATATGTGTGCATGCACACATATAAGTGTGTGTGTGTGAGTGTGTGTGTGTGTATAAGAGTAATGTCAAAAAAATATTCCCTATTGCAGCTTAAGCAATTGCCTAAATGGCCCACTTTCTGTTCATCACTCCTGGCTACTACAGAGGGATAGTAGAGTTCCCTTGGCTAGTGACCCATTAGGTATGAGCTCTTTCGAATATCCATGTCTCTTCTCTCCTTTGTAGAAGCCTACTGCCTTAGCTTTTACAATATTTTAAAAGCAAGAAAGAATATGAGATGGATAAGACTCACAATAATTTGCCTCTACATCATTCCATGGAGAGGGCAAGAACAATATGATTTTTTTCTTGACTCTATGCCTTTGAATAGGCTGTTCCCCACGCTTGAAATGCATTCCCATCTTACATCTGTCTTGTACAATCTCTAGTTTCCTTGTGATCTCACCTTGAGCATCCCCTTCTACATGAAATCTCTCCTAATTATCCCTAGAAACTAGTCTTCGCTCCTCACACAATGATCTGATATTTATACATTTTAATGTTTGTATATTTATAGTATATATTCTCTCTGTGTCTCTCTGTCTCTGTTTCTGTCATGCACACACACAGACACATATAAACACATACACATGTATGCATACACATAGTGTTTCCTTGAGGGCATGGTCTGTGTCTTTTTTGCCTGGAAGATGGTGCTTAATGAATACTATTGATAGATATATTCTTGAGCTCAAAGAGGGAATACAGAATTCAAAGAACCAGATATTTTATTTCTCTGTTATTTTTAAGACTATTTTCTAAGCAATACTGAAAATAAATTTTCAGCTTACAAATTCCTGTGGGAAAATATGTGTTAAATAGTACCCTGTGAATTCCCTCCTCCACCCTTAACAAACACTTCAGTATTATTTTCCTTTAAAATAGTAATATCACAGTCATGATTAGAGTTTAGGCTTGCAATTTAAACACTTCATAGCAATTCCCTTTGTATTGTGACAATCAAAAGTGGCAACAGAGACAGGCAAAAGAAGAGAAATGGAGAAGAAGATTTAAGAAGAAAATTGTCATAGAGAGGGCAGAGGTCGATGAGAGAATTTTTAGAGGCAGAAAAGAAAACACCAAAGGGAGTTCTAAATTCTGAGAGTTGGCCTTCAATATCATTTCAAAGGAAATAATGTAAGTTAACAAACAATTGAGAAAGTTAGTTTGGACCGTAGTGTCTGGGTTGACATTTGAGATAATATCCAACAGATATTTTGTTGTATGTTAATGGGAGACTAATTTTCACTTCAGTATATAATATAATTCGATGCTTAATGTAGCTTACCAAGCATTTTCTCTAGCACATAAACTTTCTAACACATCCTGGAGTTGGTCTTGGTATTTTCCCTGTCTAGTTTTCCTAATTCCGATAGTCAATACGTTGGGCAAGATGATGTCATGACTTACAATTGAATTGGATTTGAGTGAGGGATGGCTGTGCAATGGTCTGAAGATGGCCCACAACACAGTGGCCTTTTTAAGCTAAGGTTTTTCCAAATTCTCACTTAGACTGAGGCAATGTCTAGTTGAGTCAAGGGATGGCCGCTTTAATGAAAAAAAATATAAATAAAAATCAAACTGGGAGGAGAACACCCTCAGGGCTGCTGGCTTAAAGAGAAACAATTACTATTTGAATTCACTCAGCTATCTGGTACAAAAGATAACCATTAAGTGTTGTTGTTGGTCAATCAATGAGAGACAGAGGCAATTGGGTTTAAGGCATGGTTTTTAAGAAAGAAATCTAGCCAGTAAACCTCAACATAACTAGCCTGTTTCAGCTATCAAATTTTACCTTCCTTTGGGCAGAACACCCTCAGACAAGGGCATGATACTCCATTGTAATATCAATTAAGTTGGGACTCTCTTACTGTTTTAAAATGATTAATTAAGTGTCTTTGTTTGAGCCTTACTAGGTGCTAAGCCCCAGGCCCAAACCCCTATTAGGTGATAAGCCTATGTGGGTGTCAATTGATAACTAAGTTGTGGCTCCAGGTGGGGCCAGTGAAGGGAGGTGCTAACATCAGAACCAGTTGAAGGAGCATAAGTTCTGGTTGCTCAGATCACATTTGATGTCTTCTGAAACTGCATAAAAAGGCATTCTTGGTGGTGCATTGATGTGGATACTCTAGGCAGCTGTAGTTAAGAGCCCTCCAGTTTGCCCAGATGCTCAGACTTGGTTAAACTCTGGTAACTACAAACTGAGATTTGAATCAGAGAAGATTTGTCTATTGATGTTTGTAATTTGTGTTTGCTCTGAAGTTCGGGGTGCTGGCTTTTTCCCCTGAGGTAAGTGAATGATATTTGTGTGCTGGATTAAAGTAAGCTTGTTAACCCCTTAACGTTGCTTTCCTTAGCAAAGCAGATCAAAAGAACCTGGGTTTGCAGCATTCTGTGAGCTGGTTGTTGTGGGTTTTACACCCCCACAGCAACTGCTCGCCCGATTGTTGAAATACCCATGTCAGGGGAGAAAATGAGGAGAGGAGGGGAGGAGGAGAGGAGAGGAGAAGAAGAGGAGAGGAGAGGAAGAGGAGTAGGGAAGAAGAGGAGAGGGGAGGAAAGGGAGGAAAGGGGAGGGAAAGGAGGGAAGGGGAGGGGAGGGGAGTGGAGTCAGACTACTCACAACTCATGGTTTGTCCTTCCCTGATGCATATCTGGCCACTATTGTAGACTTCTGAGATAATCAATATTCACTTCCCTAATAGCAATGAAAAATACCAATGTTCTAAAACCTCAACATTGTATTAACCTCATTTTGAAATAGTTCAAAGAATGAAAGAACTAAGAGGGGCATTACATACTATTTAGCCTAAATTTTTCATATTTGTAATTTAGGAAACTGAAATTCAGAGATATTATATGATTTGCTCAAAAGTCATATACTTCCTAATAAGTAGCAGGGAGTACCAAAGTGCAAACCTAAATCTCCTGATTCTTTGGTGCTCATTCTATTATACAATAACTGCCTCATATTTTTGTACTAAGGTAAATTATAGCATATTTTCTGGAGATGTTTGAATTTGATTGCCATCAATCAAATAAATCAATAAGCATTTATTAAGTCCCTGCATTTTGCTAGGTGCTCTTCTTTGGCTCTGGGGATAAAAATACAAAAAAATTAAAAAAAATCCCTCTCAAAGATTGTATCAGAGAAGACAACACATACATATATCAGTATATAGAGAAGAAATACAAAATTAATAATGAAGTGGGTAGAGATGGTTGGCAACAGGAGGGAGCCAACAGTGGCTATTTGTAGCAGGTATTAGACCTATGTCTTGAAGAAAGATTAGGAATCTATAACACAGAGATGAGGAGAGAGAACATTTCACAAATGATGAAAGTATGATTTGAGAAGAAATTCAACGTTTGTCTAATATGTCAAGGCGCTGTTTGCTAGTATCTGAGATCTAAAGAAAAAAATGTAATATTTGCAGATTCATGATGGTCAAAAATAATATAAACCTCTTGACAACTAATGAGCTTATTAGGTTATATAAATTTATATGTTCTTCAATTTTTAATAGATTCAGGATCTCACCAATATGATCACATCCTCTGTTGGTATAGACTGCAGTTCATCAGGTCCTACACTGAAGCTTCACCATTATATAAAGGTGACTCTGGTTCTTGAAAGCCTTGCTATTTAGAGCCCAAATATGGTAAAATTTAGCATTCTGGAACTTTATGTCAAACTAGGTCTGCTTCCTAAGTACCAGCTAAGCAAAAAGACACCACTGTGGAGTAGAATCTTTGAAACTGGAGTTAGGAGATCCAAATTCAAATCTAGGGGCTTTCACTAATTTTGGTCACCTGACTTCTCTTAATCTCATTTCCTCTAAAATGAGATGGCTAGACTAGATGACATCTAACCTAATTTCTATCTCCATAGTTTTAATCTTATAAAGGAGAAGTGGATCACCTCTAGTTTGGCCACTAGTAATGACTTCCTTAGCCACAGAAACATAAACTCATATGCAGGTGGAAAAATATTGAGACAATATGAAGACGATTTATTCTACTGTGGGAAGGAAATTTAATCAAGCTTAGTAAAACTACATGGCAATGTTATTAATCAATGAAGAATAGTAGGACCAGGAACACCAATTGGTCAATAAGCACAATATTTTGTTATAATTTTACTATAATTTACTATTATTCATCCTATCTGTGCAAATGCATTTTAAAAATAAATAATTAGAAGCAAATATTATTATTTTACTTAGAAATAAAAGTTTTCACCCTACTAACTTTATTATATATAAATGTATTGTAAGAATTGATACAAATGAGTCCTTTCAGATATTCTTAAATTCTAGGTCTCTATTCAGTCATGATGTCTATGTGGCCAAGAAATGGGAATAAAAGGACTAAAAAAATAAAATAAGGCCTGCCTTCAGGGAGTTTATATTTTATTGAGCAAAACAAGATTCATAAATAGAAAAAATGTGTGTGTATATATATGTGTGTGTATGCCCATAAACATATGTGTATACATGTAAGCAACATGTATAAATGTATATACAATATGTATAAAATGTGTGTGTATGTGTGTGTATGTGTATGTGTGTGTGTGTGTGTAATACAAGTTAATTTAGAGGGGGATTCACTAGCAACTGTGAAGATAAGCAAATATCTTACATAGAAGGTGACACATAAGCTGGGCTTTGAGGGAAAGTAGGGATTGTAAAATGCAGAGATTAGGAGGAAGTACATTCCAAGAAAAGGGAAGAGTCAGAAGTTAGAATAACATGTATGAGATAGAGGAAAAAAAAGCTGGTTTGGGTGGATTAAAGAGTATGAAGGAAAGCAATGCATATAGTGGCTGGAAAATTAGGTGGGAGGAGTCTAAAAGCCTGAGTTGTTTGCATATTCAGAGAATAGAAAGTTAAGATTCACTTTACTGGTTTCTGTCCTGTAACCAAGGAGATAGATACTTCCTTCTATATAATTATGCTCATAACATAACTGAATCAGTAGCAAAATGAACTATTTTTAATGAAATTTTCCATTGAAATTCAAGAAAATAAAGCAAGATTTTTAATCTAAATGCATTGATAGTATAAATAATAGCTACTGGATGAATTTGTTTTAAGTTTGACCATTAACATAGGCTCCTGAACTTCTCCTATCTCAGGTTTTATATAAGCAGTATTCTAATACTTAAGTGTGATATGTTTTCATATTTCTGTAGCTTACTTAATATTAAGAACCTGATATATTATATTCCTTATTCATTTAACAAACACATTAAACACTTACTGTGCTCAAAGGATGAATAAGACATGGTTCTTGCCTCCAAGGAATTTACAATTAGCTTTTAATATCAGACTATATTATGTCCTTTATGATTTCTTTTTCTTGTTTACTTTTTCATGCTTCTGTTGATTCTTGTGTTTGAAAGTGAAATTTTCTGTTTACCTTTGGTCTTTTCACTGAGAAAGCTTGAAAGTCCTCTATTTTGCTGAAAATCCATGTTTTGCCTTGGAGCATGATACTCAGTTTTGCTGGGTAGGTGATTCTTGGTTTTAATACTAGCTCCATTGACCTCTGGAATATCGTATTCCAAGCCCTTCAATCTCTTAACGTAGAAGCTGCTAGATCTTAGATTATTCTGATTGTGTTTCCACAATACTCAAATTGTTTCTTTCTGGCTGCTTGCAGTATCTTCTCCTTGACCTGGGAGTTCTGGAATTTGGGGACAACATTCCTAGGATTTTCTTTTTGGGATCTTTTTCAAGAGGTGACCAGTGGCTTCTTTAAATTTCTATTTTACCCTCTGGCTCTAGAATATCGGGCAGTTTTCCTTGATAATTTCTTGAAAGATGATGTCTCGTCTCTTTTCTTGATCATGGCTTTCAGGTAGTGCAATAATTTTTAAATTATCTTTCCTGGATCTATTTTCCAGGTGAGTAGTTTTTCCAATGAGATATTTCACATTGTCTTCCATTTTTTCATTGTTTTGGTTCTGTTTTATAACATCTTGATTTAAAATGTTTTCTTTTAATAAATGAAATGTGAGTTCTCTAGGAAAACTAGAAAAGAAAGGAAAGCTCTTTAAACAGAATTGTAAATATAATCAATGAACAAAGTGACATGAAAAGTAAAAAATAAAATCTTTCCAAAGCAACAAACTCCCTGAATATTAGAATGCACCAAATAGAGGCAAATGCTCCCTTAAGGCATCAATATATATTAAAACAAGGCCCAAAGACTAAAAATAAATAGAAGAGAATGTAAGGTAGCAAAAAACAATAGATCAAGGAGATATAGATTAAGAATTATTGGAAAATCTGAAAACCATGACCAAAAAGAACCTAGATATATGATTTCGGGACATCATGAAACTGTCTCAATCTATTAGAACCATAGAGCAAAGTGGAAACAGAAATATCCCACCTGTCACCTCCTGAAAGAAACTAGCACAAATAAAATAAAAACCAGCACAAGTCTAGAATTTCCACATAGAAAATACTACAAACATTCCCAAAGAAAGAATCCAAGAGCTAAGGAGTCATAATCATGTTCATACAAGAGTTAGCAGTCACCCTTCTGAATTACTGCAGAGCTTAGAATGTGTTGTTTCAGAATGTGAAGAATACACATTACACCTATAAATCACTTACCAGGGAAAAGAAAACATAATCCTACAAGGGAAAAACAGATCTTTAATGGAATAGAGAGTTTCCAAGCATTCTTGATGAAGAGACAATACCTGCAAGGGATCTTTGAAGTACAAACAGTATTCAAAACAGCTGTTAAAAAGCAAATGAGTAAACAATCACAAGGAGCCAAATAAGAAAAAAAAAACCTTTTTTTTACATTCTTTATGGGGAGACAATATATCTGCCCCTCTAAACCATTTCATTGTCATGGGTCATATTTAGACAGAGGGCTTGGTAGTGACCCCCAACATGTTGATGAAGTTAAAAGAATGGAAAAGTAAGGGAAGATAAATTACACTAGGAGGTGAGGGAAGGGAAAGGAAGGTTAGGAAATATTATCTCACATAATAGGGGTGTGCATGTAGATGCCTATACAAATGAGGAGGAAGGGATGGGTGAGAGGCATGAATTTCATACATATCTTAAATGAAAGGAAAGAAGAATATACACACACATTTGGAAACAAGAACATTTCACTCAGCAAAGGAAAGGAAAAAAGAGAAAAGGGGGAATTAGAGGAAATGTATGTTAATAAAGGAATTACTCATATGAAGAATTTATCCTAAGGATATATTCCAAAGATTTTGTCATGGCAAAAAATTGTCATGGCAAAAAATTGGAAATTGAGGGGTGGTAATCAATTGTGGGATGTTTGTATAAGTTATGGCACATGAATACGGTAGAATACTATTGTGCTGTAAGAAATAAATAATGTTTCAGCAACACCTTGGAAACAGTAATATAAACTGATAGAGAAGTGAGTGAATACGACAATTTATACGGATAGCAATATTATACACATGGTTTTGAATAACTTAGGAATTCTGATTAATGGGCGATCACAATTTGAGAGGACTTAAAATGAAACATGCTACCTACCTTAAGATAGAGAGGCAAGGACATATATACATGTGTGTTGTTATGGGTGATACAGCCATTGCAGAAATTCATTTTGCTTGAGTATACAGGTTTGTAACAGGGAGAAAAACCCCCCTTTTTTCTCAAGGTTGTGGATGGTGTAGTCAATGCAAGGGAAAGAAGATGGATTTTTAAGCAATAAACATTTTTAGTGACTTCAGGGATATAGTATCAAATAGCTTTTCAGAATTGTTTGATTAGTTAACACTAAAGCTGTCTCAGAACCTGCTTTTTTGTCTCTATTCAAAATAACTGCCTATTTTCACCTCTGTGTATGTCTGTCTCAGCTTCTCTCTCTGCCTCTGTCTCTCTCTCTCTCTGTCTCTCTCTGTCTCTGTCTCTCTCTGTCTCTCTGTCTCTCTCTCTCTGTCTCTCTCTCTCTCTCTCTCTCTCTCTCTCTCTCTCTCTCTCTCTGTCTCTCTCTCTGTCTTTCTCTCTCTCACTCTCATTCTCTCTCTCTTTCTCTCCCTCCCAACATTCAACTCTTTGTCTCCATCTCTATTCATGTAACTCCCTTCTCTCTTTCTTTCCCTCTTTTCATATCTTTCTTTCTGTATACTCATATCATGCATACCACACTGTCTTGCTGGTTAAAAAAAATAATCTGATCTTCCTTCACCAAACATGTCCCTCCCAAACCTTCATGATCCTTTCCTTCCAGGTGAGAGGAAACTTACACTGGATATGTATATCACAAAACCCTAAATTTCATTCAGCTAGGCTCTGGAAAACAACTCCGCAGAGCATACAAAGGGTTTGTCTACTCATTGCAAGATTTCTAACTCTTTAGCATTTTATTTTTCTAATAGTATTTTATTTTCCCCCAGTTACATGTCAAGAAAATTTTTAGCATTCATTTTTACAAGATTTTGACTTCCAAATTTCTCTGCCTCCCTCCCCTGTTCTGAAAACAACAATAAGTTTGATATGGACTATAAATGTGCTATTATGTAAAAAGTATTTCCATATTAGTCACAGTTGTAAAAGAGAAAACACGTAAAAACATGAAAGGATAAAGTAAGTGGAAAAAAATATGGTTTGATCTGCATTCAGAGTCCTTTGTATTTGTCTTGGATCATTGTATTGCTAAGAAAAGCTGAGTCATTCATAGTTGATCATCACTAGATGTAACTGATACTGTTTATAAGGTTTTCCTGCTTCTGCTCATTTCACTTTGCAACAGTTCCTACAAGTCTGTAGAATTTTCTGAAATCTGCTTGCTTATCATTTCTTATAGCACAATAGTATCCTATTAAATACGTATACCACAACTTGTTCAGCCATTCCCCCATTGATGGGCATTCCCTCAATTTCCAATATTTTGCTACAATGAATAGTGCTGCTATAAATATTTTTGCACATTTATGTCCTTTTCCCCTTTTTATGATATCTTTGAATACAGACCTAGTAGTAGGTCTCTTGTAGGAGTAGAATTTGTTAGGGAAAGTAAATGTTTATATATGTATGTTACATGACAGCAAAATAGTGACTAGTCGAAGGCACGTTAAGGGGGACAGGGACAAAGTATTCATTACATCATTACTTTCTTTTCTAACTTCTACATTTTTCATGTGCCTCCTGAAATCCTTTGGTAGCAGGCCTCAAGCAGTCTGAAGGCTGTATGTTGTGCAGGCCTGAATTATGCTCAGTTTTGCTGGGTAGTGGACTCTTGGTTGTAATCCAACCTTCTTTGCTTTCCAGAATATCCTATTCCAGGCCCTTTGATCCTTTAATGTAGAAGCTGCTAAATTCTGTATAATCCTAACTGTGACTCTGATATTTGAATTGTTTCTTTCTGGCTGTTTGCCATATTTTCTCCTGAATGTGATAATTCTGGAATTTGGCTACAATATTCATTGGAGTTTTAATTTTGGAATTGCCTTCTGGAGATGATCAGTGGATTGCTTTAATGCCTATTTTGCCTTCTGGTTCTAGGACATCAGGGTTGTTTTCATTGATAATTTCTTGAAAGATGCTCTCCAGATCCTTTTTTTTTTCATTATGGCTTTCAGGTGGTCTAATGATTCTGATATTGTCTCTCCTGGATCTATTCTCCAGGACAATTGTTTTTACCATGAGCTATTTTATATATTCTTCCTTTCTTCATCCTTTCTTTCAATTTTTCAAATTGATTCTTGGTGTCTCATAGAGTCATTAGCTTCCACTTGCCCCATTCTAATTTTTAAGATGTTGTTTTCCCTCAATTAGCTTTTGTACTTTTCTTTCCATTTTGCCAGTTGTACTCTTTAAGGAGTTGTTTTCTTCAGTGGACTTTTGTATCTCTTTTTCTATTTGACCAATTCTACTTTTTAAGCAACTCTCCAAACTATTGAGTCTTTTTTCATAAATCTCTTGCATCACTCTCATTTCTTTTCTCAGTTTTCTTCTATCTCTCTTATTTGATTTTTAAGCTCCTTTTTGAGCTCTTCCAGGAGGTTTTTTCTGGACTTGAGACCACTTCCAATTTTTCTTTTGGGTTATGCCCACCCATACGTATTTTGAAATTGTTGTACTCTTCTGAATTTGTATCTTGCTCTTTCCTGTTACCATTATACTTTCCATGGTCAAATTCTTTTTTGTGGGGGGGGGGGGGTTGCTCATTGTTTTAGATTTTTTTCCATTCTTTAAATGTGAGCTCTGCTCCCTGGGTGGGAGGGGCTCTGTTTCACTCTTCTCGTGCCAGTGGCTGTGGGCCTTGGCTATTTACTTGGTGTTATGATGATGTTTCCCTGAGTCAGATAAGGGTAGCTGGTGCTCCTGGAGGCTATGGGGGTCTGGCAGCTTACCTGTTGCTGAGCTGGGGTCCTAGTGGTCATATCTAACAAGTGCTGAAGCCCAGTGGCATTTTTCTGCATTTCCCTAGGGCTGCACTGAAGCACATGAAGGTCTGACCCCTGGGATATGCCTGTTTACCCTGGGCTGTACTGAAGTACATGGATATATGGCCTACTTTCTCTACATGCTGGGGGATGCCTGTTTGTCCAAGACTAAACTGAAACAGGTGGAGATCTCCATACTTTCTTTTCACACTGAAAGGAGACGATCCTTTCTCCTGCCTAGAACTGCAATGATGCTTGGGGAGGCATGGCCTCCAGAAGATTCTCAGCAGACAGGCACTGGCCTGAAGTATTTGGAGGTCTGGTAGGATGCCTGTTTGCTGGGGGCTATGCGGAAGCATGTGATGTCCTTAAATGCTGAAGTCTGCTGGTTCCCCTGGCTATGCTAAGGCATGTGGGGGAGTCCTAGTGTTGGGCTTTGCCTGTTCCACCACACGAGCTCAGGCTCTCCCATTGGTTTGCTAAGGTGGGGACTGCTATTGGCTTCCTGGAATGCTTCTTGTCCTGGAATGCACTTCCCCTTTACCTGAGATTGACCATTCTTGCCAATCCTTCAATTCTCCAGGGCTAAAAGACTGCTCCACCCTATCTTTTCTCTGGCTCTGCTCTCCTAGGATTTGTTCTGGGGTGCTATTTTATGGTTATTTGAAGGTGTATATGGGAGAGCTACAGTGATTTACTCTGCCATCTTGGCTCCCAGAAATCTCTCCCTCTTCAGCATTTTCCATACACTATTTATATAATATTGATTATTTACAAGTTTTGTATTTTGTTTTTAAGAAAACATTTGCTTGAGAAATTTAAATTATCTATGGCTTTTTGTGTTTCCCAAGCAAGTACAAGTTTATCAACAACTTCTCTAAGATCACCTTAAATTCATTTGATAAAATATGAGCACTTGGACCTTCCCTCAGAAAATGAGGAATTCTTAGATGTACTTTAAATAGGAATGAAAATGATATGTTTCACTTACTTTGATTCACTTTTCAGTAAAATAATATGCATTATATTTGATGAACTTGACTTATCCTCTTCAATTTACCAAACAGCAAAGTAAATTGAGTTTTCTCTTCTTTCTTACTTCAAAGGGCAGGCAGCTTTATATCTCTTCCATTTGCAGTATTGACACCAACCTACATAGATAGATTAAGCTGTTTTCATCAAAGCTTGCTGCAAAATGACCTACAGTCTGGAATCTAGATGAACTAGTAATATTCAAAATGATAGATTTTTTCTAGAATGGGAATATAGTAAAACAATGAAGAACAATGTCCCAACGCTATTACAGTAAATTCAATTGAATTAACCATGTATCAGAAATCAATTATATGGAAGGCACTGTGTGCTAGGCACCATGGATACACAAGCTCTGCTTTCAATGCATAAGTATTGAGTATTGAGTCCCTGGAATTGTGCTAAAAGGAGTACAAATATACAAATAACTGATGCGAGGGTAAGTTCTATAACTTCAGAAGAGAGGTGGAGTCAAAGTGTTTTGAGAGATTAGTTGGCAGGGACAGTGACTATGGAAGTCTTCATGGAGAAAGAAGAATCTAAGAAACTATACTCAGATGTTCTTACTGAAAGGACAGGATTCTCCCTCCTAATTTCAAACTCTGTGCCTAAGGCCCAGGCTATGTAACCCAAATAAGGCAATAGTGTATATTCTAGTCTAGCAGCAAAATCGTATTTGTGCTCTTGTCAAAAATGGATCCCATGTTGCTATGCTATTGAGAATCATTTCTCAAAAATACAATTACTTGGAACTCTAGTTCAATCATTAAATGTTCCAACTTTGATTTCCCTTTGGCTTTGTACATGTTTAAAGGAAACATAATATTCTTTGGAAATAGCATCAGTGACTTATTCTGAAGCACCAATAGATTTTCAGGTCACATTTGGGGTTCATCACAAATCTCTTCTTATGCATGTCTCTCAGAGCTTATTGCTGAGATTAAAAAGGACTTCACACAAGACATGGATGAGCTAGTCACTGCTGAATGTAGTAGTCCCTTTCATTCTGTACTTTTATGAGAAATGCATGCGACTTAATGGCAAAAAACAAAGGCAGTTGGAGACGGGGATAACAAGGGAAGGTACTAGGATATCAGTATTGCTCTTATTTTTATACTAGCACCAAGATCCACACCCAAATGCCCCCCATTCTCAATAAGTCAAAATATCAGATTTGTTCCAGGAGCTTCCCTGACTATAAGCTGCCTGAGCTACAATAAAACATAGATTTATGGGTGCCAGACCATCCTGGGCTCTTCACTTGCTGACATGATCAATGGTCTTCAGACCATTGTGCTCAGGGCAATCTGGTGACATCCCTGGTATAGCTCTTGTCTGCCTCTTCTTTATGCCACTTTGGAGGTCTTGGACCCAAATGGCAGCTAGGTGGTTTAATTGATAAGTACTGAACTTGGAGTCAGGAAGGTCAGAGTTAAAAACCAGCTTCAGAAATTTAGTAACATGTGATGCTAGACAAGTTATTTAACCTCTAGTAGCCTCAATTTTCTTATCTACAAAGTGGTGATAATAATATTAGTAATTAAGTCATCAGTTGTGAGGATTAAATTTGATAATATTGTAAATCATTTAGAAAATTTGAAAACCTTAAAATACTATATAAATATTGTTGTTGTTATTCACTAGGCAGATTAATGGGCAACTAGTTTGAATGTGACAGTTTCAGCCCCCTTGGGAAAGTGTTTGATGGTGTACAACTTTGTAGGTGTTGAAATAAAAAACAATGTGCTGTATCTTCATATTGCACAATACTAAAGTACAGACTAGCATTCTAATTAATCTGCTTAGGGAAAGCAGCAAAATCAAGAATTTCAAATCCCAAAATATTTGCTTTTGAATTCATTTTCATTATTCATAACAAAAAACATGTTTATATATTGACACTTTCTACATTTACAAAATGCTTTCCCTAGGGGTGGGGAACCTGTGACCTCAAGGCCACATGTGGCCCTCTAGGTCCTCAAGTGTGGCCTTTAGACTGAATCCAATGAATTCACAGAACACATCCGCTTAATAAAATATTTTGTTCTATAAAATTGGAGTCAGTCAAAAGGCCACACTCAAGGACCTAGAAAACCACATGTTGCCGTGAGGCTGCAGGTTCCCCACCCCCACTCTAGTCTATCACCTGCCTCTATTTTGCTAGCTTATCATTTCCATCACAGGACTATCCATCCGAGTCATATTAAATGCTGAACATGGTGACTTATGCTGAACATAATTTATTCTTTGATGATGCTTATTAAAATCTTAATTTCCATTTCCCTGAAAATACATAAACCAAGACTCTGAATACAGGCTTGGTTACAAACTGTTATGACTGTCTCTAGGGATCAGTATAGCTAAGTGTATAAAGGTTCATGGATAGAAGAGTGATAAACAGAAAATGAATTGTTTTGGCATTAGCATCTTTAAGAAACCATCTGCTAAAGTGGTGGTTATGAAAATATGGTTTACAGATGCCTGGTGTTGGGGTGGGGAGAGGTTTGAGATCCTTGCAATCAATGAATTCATCAACATTTGTTAAGAGTCCTTGCCTTCAAGGATGTCACAATTTAATGGAGGAAATGACAAATTTATGGGGTCTTACAAGGTCAAAGCTATTTTCATAATAACATTAAGTTGTTTTCACTTTTAATATAGCACATATTTATAGATATAATTGATGAGATATATACATATATACACATATAAACATACACACACACACACACACACACACACACATATATATATATATATACATATATATATATATATATATATATATATATATATACGTATATGACATTAAAAAGCGCTTTGGATAGTCAATTTTTAAGATTGTATACGTGCTATTAAGGAAAGAAGATAGTTTCTTTGTTCTCTTGGAGATAGTGCCTCCATCAATAAACACATACATCAGTAATGGTGACTGTTTGCACACAGACACCTCTGGACTTGTTAAAACATACTCCTTTTATGGTATGATTTCACCCTCCCTAGTCACCACAATATTTTCCCTTTACCATTGGACACTACTGTCTGAACTATCCATCTTCTTTTCTAGTCTTTATTTTTATATTCCTTTGGTACTTGGACCATGAATTTTATGTCATTAAAATACCACCATTTGTTAAGAAAAAGAAGTGTCTGACTTAACAACATAGGGAATGTGATTTGAGGTGCCTTTCCCCACAACAGTGGTAATGGATTTCCTTTCAATCAAAGTTGCCCAGAGATAGTATAATCAGTACTTGCTGAGAGAAAATAAAGCTAGCTAGCTTATTCAGGTGAATGAACCAATGAATTTATGCTAAAACTAATATAATCTTGGAGAATTTCTTGGTCATGAACATTAATACTTTTTTTGGTAGGTGCTCTTAATAAGATAAACTATTGAAACATAAACTATTTTTGAAATTGCATGGCTTTTGACTTTGTCCTTATTTTATTTTTTTATTTTTTTTGTAAAATGAATGTAACAGACTTCAGCAACAGAAGACATGATTGAACTGTTTTCTTTTTTCTATTAATTAATTTATTTTTAATTTTCAACATTCATTTGCACAAGATTTTGAATTACAAATTTTCTCTCCATTTTCCCCTCCTCCCCTCCCAAGATGGCATGTATTCTGATGGGCCTTTTCCCCAGTCTGCATTCCCTTCTATCACTCCACTTCCCCCATCCCCTTTCCCCTTACTTTCCTGTAGGGCAAGATAGATTTCTATACCCCATTGCCTGTATATCTTATTTCCCAGTTGCATGTAAAAACAGTTTTTAACATTTGATTTTAGAACTTTGATTTCCAAATTCTCTCCCTTCTTTCCTCCCCACCCACCCTCCTTGAGAAGGCAAGCAATTCAATATATGATACACATGTATCATTATGCAAAAGACTTCCATAATTGTCATGTTGTTGCAAACCAACTATATTTTCCTCCATCCCATCTTGCCCCTCAATTATTCAGGTTTCTCCTTTGAATCTGTCCCTTTTCAAAATTGATTGATGTTCACTACTGCCTACCCCAATTTGTCCTTCCTTCTATCACCCCCCCATTACCTCTCCCCCTACTTTCCTGTAGGATAAGACATCCAATTGAGTGTATATGTTATTCCCTCTTTAAGCCAAATCTGATGAGAATATTTCATTTCACCTCCTCCCTCTTCCCTTACATTATAATAGGTATTTCTTGCCTCTTTTATATGAGATAATTTACCCCATTCTATCTTTACCTTTCTCCTTCTCCCAAAATATTCCTTGCTCACTTCTTAATATTGTTTTTTAGGTATCATCACTTCATATCCAACTCATGCTGTGCCATCTGTTTCTATATATGTATATTTCCTTCAACTACCCTATTACTGAGAAACATCTCATGAGTTACAAATATCATCTTTCCATGTAGGAATGTAAACAGTTCAACTCTAATAAGTCCCTTATGATTTCTCTTTCCTGTTTACCTTTTCATGCTTCTCTTGATTCTTGTATTTGGAAGTCAAATTTTCTATTCAGCTCTGGTCTTTTCCTCAAGAATGCTTAAAGGTCCTCTATTTCATTGAAAATCCATTTCTCCCCTGATGTATTATACTCAATTTTGCTGGGTAGGTGATTCTTGTTTTTAATTGTAGTTCCTTTGATCTCTGGAATATCATATTCTAAGGACTTGGATTCCTTAATGTAGAAGCTGCTAGTTTTTTTTGTTATTCTGATTGAGTTTCCACAATATTCAAATTGTTTCTTTCTGTCTGCTTGCAATATTTTCTCCTTGACCTGGGAATTCTGGGATTTGGCTACAATATTCCTCAGAGTTTTCCATCTGGGATCTTTTTAAGAGGAGTTCTGTTGATTCTTTCCATTTCTATTTTATCCTCGGTTTCTAGAATTTCAAGGTACTTTTCTTTGATAATTTCTTGAAAGATGATGTCAAGACTCTTTTTTTAATCATGGTTTTCAGGTAGTCTAATAATTTTTAAATTATCTCTCCTGGATCTATTTTCCAGGTCAGTGGGTTTTCCAATGAGATATGTCATGATGTTTTCTATTTTTTCACTTTTTTGTTACTGTTTGAAAATTTATTGATCTTTCATAAAGTCATTAGCTTTGATTTGCTCCATTCTAATTGTTAAGGAATTATTTTCTTCACTGAGTTTTTGGACCTTTTTTTCCATTTGGCCAATTCTGTTTTTAAAGCATTCTTCTACTCAGTGGCTTTTTGGACCTTTTCTCTGTTTGAGTTAGTCTATTTTTGAGGTATTATTTTCTTCAATATTTTGAGTTTCCTTTAGCAAGTCATTGATTTGTTTTTCATGATTTTCTTGCACCCTTCTCATTTCTTTTCTCAATTTTTCCTCCACTTCTCTTACTTGCTTTTCCAAATAATTTTTGAGGTCTTCCAAGGCCTGATACCTATTCATATTTTTCTTGGAGGCTTTTGATGTAGTATCTTTGACTTCGTTGTCTTCTTCTGGCTGTACGTTTTGATCTTCTTTGTCAACAAAGTAAGGTTCTATAGTCTGAGTTTTTTACTCTGTCTGCTCATTTTCCCAGCCAATTACTTGACCTTTGAGCTCTTTGTCAAGCTATGACTCTGCTTCCAGTGTGGAGAATGTTCTGTCCCAAGTTTCAGAGGTTTTGTACCACTGTTTTCTGAGTTACTTGTAGTCACTTCCAAATTTTCAGTTCTTCTGAGGTAGTATGATCCAAGGAGAGGTGTTTACTCCCCTCCTTGACTGTGCTTGGTTCTGTGAGTGACCCCAAGCACTCTTCTCTGCCTTGAAATTGCTAGGGGGCCTCCTTCTCAATAGCCAACACAAGCTGTGCAACACCAGTGCTCTTCCTCACCACCAGGACCACCACCCAGTACTGTGACCCAGATCCAAGCAGGGCAAGTCAAGAAAATCCTGCCTCACTGCCAGAAAAGAGATTCCTGCACTCCTGCTCTTATCAGCAGCTTGATTTCCCCAACTTTCTGTAGGCCTCAAGCTCGTGAAGCAGCAGGCACTGCTACAGCCACCTCTGGTGTCCCAGGGCTGGGGCCAAAGCTTGCCCTTCTCTCACCCAGGTCCAATAGAATTTTATCACTGACCTCCTAAGTTGTCTTTGGCATTTGTGGGTTGAGAAGTCTGGAAACCACCACAGGTTAGTGATTCAGTGCCCCGAGGCTGCTCTGAAATTTGTTTAGAGCCATTTTTTACTGGTATTGGTAGAGATTTTGGGGAGAGCTCAAGCAAGTCCCTGCTTTAATTTCAGGATCTTGGCTCCACTCTAGAGACTGAGTTCTTGACATTTTTCTGTCATGGGCCATTTTGGCAACTTGGTGAAGCCTGTGAAACCTTTCCCAGAATAATATTCTAAGTGTTTTAAATTTAAAAATTAAATTTAACTAATTTGATGTGTAATGGTAACATCTTAGATTTAGATAAAATATAATGATTACAAAGAAAACCAATTATGTTGAAATGCAATGATCAAAATGTAAAAGATAAAACAATTTCATCATGAGCTATTTATTATACTTCTACTATGTACAGTGTACTGTGTGAGGTGCTGGAGATACAAAGGAATATATAACATCCAGTACCTCTAGGTGCTTATTAACTTTGTTGAGATATATATGTATATATATCTATACATATACATACATATTTATATGCATACACATACACATATATATGCATACATGTATGTATGTGTATATATTAAACATTAATACAAATAAATATATAATTTTAATATATTATGTGATAGTTTATTATATTGTGTTGTATGTTGTATTGAAATTATATATTATAAATAATTATAACACATAATATATATTTGTAATATATAAATATCTGTCTATATACACATAATGTGATAGAAAATAGTTTCAAGAGAAAAAATGTCACTGAGGAAAGCAGACAAAGTCTCATATAGAAAGAGAAACTTGAACTGTATTTTGTGACAAGTTAGGTATTACAAGGGGAAGAGGGGAGGGGAGAGTGTATCAGAGATATGAGGATGAGGGATCACTTGTACAAGGGGACTTATGAAGGAAATGAAAAGACAGGGATAGAAGACAGCCAGTAGGCCAGTTTTTCTTTTCTTTTTTTTTTGAGCAGAGAATTATATGGACATAATTAATATAACATTGAAATGGTGGGCAGGAGTTGGATTGTGATAGACTTTGTGTAGCAAGCTTAGAATTTTATATTTGATCCTAGGAATACTAAGGAATTATTTAATATTTTTGAATCAGGGCTCTGCCATATTAAAGTTGTGCTTTTGTAAAATCAGTTTCTCTGTTGTGTGGAGGATAAATTGGGGAGGAGTGAGACTGGAGGCAGGGAGACCAATTAGGGAGTCATATTGCAGTCATCTAGGTGGGAGGTGATATTAACCTGAAATAGGGCAGAAATTGTGTGACTGAAGAGCAAGTGATGGAGGTAGGAAAAGTTGTGGAAGTATAACCAACAAGATTTTTCAACTAATTAGATATGGCAATTAAAGTAGAGAAAAAGAAAGAGAGAAGATTGTAAGATGATTCCAGTATTATGAACCTGAGTGGTTAGAAAGATGGCAGTGCTGTTGAAAGAAATGAGAATTCTGAGGATCTTTAATTAAATGATGTCTAGATGGAGAAAGCCGTTGGGCATAAAAGGGTTGGAATCAGTGCTAGAAGACTTGCTGTTTTTACAGCCATTACATACTGACCTAAATTTGTAGACACACAATATCAAACAGATATTTAATATCCTCTAAGCTCATTTACAGATGAGGAAATTGAGCCCTTAAGAAGTGAGGTGAGGGCTGACCCAAGGTGGCAGAGTAAAAGCAGGGACTTGCTTCAGCTTTCCCCTAAATGCCTCCATACCTGTAAAAATGACTCTAAATGAAGTCTAGATCAGTAGAACTCATGAAGAGACAGAGGAAAACAAATTTCCAGCCCAAGACAACTTGGATGGTCAATGGGTTGCTTGTGGCTGGAAGAGGAGCAGCATCCAGCTGTGTTGGTAACCAAAAGTGGGCTCCTTAGCACTTAGTCAATAAGTGCCCTTGACTAGTTTGGCTTCTTCCCCTGAACTGAATGCTGTTTGTATGTTGGATTGGAGTAAGCTTGTCGGTCCCTTCACCTTGCTTCCCTTGCTTAAGCTGATCGAAAGAACCTGTGCTTTCCCGGTCAACCCCTTCACCTTGCTTAAGCAGATTGAAAGAACCTGTGCTTTCCCTGGTGTACCTTACACCCCTGCAGAAGCCGGATGGTTAAAAACAGCTTCCGTTGGAGCCAGAGGCTGCTACAGCTACAGCCACAGCCAAAGCAGGAGCTGCCGGTAGCAGAGCTGACCTATGGGAGGAAGCTGAGCAAGGACTTGAGGCCAGTGGGTAATCTTTTTACCATAGAGGGGGAAGCATGATTTTGCTTTACACCATCATGCTTCTCTGTAGCCTCCTGGTTACTCTTGTGAGGCGTACTTATTGGGCCTGGAAGCTTTTGATCTATATATCAAAATGGGGATGCTGGTTCATGGGTTGGTTACTGTGGAGCCTAAATATATCCTTTGATTCTTCTGCCTCCTACTTTGAGAGTTTCTTATATCCGGTGGTTCTGAACCTTTCAGACATATATATGATCCTCTTTGAAATTATAAACTCTGCCCTCCTAATACACCAGCACAGGCTTCACTGACACAGACTGAGCCCCAGCAAACCCAGAGCATGCCTCAGGGGACTGAATCATTGGCAGCTGAGGCAGTTTCCGGAGTTCTCAGTCCACAAACACCAAAGACAACTTAGAAGGTCAGTGGTAAAGGTCTGTTAGACCTGGGTGAAACAAGTGCACAGACCAGCCCCAGACCAAGTGCAGTTCTAGGGTGGTGGCAGTGGTGGTGACAGCTATGGTGCTAGTGGCAGCGGCACTGGCAGCAGCAGCTGCTTCCAGAGCTCTCAGCCCACAGCCAGTAAGGGAATGGAATATCTGATCAGAAAGAGATTACAAGGATCACTTTGCTGGCACTGAGGCAGGATTCTGTTGCTTTGCCTATACTTGGATCTGGGTGGCAATCTTGGGTGGCATTCTAGGGTGAGGAAGAGCACTGGCATAGCAGACCTTGTGGCAGCAGCAGAGAGGGAACCCTCTTCACAGTTCGAGAGCAGAAGAGAGTTCTTGTGGTGACTCACAGACCACAACACACATCAAGAGAGGAGTAAACACCTCTCCTTACATCATCCAACCTTGGACGAACTGAAAACTTATAGGTCCCTAGTAGTATCTCAGAAAACAGCTGCACAAAACACCTAAAGCTTGAGAGAGTACACCCTTTACGTTGGAAGTGGAGCCCTACCTTAACAAAGAGTTAAAAAGTTAAGTAATTGGCTGGGAAAATGAGCAAACAGCAGGAAAAAAATGAGACTATGTAATCTTACTTTGGTGACAAAGAAGATAAAAACATACACTCAGAAGAAGACAACAAAGCCAAACCTCCTACATACAAAGCCTCCAAGAAAAATATGAATTGGTCTCAGGCCATGGAAGAGCTCAAAAAGGATTTTGAAAATCAAGTAAGAAAAGTAGAGGAAAAATTGAGAAGGGAAATGTGAGTGATACAAGAAAATAATAAAAAAAATGAATCAAAAACTTGGTAATGGCATCCACCAAAATACTGAAGAAAATAACACCTTATAAAACAGACTAGGCCAAATAGGAAAAGAGGTCCAAAGAACCAATGAGGAAAATGTCTTAAAAAGCAGAATTGGCCAAATGGAAAGGAGGTCCAAAAGCTCACTGAGGAAAATAAATGCTTAAAAATTAGATTGGAGCTAATGGAAGCTAATGACTCTATGAGCAATCAATAACCTATCAAACAGAGCCAAAAGAATGAAATAAATTGAAGACAATGTGAAATATCTATTTGGAAAAGCAACTGACTTGCAAAATAGATCCAGGAGAGGTACTTTAAAATTATTGGACTACCTGAAAGCCATTATTAAAAAAGAGCTTAGACATCATCTTTCAAGAAATTATCAAGGAAAACTGCCCTGATATTCTAGAACCAGAGGGTAAAATCAAAATTGAAAGAAGCCACCAATCACCTCCTGAAAGAGATCCCAAAATGAAAATGCCAGGAATATTATAGCCAAATTCCAGAGTTCCTAGGTCAAGGGGAAAATATTGCAAACAACCAGAAAGAAACAATTCAGGTATTGTGGAACCACACTCAAGATAACACAATATTTAAAACAGCTTCCACATTAACCGATCAGAGGACTTGAAATATGATATTCTGGAGGGCAAAGGAGCTAGGACTACAACCAAGAATCACCTACCCAAAACTGAGTGTAATCAATGAGAGTAAAAAATTGATATTCAATGAGGTAGAGGAATTTTATGCATTGTTAAGAAGCCAGAGCTAAATAGAAAATTTGACTTTTAAATATAAGACTCAAGAGAAGCATGGAAAAGGTAAACAGGAAAGAGAAATCATAAGGGCTTATTAAAGTTAAACTGTTACATACCTACATGAAAAGATGATATTTGTAACTCATGAGACCTTTCTCAGTATCAGGTAGTTGGAGAGAATATTGTAACAACAATGCATCTACGGTGGCTATGTAATGCCAATAACACTAGCACACAGGAAGGCTGGTACCACAAGTTCTTTGATCTGCTCTTCTAAGGAAAGCAACATTAAGGGGTTTACAATCTCACTCTAATTAAACATACTGATATCATTCATTAGTTCAGGGTAAAAAGTCAGCACCCTGAACTTCAGAGCAAATACAAACAGAAATGACAAACAGAAAATAGAAACAGATCAATAGGCAGGCTTTTGTCTGACTATAGCAATACATGCATAGTTATCAGAGAGAGAAGCACCAGTATCTAGGTTTTCAAAGCCGGGATGGGGGGCTCCTTAACAGTTACCCAGAGTCTCCGCACCAATAATCTTCCAATGAGTGTGCCCCCAAAACTAAATGCCAACCTCAGAGCATATATATATACACTTCTCAGTGTTAGCTCACAGAGCGCATCACAACCATGTGACTCCAACTCAATGGACTTAGGCTTTGTTATGACTTAAGCAAGTCATCAAAGACTACCCATTCAATCAAAGACTCTTGGTTGAAACAAAGGCAAGACTCAATTAAAAGCACTTGATCACCTTAGTGCTGAGAACCACTCGAAGAAAAATAAAAGCAAAAAGTGCCACCCTGCTTGGCATTACTAATATATACATATGTATGCATATGCATATGATATACATATACATATGTGTGTACATGCATGCATAAATACATGCACACATATAGAAGTAGGGCACGGGTGTGAATTGAACATGAAAGGTTGATGTTTAAAAAAGAAAAGTAAGGGGTGAGAGAGGAATGTACCAGGTAAAGGAGAAAGGTAGAGATAGAAACAGGGTAAATTATCTCACATAAACAAGGCAAGAAAAAGCTTTTATAGTGGTAGAGAAGAGGGGGAGGTGAAAGAGCATGAACAAACCTTATTCTCATTGGATGTGGCTTAACAAGGGAATTACATATGGAATGTGTATGGAAATCTATCTTACCCTAGAAGAAATTGGGGGGGGATGGGATAAGAAAGTGGAGGGTGATAGAAGGGAGGGCAAATTGGTGGAAGGCATAGGCAGAAGCAAACACTTTTGAGGAGAGCCATGGTCAAAGGAAAGAATGTAATAAATGAGGCGTGATAGGATGGTGGGAAATACAGTTAATCTTTTACAATATGACTATTATGGAAGTGTTTTGCATGACTACACGTGTATAACCTATACTAAATTGCTTGCCTTGTCAGTGAGGGTGAGTGGGCGTTTCAACAATGTGGCTAGCGACTGTTGTGGGGGTGTAAGACCAACACAACCCCAACAACAAGCACTCCATAAAAGCACAGGTTCTTTTGATCTGCTTAAATAAGGAAAGCTATGTGAAGGGGTTGACAAGCTTACTTTAATTCAGCTTACAAATATCATTCACTTAGTTCAGGGGAAGAGAGCAGCACACTGAACTTCAGAGCAAATTACAAACAAATTACGAACATCAACAGACAGACCAAAAACAGATTCATAGTTACCGACATCTAGGTTCAGCCCGGGAGCTCAGAACAAGGGCTGGCCCAGAGTCATGAGCCACCACTGCTGTGGGTAAGAGCTCCAAAAAATAGAAGGCCAACCCCGGGTTTTATATCTTTTTCAGCGTCAGGGGTGAGTCACACATGCAACTCACCCACGTGACCTAAAATCGTCACAAAGAGGCGACTTAAACCCACATGGTCTAAGAGCCTCTGATGTCCCAAACCTATCACTCAAACTCATGTGTAAAAGTAGGCCCTCCCCTGAGTTAGCCCCACCTTGGGCCCCACCTTAGTTACCAATCGACACCCACATAGGTTTTACACCTAACAGGGGTTTGGGCCTGGGGCTTAGCACCTAGTAAGGCTCAATGAAGTACACTGAATTACTCAAAGGAAACAAACCAAACTTTTCAAGGGCACTTGTTGAACTAAGTGCTAAGAGCCCATTTTGCTTACCAACACAGTGGGGAGGTGTAACAGCAAGCACCCCAGTATACCCAGGATGGCTTGCTACCACAGCTTCTTTGATCTACTTTACTAGGAAAGATAGCTTTAAAAGGGTCAACAATCCTACTTCAATTACATTTAGTAATTCAAAAGAAAGGTCAGCACCCTGAACATCAGAGAAAATACAAGCAGAGAAATTAGCATGAAGACCAACAGACAGAGCTCTGACTGCCTGAATCAAAGCATTATTGCTATACACTTTATATACACAACTGGATCGGGAGAGCTCTTCCATATGAGCAGTTGGGGGCTGGGGAGTGAGGGGGCCTGAACGTATGGGTACTAAGAGTTTAGATCAAGTAATCACAAGGTCCTTCTCATAAGCAACCCCCCAAAGCAAAATACCACCTCAGAGTACATATACCCTTTTAGCTAATAGGCTCAGAGCCAGAAGGCATCAAAACCCTCTTGACTCAGTGCCTAATTAGATTAGTACCAACAAGTGTGAAAGCCTTCCTACAAGCAAGCCTCTCCCTAAGCAAGCTCCTCCTCCAATGGTCTCTGTGACTCAGGATATATCTCAACTGTGAGCTGAGCCAGAGCTCAAAACAGGTCACATAGACCTATTAATGGATGGGGAAAATATTCATATCCCATTAACATTACAGGAAGGAGGAAGGGAGAGAATTTGGAACTCAAAATTAAAATAAAAAACAAATGTTAAAAGTTGTTTTTACATGCAACTGGGAAATAAAATCCACAGGCAACGGGGCATAGAAATCTAACTTATGCTATAGGAAAATACAAGGGGAAGTGCATAAGAAAAGGGGGGTGGGGTGATATCTTCTGCTTTTCTCAAAAGAAACATTTTTAAGCTTGTGTGTGCGTATGTATGTGTGCATGTGTGTGTGTTTCTTTCTTTCTGACAGACACTCTTGGGCTTTTTAAGTAAATCAGTTGGCTAGTGACTGGAGGTAACTGACAACTGGAAATGTAGAAGAAATATACATGAAAACCTTTCAAAGACAGCTCTTTGTAAAAGGGATAGCAGACTGTCAAAAGGAGCTGCTTGTACTTGCTCCTTTTGGTTCTCACCTGTCAGCTGTAAAGTTGTTTGCCTTCCAATTAAGCTACAAGACATGTGTGCCTGAAGAGGCTTGATGGAGGACAGGGAAAAATAAGAGGAAAAGAAATGCTCTCAGCACACCCCAAATCCCAGCGTCATACTCTATGTCATCACAACAAAATAAGTGTTCCTAAGCAAATTACTGGTTTGTTTTTTAAACCAAATATTCTACAATTTAGATTATTAGTTGTCTAGAGACATGGAAGGGGTTAGTCACTCTTTTCAGTGTCACAGAACTATCCTATTAGATTACTAACTACATGTATTAGGGCCAATCCTACAGACAGTTGTTTACATGGGATAAGATACTTCTTCACTTAGGAAATTGACCATATGCACTGCCATGTTTTGTTAGGACTCTTAGGAATCAGTCCACATTTTCCCTTTCAATTATAATTCTGACATGATTGCAAATATAAATTAGTGACACACCAGGGAAACATTGGGGAAATCACAAAAACTGAGACCATTTAACAGGATCTTGCTTGTTGGATGTATTTATGCATGCTGGAGGTTTCAGGTCACACACTGTTTTATTTATTTATTTATTTTTTAGTCTATAACAAAGCAAGAACAAGTTTGTACAGCTCAAATCAAATACCAGGGATGGATATTTAAATAGACTGTTAGTTAATTTTGCAGTACAGTGTTTTTTTTAATCCTTAGAGAAGAAATGCAAATTAAGGTCATATTTTATTTGCTGTCATTAGTAAAACCAGTTTTGAATATTTATTTCTTCCACCTGTTAGAATACTATTCCTTCTTCAAGGTTTGGTGAAAATGTTACATTTTTTTAGCTTTCCCACTTTAAAAGCAACTGTTCCTCAGAGAACTCATAGGACTTTGTATGTTCTATTTAAAAAATAATTTGTGTATGTATAGGTGTACATTTCCTACCATTAGATAATAAGCTCCTTGAGAGCAAGGGATGTTTTTGCCTTTTTTGTATTCCCAATACTTAGTATAAACTTGGTACATAGTAATTAATGCCAGTTGAATTGCCGACTTGATTATCTCTCCTGCCACATGCTTAAACTGGTTAAGTAATAAAGCAGGAACTGAATATTGGTCTCACAATTCAAATTCTGGTACTCTTTTTACTCCCATGATATCTTTCTACCTTTAAGGATCTTGCAATGTGGCACATGTGTATCATTATGTATAACTCTTCCACAATACTCATGTTGTGAAAGACTAACTATGTTTTGCTCCTTCCCAACCCATCCCCCTTTATTGAATTTTCTCCCTTGACCCTGTCCCCTTTCCAAAGTGTTTGTTTTTGATTACCTCCACCCCCATATGCCCTCCCTTAAATCATCCCCCCCTTTTTTATCTTCTTTCTTTTTTCCTGTGGGGTAAGATAACAAATTGAGTATGTATGGTATTCCCTCCTCAGGCCAAATTTGATGAGAGCAAGATTCACTCATTCCCATATATACCCATACATATATACATACATGCACATTCACATATATATATATATATATATATATATACACATAAACATATATGCATATTCATTTCAGCTACTATGATATTGAGGTCTCATGAATCATACACATCATCTTTCTATGTAGGAATGTAAGCAAAACAGTTCAACTTTAGTAAGTCCCTTATGGTTTCTCTTTCTTGTTTACTTTTTCATGCTTCTCTTGATTCTTGTGTTTGAAAGGCAAATTTTCTATTCAGCTCTGGTCTTTTCACTGAGAAAGCTTGAAAGTCCTCTATTTTATTGAAAATCCATATTTTGCCTTGGAGCATGATACTCAGTTTTGCTGGGTAGGTGATTCTAGGTTTTAATGCTAGCTCCATTGACCTCCAGAATATCATATTCCAAGCCCTTCGATCTCTTAATATAGAAGCTGCCAGATGTTGGGTTATTCTGATTATGTTTCCACAATACTCAAATTGTTTCTTTCTGGCTGATTGCAGTATTTTCTCCTTGATCTGGGAGCTCTGGAATTTGGTGACAATATTCCTAGGAGATTTCTTTTTGGGGTCTATTTGAGGAGGCAATCGGTGGATTCTTTCAATTTCTATTTTGCCCTGTGCCTCTAGAATATCAGGGAAGTTCTCCCTGATAATTTCTTGAAAGATGATTTCTAGGCTCTTTTTTTGATCATGGCTTTCAGGTAGTCCAATAATTTTTAAATTATCTCTCCTGGATCTATTTTCCAGGTCAGTGGTTTTTCCAAGGAGATATTTCACATTTTCTTCCATTTTTTCATTCCTTTGGTTCTGTTTTATAATATCCTGATTTCTCATAAAGTCACTAGCTTCCACTTGCTCCAATCTAATTTTTAAAGTAGTATTTTCTTCAGTGGTCTTTTGGACCTCCTTTTCCATTTGGCTAATTCTGGCTTTCAAGGCATTCTTCTCCTCATTGGCTTTTTGGAGCTCTTTTGCCATTTGAGTTAGTCTATTTTTTAAGGTGTTGTTTTCCTCAGTGTATTTTTCAGTATTTTTTGGGTCTCCTTTAGCAAGTCATTGACTTGTTTTTCATGAGTTTCTCGCATCCTTCTCATTTCTCTTCCCATTTTTTCCTCTGCTTCTCTAACTTGCTTTTCTAAATCCTTTTTGAGCTCTTCCATGGCCTGGGACCCGTTCATGTTTTTCTTGGAGGCTTTTGTTGTAGGCTCTATGAATTTGTTGTCTTCTTTAGGCTGTATGTTTTGGTCTTCTTTGTCACCAAATAAAGAATCCAAAGTCTGAGACTGAATCTGGGTGTGTTTTCGCTGCCTGACCATATTCCCAACCAACTAACTTGACCCTTGAGTTTTTCAGTTGGGTATGACTGCTTATAGACCAAAGAGTTCTATGTTCCATGTTTGGGGGGGGATGTGCCAGCTCTGCAACACCAGCACTCCTCCTTCCCCAAGAACCCCTAACCCGGACTGGACTTAGATCTTCAACAGGCTGTGCACTCCTGCTCTGATCCGCCACTTAATTCCTCCCACCAGGTGGGCCTGGGGCCAGAAGCAACAGCAGGTGTAGCTGCCCCACCTCCGCTGCCCCAGGCGGTGGCCGAACCTCAAACTCTTTCCACTCCCGCAGCTTTTCCCACTAACCTTTTTCTCTGTCTTTGGTGTTTGTGGGTTGAGAAGTCTGCTAACTGCCGCAGCTCACTGATTCAGGGCGCTAGGGCACGCTGCACCCGGCTCCTCATCTGGTTGGTCCAAGCCGCTCACGCTGGGCTCTGCTCCACTCCTTTCCCAGCTCCAAGCTCCCAGATCCGTGTAGAATAGACCTCACCCAGAGGCCATCCAGGCTGTCCTGGGCTGGAGCCCTGCTTCCCTCTGCTGTTTTGTGGGTTCTGCAGTTCTAGAATTGATTCAGAGCCGTTTTTTATAGGTTTTTGGAGGGACTCCGCAGGGAGCTCACGCCATTCCCTGCTTTCCAGCCGCCATCTTTCTAGAACACTTTTATATGACTATTGATAGCTTTGCTTTCTTCTTCTGAAAACTGCCTTTTCATATCCTTTGGCCATTTATCAAATGGTAAATGGCTCTTATTTTTTTTTATTTTTTACAAATTTGGCACAGTGCCCTATATATTTAAGAAATGAGGTCTCTATGAGAAAAAAAAAAAGCTTATCATAAAATTTCTTCTCAGTTTCCTGCTTTCCTTCCAATTTTGACTGCATTTGTTTTGCTTGTACAAAAGTTTTTTTTATTTACTGTAATTAAAATTAAATATTTTAGTTCCTGTGATCCTCTCTATATCTTATTTCATCATAAACTCATCCCTTATCCATAGATCTGACATTTACATTTTCCTATGCTCCTCTAATTTACTTATGATATTACCCTTATTTATGGTATCACCTTTTATGTATAACTCATTATGTATCTTTATTTCATTTTGGTAAATGGTATGAGATGTTAGATGATGCTTATGGTTATTGTTGTTCAGTCAGTTTTCCGTCATGTCCAACCCTTTGTGACCACATTTGGGGTTTTTCTGCAGAGATACTGTAATAGTTAGCCATTTCCTGCTCCAGATCATTTTAAAGAGAAGGAAACTGACACAAACATGATTAAGTTAGTGGCCCCAAGTCACACTGCTAGTAAGTGTGTGAGGCCACATTTGAACTCACAAAGATGAGTCTTCCTGATTCTGAGACCCAGTACTCTATTCACTTTGCCAACTAGCTGACTACATGTAGTTTCTGCCAAACTGCTTTCCAATTTTTATTGGCAATTTTTGTCAAATAGTGAGTTCTTATCCCTAAAGCTTGTATAGTTTGGGTTTTCAAACTCTATGTTACCATGGTCAATTACTACTGTGTATTGCATACCTTTTCCTTCAAAAATGTGGATGCTATGCCTTTTGATGCATATGTTTAGTGCCGATATCACTTCATTGTCATTTTTGCAAGCTGTATTTTCCACTGATTATCTCTTTTAATTAAGTCTATTTTTGCTTTTATTTTGTCTGAGATCATGATTGCTATCCTTGCTCTTTTTTACATAATACATTCTACTCCAATTCCAGCCCCCCCCCTTTTTTTGAAACTTTGTTTTTCTTTTTCAAGTGTTTTTCTTGTCAACATATTGTTGGATTCTGATTTCTAATTCACTCTGAGATACACGTATGTCTTATGGCTGACTTCATTCCATTCATATTCAGAGTTATGACTCCTAACTGTGTATTTCCCTCCATTCTATTTTCTTTTGCTTATTTTCTCTCTTTTTATACCGTCCATCCTCTAAAGTCTGTTTTGCTTCTCATCATTACCTTCTTCGATCACCCCTACTTTTCTTTATCCCCTTCACCTCCTACTTCCCTGTTTAGTGAGATAGGTTTCTATTACAAATTGAGTGCGTTCATATGTGTGCACCTGTGTGTGTGTGTGTGTGTGTGTGTGTGTGTGTGTGTGTGGGCATTTTTTACTGTTTATGAACCAATTTAGATGTGAGGCTCAAGTGTTGCCTGCCAATTCCCCTTCCACTGTAAAAGCTCTTTCTTGTGTACCTCTTTTATGTGAGAAGATTTTCCCCATTCTTTCTCCCCTTTCTCTCTTCTCCTAGGAAACCCCTTTCTTTCCTATCCATTTTTTACATCATCCCTCCAAAGTCGACTTACTTTAGTTTGATATTTCTGTGTAGAATCCTAACTGCCATAATAAGAATACAGTATTAAGAAGCTATATGTATCTTCTTCCCAAATAGAAAAGTAAACAGTTTAAACTTATGATTTCTCTTTTTTATTTCTCTTTTTATGTTTCTCTTGAATTTTGTATTTGAAAGTCAAATTTTCTATTTGGCTCTGGACTTTTTAATAGAAAATCTTGAATTACTTCCATTTCATTAAATATACATTTTTCCTTGAAAGATCATACTCAGTTTTGCTGGGTAGGATGTTCTTTGTTGTAATCCCAGTTCTCTTGCCTTTTGGAATATCATATTCCAAACCTTCCTCTCCTTTAATGGGGTAGCTGCTAACTTTTATGATCCTGATGATGGCTCTATAATGTTTGAATTTTTTTCAGGATTCTTGAAATATTTACCTTTTGACCTGGAGATCAATTGAATTTGGCTGTGATATTCTTGGCAGTTTTCATTTTAGAGCCTCTTTCAGGTGGTGATCAGTGGATTCTTTCTATTTCAATGTTACCCACTAGTTCTAGGGTATTAGAATGGTTTCCCCTGATAATTTCTTGAAAAATGATGTCTCTGCTCCTTCTCTGATCATGGCTTTCAGCTAGTCTATTAATTTTTGAATTATCTTTGATCAATCTATTTTCCAAGTTAGTTGGTTTTCCAATGAGATATTTTACCTTTTTTACTGTTTTATTTATTCTTTTGTTCATTTATTTATTGGTTCATTCATGTATTTATATACTTATCTATTTATTCATTCATCCATCTATCTATTTAATTTTATTTATTTATTTTTACTTTACAACATTTAATTCCTTAAGTTTTGTTGTTCTAAATTTTCTCTTCCTCCCTCTCCTCTCCCTTCCCCCCTTCCAATGTAGGTTCTATGTATACCTTCATATTGAACTTATTTGCATAATAGTATCATTGTAAAGAAGAATTATAACCAGTGGAATGAATCATGAGAGAGGAGAAATGAAACCCCAAAAGAAGGAAAAAAAGAGAGAGCAACTAGTTTGCTTCAATCTGCATTCAGACTCCATAGTACTTTCTCTGGATATGCAAAGTTTTTTTTTCCATCATGAATATTTTGGAGCTGTCTTTGGACCTTGCATTGACAAGAGGAGCCAAGTCTATCATGGTTAGTCCTTACAGACACTGTGTGTCTGTAATTGTGTATAATGATCTCCTGGTTCTGTTCCCCTCACTCAGTATCAGTTCATATATGTCTTTCCAGGTTATAATGAAATCCATCTGCTCCTCATTTCTTCTTGTGCAAAAATACTCCATTACATTCATATACCACAATTTGTTTGACCATTCCCCAATTGATGGTCATCCCCTTGATATCCAATTCTTTGCCTCCACAAAAGGAGATGCTATAAATATTTTTGAACATACAAGTCCATTTCCCACTTTTATGATTTCTTTGGGAAACAGCCCTAGAAGTGGCAATGCTGGGTCAAAGGGTATGCACATTTTTCCTGACCTTTGGGCATAGTTCCAAATTGCTCTCCAGAACATCTGGATCAGTTCACAATTCCACCAACAAAGTAACAATGTTCCAATTTCCCACATCCTTTCCAGCTTTATCATTTTTGTTTTGTCATGTTAGACAATCTGACAGGAGAGTTGTGGTACCTAAGAGTTGTTTTGATTTGCATTTCTCTAATCAATAGTGATTTAGAGCATTTTTCCATATCCCTATAGATATTTTTTAATTTCTTCCTCTCAAAACTGCCTGTTCATATCCTTTGACCATTTCCCAATTGGGGAATGACTTGTATTCCTACACATTTGGTTCCGTTCCCTGTATATTTTAGATATGAGGCCTTTATAAGAGACACTCGTTGTAAAAGTTTTCTCCAAATTTTCTGCTTCCCTCCTAATCATTGTTGCATTGTCTTTGTTTATACAAAAAAGTATTCAAGTTACCATAAACAAAATTATTTCCTTTTGCATTTTACAATTCTCTCTATCTCTTGTTGGGTCATGAATTCTTCCTTTCCCATAAATCTAATGGGTAAACTATTCCTTGCTCTTCAAAATTGTTTCTAATATTAGCCTTTATTCCTTGATCATGAGCCCATTTTAACTTTATTTCAGTATATGGTGTCAGATATTGGTTTTTGCTCACATTTCTGGCATACCATTTTCCAATTTTCCCAGCAGTTTTTGTAAAATAGTGAATTCTTAACCCAGAAGCTAGACTCTTTGGGTTTATCAAAGAGTAAACTGTCATAATCATTGAATACTGCATCTTGTGTACTTTATGTATTCCACTGATCCACCACTCTGTTTTTTAGTAACGAGTAGTTTTGATGACTGCTGTTTTATAATATAGTTTAATATCTGGTATGCATAGGTCACCATCCCTAGCATTTTTTTTCATTAATTCTTTTGATGTTATG
Source organism: Trichosurus vulpecula (assembly GCF_011100635.1). Lineage (NCBI taxonomy): Eukaryota > Metazoa > Chordata > Mammalia > Diprotodontia > Phalangeridae > Trichosurus > Trichosurus vulpecula. The sequence continues at coordinate 16,064,734 of NC_050578.1, forward strand.
GATCTTTTGTTCTTCTAGGTGAATTTTGTTATTACTTTTTCTAGCTCTGTAAAATTACTTTTTGGTAGTTTGATTGGTATGGCACTAAATAAGTAAATTAATTTAGGTAAAATCATCATTTTTATTATATTAGCTCATCTTAAACATGAGCAATTGATGTTTTTCCATTTATTTCCATCTGAATTTATTTGTGTGAAAAGTTTTTCTTGTAATTGTGTTCATATAGGCCCTGGGTTTGTCTTGGAAGGTAGACTCCCAAATATTTTATAGTTTCTACAGTAACTTTGAATGGAATTTCTCTTTCTGTCTCTTGCTGTTGAGTTTTGTTAGCAATACACAGGAATGCTGAGAATTTATGTGGGTTTATTTTATATCCTGCAACTTTGCTAAAGTTTTTTATCATTCAAGTAGCTTTTTACTTGATTCTCTAGGGTTCTCTAAGTAAATCATCATATCATATGCAAACAATGATAACTTAGTTTCTTCTTTGCCTATACTAATTCCTTCAATTTCTTTTCTTCTAATTTTGCTACAGCTAACATTTCTACCACCAAATTGAATAATAGATATGATAATGGACATCCTTGTTTTACTGTCAATCTTATTGGAAATACATCTAGCTTATTCTCACTATAGACAATGCTTACTGACAGTTTTAGATAGATGCTACTTATAATTTTAAGGAAGACTCCATTTGTTCTTATGCTTTCTAGTGTTTTTAATAGGAATGGGTGTTAGCTTTTCTCAAAAGCTTTTTATGCATCTATTGAGGTAAGCATATGTATTTTGTCTAGTTTTGTTGCTGATGTGATAAATTATGCTGGCATTTTTCCTAATACTGAAATACTCTTGCATTCCTGGAATAAACACTACCTGGTCATAGTGTATTATTCTTGTGATAAGTTGCTGCAATCTTTTTGCTAATATTTTATTAAAATTTTTGTATCAATATTCATTAGGGAAATTGGTTTACAATTTTCTTTCTCTGATTTGACTCTCCCTGGTTTAGGTACTAGTACAATATTTGTGTAATAAAAAGTATTTGGTAGGACCCCTTCTTCACCGATTTTCCCAAATAGTCTATAAAGTATGGGAATTAATTCTTCTTTAAATATTTGATAGAATTCACATGTAAAACCATCTGACCTGGAGATTTTTTCCTAGGGAGTTCATTGATGGCTAACTCAATTTCTTTTTTCTGAAATGGGTTATTTAGGTGTTTTACTTCCTCTTCTGTTAACCTACGTAATTTATATTTTTTTGTGAATATTCAACCATTTTCCTAAGGTTGACAAATTTATGAACATACAATTGGGAAAAATAATTCTTAAGTATTGTTTTAATTTCCTCTTTATTGGAGGTGAATTCATCCTTTTCAGTTTTGATACTGGTAATTTGGTTTTCTTTCTTTTTTTTAAATCAAATTGACCAAAGGTTTATCCATTTCATTGGTTTTATCATAAAACCAGCTTTTAATTTTGTTTATTATTTCAATAGTTTTCTTGATTTCAATTTTATTATTCTCTCCTTTGATTTTCAGCATTTCAATTTTGGTATTTAATTGGGGATTTTCACTATGTTCTCTTTCTAGCTTTTTCAGTTGCATACCCAGTTCACTGATCTCTTTTTTTATCTATCTGTACTGGTAATTAAGGTAGGACTTTTTTTTTTACTGTTTTAGAATGCTAAATTAATTAGGTGTCTTTAATTAAGTCTTAATAGGTGCAAAGCTCCAGGCACACACCCTTTTGCTAACCAAGTGGAAAGCCCCAGACTCACACCCTTTTACTGATTAGATGTGAATCCTTCAAGCCCTTAACAGACTATGAAAACTCAGAAGTTAACATTTTGTCTGGGGTTCACTCATGGAGGAGTTTTGATGTGTGATGTGGAGATTCTGAGCAGCCACTGTTATGAGCCCTTCAGCTTTTAAGAAAACCAGAAGATTTGTTTGGGGGTTCTCAGTCACTGGAAGAGTGGTGTGGGACACTGGGCAGCCATTTTATGAGCCCCTGGCTTGTAAATCCACGTGTTGATGCTTTCTTGGTAACTGAATTGCGGTTTGGTCTGTTTATATTGTGTACATTTGTAATTTGTTTGTATTTGTTTTGAAGTTCGGGTTGCTGGCTTTTCCTCCTGAACTAAGTGAATGATATTTCTATGTTGGATTAAAGTAAGATTGTTAACTTCTTAAAGTTGCTTTCCTTAGTAAAGCACATCAAAAGAAATTGTACTGGCGTCTCAACGGCTGCTGCTAGCCAAATAGTTGCTACACTATTTTATTCATGTAAATATTTAGAGATAAAATTTCCCTTTAGGACTCTTTTTGCTGCATCCCATAAGTTTTGTTTTGTTGTCTCATTATTGTCATTCTCTTGAATGAAGTTATTAATTATTTCTATGTTTTGTTCTTTGACCAACTCCTACTTTAGGATTAGATTATTTTGTTTCCAATTAATTTTTAGTTTATCTTTCCATCATCCTTTATTACAAATAATTTTATTGCATTATCATCTGAAATTAATGCATTAACTTTTTCTGCCTTTCTGCACTGCATTGTGAGGTTTTTATGCCCTTGTACATGGTCAATTTTTGTGTATGTGCCACACACCCCTGAGAAAAACATATATTCCTTTTTATCCCCATTCACTTTTCTTGAGAAGTTTATCATATCTATGTTTTCAAAAATTCTCTTCACTTCCTTAAGTTTTTTGTTGTTTATTTTGGAGTAGATTTATCAAATTGAGACAGGAGAGTTTGAGACTACTATAGCTTTGCTGTCTGTTTCTGCCTGTAACTCATTTATTTATCTATTTATTTATTTATCTATTTATTTATTTATCTATCCATTCATTTATTTATTTATTTATTCATTCATTTATCTATGCATGTATTTATCTATCTATTTATTTATTTGTCTTTCTGGCTATTGATTTATCTATTCATCTATTTATCTATCTATTTATTTTTTCTTAATGGATCAGGGACTCATTAACTTCCATAAATCCAATTCTAAGTTTTAAGGAATTAGTTCCCTCTGTGAGCTTTTGTATGTCATTTTTCAATTTGGGCAAATCTACTTTTTCATGAGTTATTTTTGTCAGCAATTTTTTCACCTCTTTTTCAATTTGGCCAGTTCTAGTTTTAAGATATTATTTTATTCAATATTTTTGTGTCTGTTTTTACCAAGATGTTAATTACATTTCCATACCTTTCTTCCTTTGCTTTCATTTTTGACTATTTTTTTTTCTACTCTTCATGTTTAATTTTGAAAAAAAATCCAGCTCTCGCAGTATTTCTTTTTGGACTTCTGCCCATCTTACATTTTTTTTTTTGCCTTTGAGGCTTTGTTTGTAGTTGGTTTGACTTCTTCAGAGTTTGTGTCTTCATCTTCCCTGTCACCATAATAGATATTTTTTGGTCAGTTTCTTTTTGTTGTTGTTCTTTGCTCATTTTTCCACTCTATTTCTTGATTTTGGACTTTATTTTAAAGTAGGACTTTGTTCCAGGTATGGGTGTAGGAGGGCATTGTCTCAATGTTTACACTCCTGTTTCAGAGATAGTTCTGTGAATTTGAAAATGCATCAAAGGCAATGTGATCTGGGGAGAGGAGTGGTCACTGCTCTCCATGTCTGCACTCTGGTCCTTACTTAGGCAGGGCCTTTGTTCGCTTATTGTTTTAATCAAAACTGTTCTACAGGGACCCTGATCCCTTGTGATAAAAGTCATACTGCCTCTCAAGTCTTCTGCTCTCTCTTGACCAAAAGTGCTCCTCAAAGCCATTGAACTTTGACTGAAAACTGAATATAGGCAATGGATTTGCCAAAAAAACAATGTGTGGACCTATGGCAACCATTAGCAGAGGGGTGCCCTGTAGTCCCCTTCTCACAAATTAACAGGTCCCTTTACCATCTCTAGCTTGCCAACTCAAAAAGCTGCTGCTGCTTCTGTCACCATTACCCAGTCCCAGCACTTGTGCCTATCTATTGTGGTCAGCCTCCACCTCTTTGTAACATATGTCTCTTTCCAACCTTCTAAGTTGTCCTGGGCTTGAAGAATATCTCATTATGACCTTTTGTTTGCTCTCCCATCCCAAAATTAGAGAATTGTGAATAAAAGCATTCCTATTTTATTCCAGCCCATTTCATTAACCATGTACAGTTTCTGCCAAAGATATATGCACTTATATAATAGATATATGGGTTGCTCATCTAATTCAACATGATAGCTTGAACAATAGAAATGTTTTATAGTTTTGTTTTTTTCTTACATGGATAGTAAATTTAGTAAAATTAAATGTTTGAATGAATAGTTATCTCATTTAGGAGGCTCTGCAGTATCTTAGGGCTTGGTTCAACTATAATGTTATGTGAAAATAAGAACCTTTGGAGGACTTTTCCATCTCCAGGAAGATCCTCTTCAATCTGAACTTTGTACTACACATCTTTTATTGCAGTGAATGTCTAGAAGGCATTCCCTTTTCATTCCTGCCTCTTAGAATCCCTATTTTCTGACAAAACTCAGCACAGAGAGAAAATCAAGCTTCTGACAGGTCTAGCATTCTATGGGGCAGAGTCGAAGAGGGACTACATTTGGGCAAAAGCATAGAGGTGAGAAACAGAATGCATGCACAACAAACAGCAAGTTGTCCCATTTGGCTAAAACAGAGAATGAGTAAAGGAGAGTAATAAGAATTTAAGCTTGGAAAGGTAGACTGGGAAAGATAGTGAAGTGATAGAAGCAGTGTGGTGACCTATCTTCCACAACCCCCTCCAAACAGATCTAGAGAATGCTGAATTCTAATGGGTAAATCCAGAAATAGTCACATGGGGTCATCTGTCCAGCCCTGCTTAGCATAGGGAGATAGACAGGTCTATGGATACTGAGGACTGGATCATACCAGAGGCATGCTCCAAGAAAAGTACTCTAGTATCCAGGAGGAGGCTTGCACCAGAGTAATAAGAGGTGCCAAACCCACCCAAATCCATACCAGTGCACAGCAACAGTGAAAGGTATGGACTGACAGTTTAGTCTCTCTAAACTTCAGGTCACAAATCCAGGGTGAGAAGGGGACCTGCATAGTGGAGTGAGGGAAGTGTTGGGCTATGTATAGAGAAAAAAAGAAGTTTAGAAACCAGAAGCAGAAGTGATGTGACTCAAACTCCAGGCTCAGAGCAGGATTGTACTTCAAGCATCCAGCTCAGTTTTCAGAGGAATAAATAACTAAGGCAGGAATTCCAGCCCAAAGGGAGCCTACAATTGTGCCACTTTGAACAAAAAGAGCTTTTCATCTGGTTAATAGGAGTGGTGTCCAGCATCAGTCTACTCTTACGTTGACAAAGCTCTTGTAGAGCTTTGAAGGGAACTGAGGGTAGGGCAGGAGGCAGAGGCAGACTTCGTCTTGGATTACACCACTCTGGGAGAAATGAAAGCTTATAGTTCCTCAGTCTGTTCCTATAGTCTTGAATTAATTGAATACTCAGTATTCAAAGAAAGCAGAAACTGGACCAGCCCAGACTTTCTCTTTGTAAATGTGTCAGAATCCAGTCCTGACATCAAATCTAAAGTCAGCAAGTAGGCTGGAATCATGGAGAAACAAAGGGGAAGTCCACCCTGATGAACTATTATGGGGGCATATATGCTCAAGAAATATAGACTGGAGTTATAATATGAAGAGATTTTTTTAAAAAAAGACTTTATATTTTAATTGAGGGATTGTAGGGATCCATTGCGGTTTTTGAAATAGAGGCATATGATAATCAGAAGAAAATTTTAGTATTATCAATTTGACAACTTGTAGATGTATTGGAGAAGCAGAGATGGATGCATGGCATTTTTTATTCTTTACACCTTTCATAGAATATTGTTATAATATGGATTTATTGTTATAAACCATTGTGAATATGTGCTTGATCTCTTCTCATATTTTCATCAGGGATGACCTTGTTCTCTGTATAAGTTATCTCTAAAAAGATAGTATAGTGATTGGAAAGTAGGCATTTGTGTCTACAATTTTCTTAATTACCTTTTCTTTAATGAAGAAATAACATGCTCACCATGTTTCCTTTTCTGCTTCCGGGATTCACTCACATGTGTATTCTTAATATACACCTCTACTTCTTCTGCTCAATTTTTACTTATTCTGTTCCATTTGAATAAGGTGTCCTTTTGAAAATGTCATATTCAGTTCATGGATAACATCTTAAGTATTAGCAATATACAGAAAATTATTTTCCCCCTCCTTGAATTAAACAGTTATAGTTTATTTTGCTTGCGACCTCTACTTTATACATTTGCTTACAATATCAAAGGCAAGTTATTTTAGTGCTGTGTTTTTATATTTTGTTTTTTATGCATTGTGAGTTCCTCACCTGCTATTTATCTCCCTGTATTTTGCCTGTTTTCTGAAGTATTTAGTTTGATGGACAATTTTCTTACTCATACTTTCTTTACCATTTAAAACTCTTTTGGTTATGTTTGTTGGACTCCAAGTAAAGAAATTATTAGTCAGTCTCATAAGGAACATTGCATCTGTGGCCAGGAAAATGTTATTCCTTTGTTTTAAACTTTGGCAAGAAATACAAATAGCATTTTCTGATACCACTTCCCTTTTTTTGGAGTCTTCTGGGTATTTGTTGTTTTAAAGCAGAATGTCCAACACAGATCATAATAACTGTCAAGTAGTCAGCTGTGCAGAATAGTATATATAGTGCTTAAGTACAAATGGGAGATATAATTTTTTAAAATAAATACTTAAATGCATATTTATGGTCCTACAAAAGAGCATTTAATCTAGATGGTCTACATTGATCTGCCGCCTTAGACCCATGTGTAATATTAATCAAGGTAAGACTTTTTTTTGTTACTGTTTTCTCTTTTAGCACTTATTTAATCAAGTGCCCTTGATGAGCCCAGCCTTCGTTTCTTTGATTGAATTAGGAGTCTTTGATGACCTCCTTGCCTCAAGGGAAAGCCATGTTTGCATGGGTTTGAGGCCCAGGTTTGTGATCCTTTTAGATCATGTGGATGAGTCACATATGTGTTGCCCTTTGACGCTGAACAGAATATATAGACTCAAGAGGTTAGCATCTTTCCTTGGGGCTCTCAGTCACTGGACGATTGGTGTGGGACTCTGGGCAGCTGCTTTTAGAGCCTCCTGGCTTGTGAACCCAGATGTTGATGCTTTCCTGGTAACTATGATTTGTATTTGGTCTGTTCATAATGTGTATTTACAATTTGTTTGTATTTGTTCTGAAGTTCAGGTTGCCGGCTTTTCCTCCTGAACTAAGTGAATGATATTTGCATGTTGGATTAAAGTAAGATTGTTAACCCTTTAATGTTGCTTTCCTTAGTAAAGCAGATCAAAAGAACCTGTGTTAGCAGCCCTTCTGTATGCTGTTGTTATTGGTCTTGCACACCCCTATAGCAGCTGCTAGCCAAATTGTTGCTATGCCATGGTAACTGTTATTTTCCCAAAACCGATAGAATCAATACATTGAATCATCATCAGTTCCACTGTGTGAATAGTGGATCACAATAAATGAGTCCCTTTTTCTAAGAACTTTTCTTCACTCACCTACAAATATGATCTGGCCTGGAAAAAAAGAAAATAGGAATTTCTTGAAGGTCAATAGGTCAATAATCCAAAATGCTACATATGATTAAGTATTCTACATGATCTATATTCACTGGTTCCTTTTCTAGTTAGGATGTACTTAGATTACTTTCTTCAATTCATCATATAAAACAAGCTGGAAGCTCCACCCATGCCTCTAAGAACATTGGGCTAGGCACCCTTGAAGAAAGCTTTGCTGCCCTCATCTTTAGCAATCTTCCTCCAGCAGTCAGTTGTCCCAGTGTACATGATATTAGCTCCTTTGTGCCCAGACTGTGTCATCATTTGTCTCCTTACAGCGTCAGAAGGATAGGAGACCACACCTGCTACAGCAGTCACTGTTTGCACAATCATCCAACTTATCACAATATAAATATTCTTTGGATCTCGGAGCATATCCTTTTTCTGTATCATAGATTCCAAAGTAAGGTGTTCTATAGATAATGATGTTCTGCACTGAGACATTGAAACCTTGACACAAGCCACTAATTCCATCAGACTTGGTGATTTTCACAAGGCAGTCTCTCAGGCCTTTAAATATTCGGAGTGCTAGATGTCCCAACATCAGCTGCCAAGGGGGTCCTCATAAAATCAAATGGGTAGACAAAGCAGAGAGAAGTTGCTCCAGCTGTACCACTAGAGGCAAGATTCCCAGCAAAATACCTGCAAGTTCTGTATTCTTGTCCACCCCTCCCCAAAACACCTGGTTATCCTTATCTTGAAAGGCAAAGTTAAGGGCCTAGGTGTTGAAATATCTGATGAGATTTGCTGAGTTACTCTGCTAGAAGGAAAGCACCCCTTTTTCCTTTGGAATTTGGACTATACAATTCATTATGCCTTTGTATTGATGATCTGCAGCAGTTTCTTTACTTGTATCCATTACCTGCAATAGTAGCTTAACTCTCTTGATGGACGCCACCACGCTCTTGGAGAAAGCTGTGGTGATGCCACCAGCCAGGAAGTTCTTGACAAAAGAGATGGCCTGTCCCATCATGGTTAAAAAGGTGAAAGGTGGTGGAGTTAGAGAAAGAAATCAAGTGAGAGAGGGCCAAAAGCTGGGAACTCATTGTTGCTTGCAAAGCCTCTTGCTACAGCTCAGACCAAAAGCCACCACTGCCTTTAAAAAATGCTCACTTCTTAAATATTCCTTTCTTCTGAAGTGGTAAATATGTTACTCTTGTCCCATGCCAATGTTCCATAATATCTTGTTCAAATCTTAATAACCTTTAACAATGTGCACCTACATTTCTCTAAGGAAGAGTTTGTGGTGATAAAATAGAAGCAGGGTATAGAGGATATTGCTTTCTGCAACATCCCCGACAAATAGTTGTCTAGTCTCTTCATGTAGACTTCACCATCTCCCAATGCAGCCCATTCTGTTTTGTTACAGTTGAGAAATTACCTCATATCAAAGTGAAACATTCTTCTATGTAGCTTCTCCCTATGAATAAGGTCAAAAAATCTAATCCCTTTTCCACATGGAAGGTTTTCAAATATTAAAGACAACATTCAAGTTTCCTTCTAAATTTTCTTCACTTCATAGCCAACTTTCTCAGTTCTTTCAATTAATTTTATATAGCATGTTCCCTCATTCTCTAACTATCTACCACCCTCTTCTGGAAACTCTCTGGCTCATTTATGTCTTTATTGAAATGTGATTTTCCAAACTAAATAAATACCATAGATGTGACTTAATTTGGATAACAGGTAACAAAATTATTACATTCCTCATTCTTAATGTAGCCTGGGAAATCATTAGACTTTCATCTAGTATGCCACATTGTTGATTCATTTATCTTTCAGTCCACTAGCAAGAGAACTATGCCTTCTTCTTTATATGTCAGATCATCAATTCTTATTCCCTCATATTTGTTGCTCCATTTTAAATATCAACCATACTTTCCCTTATTTTCTCCTCCACTGATTTAGTCTCTGAGAAGTCCTTCATTTTGCTAAGCAAAGCTCTACTATTGTTTCCCTCTTAATGCTCTTCCTTCCTGTTGCGTCCAGATGCCTATCCAATCTGCATTTCTACCTGTCTAGTTCTCATTTTCAACCTCTCCCTATTAGTTCCTCTACTGCCAGCAAAGGCTCTCAGGCCTCCCTCATCCTTAAAACACAAAACCATTTGATTGAACTTGTCACTCCATCTCTCCCCTCTTTCACAGACAAATTCGTGACTGCTATGTAGTAGGTGTTTAATAAATGTTTATTGAATGACTCCACTTCCTCATCTTCCAACAATTTCTCAACCCTTAAGAGTATGGCTTCCAGTTTTACTACTATGCTAACTGCTTTTTGAAAATTTATCAGAATTCTCTTAACTGATAAGTGAAATGATTATGTTTTTACTCCTCATACTTACTTCTCCCTGAGTCTTTTAACACTTTCAAATAATCTCTCCTGCAGGATCATATTTCCTCCTTTAGCTTCTATGTTACTTCTTTTTCTTAGATAGCTTGCCTGTATGATCACTCCCACTCAACCACATTAATTGGTTCATCATCAATTTTCTGCCCAAGAAATACGGGTGCCTCACAAATCTGATTTAGTCTTCTCCTCTCTTTGTTTTCTCTCTTCTTAGATGTTGTATTTAGTTCACATGGACCTTATTATCAACTCTTTTTTTGCTTTAAATAGTATTGTATTTTTTCCTCACAATTCCATATCAAGAAAAAAAAAATTAGCATGCATTTTCACAAGATTTTCAGCTTCAAATTTTTCTCTCTCCCTCTCTCACCTCTCCTCTTCTGAAAATGGCAGACAGTTTGATATAGTTTATACATATACCATCATGTAAGTCATAGAGAAGAATAAAGTAAAGAAGAATAAAGTCAATGAAAAAAATTATGTTTCAATCTGCATTCAGAGTCCATAAGTTCTTCATCTAGATATGGATAGAATTTTCCTTTGTGAATCCTTTGTATTTGTCTTGAATCATTATGGTGATGAGAAAAGCTGAGTCATTGATAGTCTATCATTATGTGATGTTGCCGATAGTGTGTATAGAGTTTTTCTGGTTCTGCTCATTTCACTTTGTTTCAGTTTGTACAAGTCTTCCCAGGTTTTCTGAAATCTGCTTGTCCTCATTTCTAATTTCATAATAGCATTTCATTACATTCATATAGCACATATAGCCATTCCACGATTGATGGTCATCCCCTCAATTTCTAACATTTTGCCACCATGAATAGGGCTGCTACAAGTATTTTTGAACATGTAGGCTTTTTTCCCTTTTTAATGATGTCTTTGGGAAACAGATTTAATAGTGGAATTGCTGGATCAAAGGAATGGACAGTCAGGTTGCCTTTGGGCAAAGTTCCAAATTGCTCCCCAGAGTGGTTGGATTAGTTGTGAACTCCACCAACAGTGTCCCCATTTTCCTCACATCCTCTCCCACATTTATTGTTTTCCCTTTTTGCCATATTAGTCAATCTGATTATTGTGAGATGGTATTTCAGAATTGTTTTAATTTGTATTTCTCTAATCAAATGCTATTTAGAGAACTTCTTCAGAGACCTATAGATTGTTTTGATTTCTTCATCTGAAAACCTACTGTTTATATCCTTTGACCATTTATCAAGTGAGGAATGGCTTGAATTCTTATAAATTTGACTCAACTCTCAATATATTTGAGAAATAAGACCTTTATTAGAGACACTTGCTATAAAGATTGCTTCCCAGTTTTTCACTTTGCTTCTAATCTTGGTTACATTGGTTTTGCTTGTACAAAAACTTTTCAATCTACTATGATCAAAATAATCTATTCTACATTTTGCAATGCTTTCTATCCCTTCTTTGGTCATGAATTCTATTCTTAGCTCTTCTAATTTGATTGCTTCATTGTTTATGGTACTTTTAAGCAAGATATGCTTTTTTGGGTTTTTTTTTTGTTTGTTTGGTTCTTGAGCCAATACTGAAGGACAAACACGACCTGTGAGCGGACTGAGCTTCCTGATTGGGGAGCCAGCTAGCTGGGTAACTCAGCTCATCCTCTCCTTTTCCGTCTTCCTCTCCTTTTCCCTCTCCTCTCCAAAGGAAGGTAAATTTTGATGGCAAGAATCTCCCCATTTAACTTGGGGTTTACTGGAGAGATTTCTTCCTTCCTTCCTTCCTTCCTTCCTTCCTTCCTTCCTTCCTTCCTTCCTTCCTTCCTCCCTCTCTTTCCTTCCTTCCTCCCTCTCTTTCTTTCTTCCTTCCTTCCTTTCTTTCTTCCTTCCTTCCTTCCTTTTCTTTCTTTCTTTCTTTCTTTCTTTCTTTCTTTCTTTCTTTCTTTCTTTCTTTCTTTCTTTCTTCCTTCCTTCCTTCCTTCCTTCCTTCCTTCCTTCCTTCTTTCCTTCCTTCAAAAAACCTTAAACTCAGTTCACTCTGAAGTTCGTAGATTGGACCACAATAGGTCCCTGCCAAATCTCCACTTAATGGCTGTATTTTGGACCCTCCTGGCTTAGAGTGCATGTCAACGATAATTGTTTTTCTTTGGAACAACAACCCTGAGGGACTTCCCCCCCCCCCCAGTTTGATTTTTTTCCTTTTTTTCTAATTAAAGGGGTCATCCCTTGACTCACTTCTTAAAGAGGCTTATTCACTGAATGGATATTATCTCACCCTAAGTGAGTATGTGAAAAGGCTTTAGCCTAAGAGAGCTAGGGTCTCCCATTGCATCCTGGGTCATCTCCAGTCATTCTGAAGATATCTGGCCACTGGATCTAGATGACTATGGAGGAGAAAGTGAGGCTGGTGACCTTGCACAGACCTCCCTCACTCAAAGTCAACTGCAAGTTATGTCATCATTTTCCTGATTCCACAGGCTACTTTGTAAACAAAGGACAAACATAACACAACAACTGATGAGAGTAAGGTTCAAGCAATGTCTATCCTTCCCCCATCTTCCCCTCCATTGTAATAGGTCTTTCTTGCCTCTTCATGTGAAATAATTTACCCCATTCTACCTCTCCATTCCTTCTGCACCCATTGCACTCCTCATTCTCATATTTTAGGTCATTTCCTCAAATTCACTTTATACCCATTTCCTCTGTCTATATATATTCTTTCTTTCTATACTGTTACTGGTATAATTTCTGAGAGTTACAAATATCACCTTCCAGTTTAGGGGTGTAAACAGTTTAGCTCCATTGAATCCCTTATGTTTACTTTTCCCTTTTTACCTGCTTATGCTTCTCTTGGGTCTTGGTATTTAGGTCAATTTTTTGGTTTATTTCTGGTCTTTACCTTATGGAGATTTGAAACCATTCTATTTCATTGAATAACCATTTTTCCCCTTGATACTTAATTTTGACATGTCAGTGATTTTTGGATGTTGTCCAAGGTCATTTGCCTTCCAGAATATCATATTCCATCACCTCTGGTTCTTCAATATTGTAGCTGCCAAATCCTATGGGATCCTGATTGTGACTCCCCAACATTTGAATTGTTTGTGGCCACTTGTAGTACTTTTTCCTTTGCAAAATAGTTTTAAAATTTTGGCTATAATTTGGTGTTTTTATTTTTGGATTGTTTTCCTACCATGATGAGTGATGCCAATTTATTTTGCCCTCTGGTTCCAGGACATCAGGGCTGTTTTCCTTGATAATTTTTTGAAAGATGATGTCCAGGTACTCCTTTTGATTATAGCTTTCAGGTAGTTCAATGATTCTGATATTGTCTCTCCTAGATTTATTTTCCAGGTTAGCAGTTTTTCCCATGAATTCTTTTGAATTTGTTTGATTGATTCATGTCTCATAGAGTCATTAGCTTCCACTTGCCACATTCTAATTTTTGTGGTGTTATTTTCGTAAATTCATTTTTGTACTTTTTTCCCCCATTTTGCCAATCGTACTTTTTAAGGAGTTGTTATTGGAAGTGGATTTTTGTACTTCCTTTTCCATTTGGCCAATTCTACTTTTTAATCAGTTTTCTAAGATGCTGAGTCCTTTTTTCATAATTCTCTTACATCACTCTCATTTATTTTCCCAATTGTTCTTCTACCTCTTTTATGTGATTTTTTTTGAGTTCTTCCATGAGTTTATTTTTTTTTCTGGATTTGAGACAACTTCCCACTTTTCTTTGGGAATTTGTCCACAGGTGTTTTGACATTGTTGTTCTCTTCTGAATTTGTGTCTTGGTTTTTCCTGTCACCCTAATCACTTTCTATTGTTAGATTCTTTGTTGTTTTTTGCTCATCTTTTTTTTACCTTTCTCCTTTCTTTTAAGTTTGATTTGTGCATCCTGGGTGGGAAAAGCTCTGTCTCAGCCTTCTTGTGCCAGTGGCTACAGGGCTTGGCTGTTTACCTGGTGCTATGCTGATGTGTTCCTGAGGCCCAAGTGGTACCCTCATGTCTGGTGCGGTGCTGAAGGGGTGTGGTGGGTTTGGCTGGCACTGCTAGAGGCTGTATGAGTCTGGCAGCTTACCTGGTGCTGAGCTGGGATCCTAGTGGTGGCTTCTGGCATGTGCTGAGGCTAGATTGGGTTTTTTTTTTCCATTTTTCTGGGGCTGTACTGAAGCACATGTAGGTCCAGCCACTGCAAGACATCTCCCTGACTGGGGCTACCCTGAATCATGTGGTGGTTGTTGGAGCTGGAGTCTGCTGATGCCCCTGTCTATGCTAAGTGGGGTCCTGGTAGTGGCTTTTCCTGCTCCACCATACTGGGGCTCAGGATCTCCCACTGGTTTGCTGAGATAGGGCTTGCTACTGGCTTGCTGGGACCCTTCCTGTCCTGGAGCGCACTCTCTCTTTACCTGAGTAAGACTGCCCTTTATTGCCAATCATCCAAGTTCCCAGGGCTAAAAGATTAGTGCACCCCTATTTTCTGCTGGTTCTACTGTTCCAGCATTTGGTCTGGGGCACTATTTTATGATTGTTTGCAGGTGAAAACAGGAGAGCTACAGCAATTTACTGTATACTCTACCATTTTGACTCCCAGAAGAGAACTGTTCTTTTTACCACATCTTCAGATAATTCCTGAACTTATATCTTGTCTTGATATTCGCACACCACCAAAATTTCAGATAAGAACTGCTAACTATCTATTGTACATTGCCATATTCATAACACACTCACTAAGATGAAATTAAAGTTCTCACCCCATCTACACACACACACACACACACACACACACACACACACTCACTCACTCCTACATTTTTCTATATTTCTTTTGAGAGCACAATGCATTTTTAACTGATACATCTCCAAAAACTCATAACATTTAATCAGTTTTGAAACCTTATGGAAGTCACATCAACATCTGTTGAATCTGTACCTCTTTTCTCCAGTCACTAACATATTATCATAGTCTGGGTTTTTATCTCCTCTCATGGAAAATTATAATATGCTCCTAATTAATCTTTCTTCTTCCAATCTCTCTTTCACATAATGCATCCTACACATATATGTCAAATAACAGCCCTAAGCTACTAATCTGAACATGTTGTTTCCCTGGTTACAATCAAAACAAACTTTAGTATTTAGCTTTTGCCTCTTCTTGGATCTCTCCCTTAGGTTTCCTTTTATTCTCCAGCTAGTTACCTCTTCCACATGTTGTATTCTCATAACTCTAATTTCTTTAAGTTTCAGTTCAGGCTCTATCTACTTCAAAAAGCTATCATTGATTCCACAAGTTGTTAATGCTACTTCCTCCTCATATGTTCTTGTATTTACTTATTTGTGTTCATGTTGTAGTACAAAAATAGATTACAAGCTTTTTCAGGACACATCCTTTGTATCCCCCAAAGAAGCATAGTCCCTCTTACATAGTAGGCCTTTAACATGTGCATTGATTTGAAAAGAGGAAAGATATCTCTTCCTCTGAGAGAGGAGGGAAAAATGAATAAAGAAGAAAAAAAGAATGTACCAGATAATCAGGAGGGTATGGAAAAAGAGATATTTTGTGGTAAAGAGGTAAAAGTTAAAAAATCTTATAAAAACTGATTGTTAACAATAGTTTGTCTGAAATAGTTCTGTTTTGTCCAAATGTGTTTTTTCAAGGCATATGGACTATTTTAAAATCAGATGGTACCTGGCAATCAGCCAGAGTAGTAAATTATCTATTTTCAGTATCACAGATAGCAGCCTTAAGACACTGAATCATGTATATTAAAGTGGTGAAGAATAGAAGACATGAAGGAAGACCAATCCACATATGGGAGTTCTCAGGAAACAAAGAGAAGGAATAAGTAGGTATAAGCATATATTTTAAGAAATAAGCATCTTTGGTAGTCAACATTTTATAGACCAATGACCTAATTAAATTGATAAATCCCAGAAGTTTGAAAGCATTGTGCTTGAAGGAAATAGTGCTGGTCCTGGAATCAAGAAGATATGAGTTCAAATCTGGCTTCAGACACATCATAGCTATATGACCATGGGCAAATTATTTAATTCTGTTTGCCTCAGCTTCCTCACCTGTAAAATGAGCCAGAGAAAGAAATGGCAAATAACTCTAGTATCTTTCCCAAGAAAACCCCCAAAATGGTCACAAAGAGTAAAAAATGACTGAAAATGACTAAAAAATCAAAATTGGCCAGCATTAAAATACTTGAAGGGAAGAGGGATGTCTTTTACTTTCAGATAGGAAACATTCTATGTCAATTGGAAAAGGACTATGAAATGGCATTCTTGCTGATTATCAAAATGTGCAGTACCAGCCCAATTCCTTTTGTGGCTTCTGCCAAACTGTGAAGAGAAAAAAAATGTTTTGTTTTTCTTTTCAAATAAAGAGGGACTAGGAAATTAAATAATAACAGTGCTGATCCTGGCTACAGAATTAGAGAGTCCCATTTGAATCACAACTCTACAAAAGATTCAAACAGAAAAACAATTTTAAAACAAAACAAAACAACATATGGCAGTGCTAAATGGAGATCTCAGAGCTATAAAGAGGTTTTAGACAATCATAAAAGATACAAGAGGAGTTATCATATGAAATCCTTAATGCAGAACCAGATTTAGATGAAGAAGCTATTATTGTTAGTAACTATAGTTCAGTGAGAAAAGTAACATAATTATCATCTAGATGTGTTTTTCTAATTCTTCTAGTTGTATTAAAGATTTATAGGGTTAATAAATTAACACAAGGAAGCAAGTCCCTTTTCAAATGTGTCAAGATGGGGTTCATATGGGAGGGAGAGGTTTTTTTAAACTTCTTTTTAAAATTCTGACTTAACATGCTAAAAAAGCATATTTCTACACACATTGAACACAAAGGGGATTCTGTGTGAAAACACTAGTTTCCACTTCATACCACTTAGATTTTTAAAACTACATAATCATTTTGATATATTATTTTCAAAATACTATTTTTCTATGCTTCTTTCTCAGCCTTTTTTTCACTTCAGTTTCATTAAAAAATAATCATTGCTATCCATTAATAGACATTTTTTTCATCACTATTTGTTACCCCTTTCTAACCGTCCTCTTTTTGTAAGAAGACAAATGGAAGTGGTGGAGATCCTTGCATGATGCAAGCATAGTCAAGACAATTGAATCCATTAACTGGCCATATATAAAAACAGAAGATATATACCTTATGTCCATCAGCTCTGTGTAAGAAGTAGCTAACATACTTCATCAAATACTTTTGTGAATTTTCTAGCACATTGCCTGGCACATAGTATGGATTTAATAAGTGCCTTCTTTTTCTCTCCCCTATAGAGAAAGTTTTCCTAAGTGATTACTAATGTACCATAATAAAAATTCCAGAGTATGGCAGGGATTGTTCTGTCTAGTCCATACAAATAAAGGTAAAAAGAAAGAGAGTTCCTGCCCTCAAGGAACTTACATCCTAGTAGGAGAAGAAAACATATAAAAAAAGAACTCAAAAGTAAGTGCCTGTGGGGGCATTTTAGCAAACTATAGAAAGTCATTTGAGCTTGGACATCAATGAAGAATGGCTACTTTGGATCCTTGCTCAAAATGAGCACATATCTATATGTTATACCCCATACAGAAAAGCAAAATGAAGTTTCCTTGAGATCACGTCCCCTCAGAGAAATCCAAATTGACTTTTTATGACTTCATTACTTTCTAAAAGAACACAAAACACCCCATTAATAAAAACTTCCTTGCATTATTGCCAGAAATTGAAGTTAAGCTCATAGATTCATAGTTTTGAAAGCTTCCTTCTCCCACACCCCTTTTAACATAAAGGTATTTAATACCATAATTCTAGTATTTCTTCAATTCTTTTTTTAATTTTTAAATTTTTTTTTTGGCAGGGCAATTGGGGTTAAGTGACTTGCCCAAGGTCACACAGCTAGTAAATGTGTCAAGTGTCTGAGGTCAGATTTGAACTCAGGTCCTCCTGACTCCAGGGCCGGTGCTCTATTCACTGTGCCACCTAGCTGTCCCGCTTCTCCAATTCTTAATGGTTTTTCACAGATCACGGAGAACAGGAGTGGAGTCAAGAGGGCAGAAAAAAGAGAGATTCACCTGACCTCTCCTTCACAACCCTCCAAATACCTTTAAAATGACTCTAATCAAATTTTAGAGCAGCAGAAGCCATAAAAGAGGGAGTGAAACACATTTCCAGTCCCAAACAACTTAGAATGTCAGCAGAAAAGGCCTGTTACACTAGGCTAAGAGAGGAATGCTGTTCACCACAGGCTGTGCCTCCAGAGACTGGAACCCAGGAACCCAGAAAAGGGCAGTACACAACTGAATTGCTGGCAGCTGTGGTGGTTTCCAGAACTTTTGGCCCACAGACCCCAGGGACAACTTAGTAGGTCAGCAAGAAGGGTCTGCTGTGCCATGGCGGGAGTGAAGCATAGGTCTAGCATGACCTCTGCCATCATTTATCATTTTCTTATTTTGTCATGTTAGCCAATCTGACTGGAGAGACATGGTGCTTAGGAGTTGTTTTAATTTGCATTTCTCTAATCAATAATGATTTAGAGCATTTTTCATATGCCTATAGATATCCTTAATTTCTTCCTCTGAAAACTGCTTGTTCATATCCTTTGACCATTTCTCAATTGGGGAATGAATTGTATTCTTATAAATTTGACTCAGTTCTCTATATATTTGAGAAAAGGGGCCTTTATCTTAGGCACTTGTAAAAAAATTCTTTCCCTATTTTCTGCTTCCCTCCTAATCTTGGTTGCTTTGGTTTTGTTTGCACAAAATCTTTTCAATTTAACATAATCAGAATTATTCATTTTGCATTTCATAATCCTCTCTATTTCATGCTTGGTCATAAATTCTTCCCTTATTCATAAATCTTACAGGTAAACTATTCTTTCCTCTCCCAAATTGCTTATAGTATCAGCCTTTATACCTTAATCATGAAGCCATTTTGATTTTTTTTCATAAACAATGTAAGATATTGGTCTGTGTCCAGTTTCTGCTATACTATTTTCTAGTTTTCCCAGGAGTTTTTGTGAAATAGTGAATTCTTAATCCAGAAGCTGGACTCTTTGGGTTTAATCAAAGAGTAGATTTCTATAGTCATTGAATACTGTGTCTTGTGTACCTAACTTATTGCAGTGATCCACCACTCTATTTCTTAGCCAGTACCAATTAGTTTTGATGACTGCTGCTTTAGAATACAGTTTAATATCTGGTATAGCTAGGCCACCTTCCCTAACATTTCTTTTCATCAATTCCCTTGATATTCTGGAACTTTTGTTCTTCCAGATGATTTTTGCTATTATTTTATTTTGCTATTATTTATTTTGCTATTATTTTATCCACCTCTGTAAAATAATTTTTGATAGTTAGATTGATATGGCACTGAATATGTAAATTAATTTTGGTAAAATTGTCATTTTTTATTATATTAGCTCAGCCTAACCATGAACAACTGATATTTTCCCATTTATTTTGATCTGACTTTATTTGCATGAAAGCTATTTTGTAATTCTGTTCATATAGGTCCTGACTTTGTCTTGGCAGGTAGACTCACAAATACAGTGTCTACAGTAACTTTAAATAGAAATTCTGTATCTCTTGCTGTTGGGCTTTGTTAATAATATCTAGGAATGCTGAGGATTTATGTGGGTTTATTTTAAATCCTGCAACTTTGCTAAAGTTATTTATTATTTTAATTAGGTTTTTACTTTATTCTCTAGGATTCTGTAAGTAAATCATCATATCATCTGCAAAGAGTGATAACTTAGTTTCTTCTTTGCCTATACTAAATCCTTCAATTTCTTTTTCTTCTCTTCTTTCTCAAGCTAACATTTGTAGTACCAAATTTAATAGTAGGGGTGATAATGGACATCCTTGTTTCACCCCAGATTTTATTGGGAATGCATCTAGCTAATTCCCATTACTTATAATGCTTGCTGATGGTTTTAGGTAGTTGCTACTTATGAGTTTAAGGAAGACTCCATGTATTCCTATGCTTTCTAGTGCTTTTAATAGGAATGGGTGTTGTATTTTGTCAAAAGCTAGTTCTGCATCTATGGAGATAATCATATGGTTTCTGCTAGTTTTTTCTTTTGTTTGTTGATATGATCAATTATACTGATAGTTTTCCTAATATTGAATGGGCCTTGCATTCCTGGTATAAATTCTACCTGGTAATAGTGTATTATTCTCGTGATATGTTGCTGTAATCTTTTTGCTAAAATTTTATTTAACATTTTCCAGCAATATTTGTTAAGGAATTTGGTCTATAATTTTTCTTCCTCTGCTTTGACTTTTCCTGGTTTAGGTTTTAGTATCATATTTGTGTCATAAAAAGAATTTGGTAGGACTCCTTCTTTGCCTATTTTTCCCACATAGTCTATAAAGTATGTGAATTAATTGTTCTTTAAATGCTTGATAGAATTCACTTGTAAATCCATCCGGCCCTGGAGATTTTTTCCCAGGGAGTTCATTGATGGCTTGCCCAATTTCTTTTTTCTGAGATATAGTAATTCAGGTCTTTTACTTCCTCTTCTGTTAATCTGGGAAATTTATATTTTTGTAAAAAGATTATCAAATTTATTAGCATACCAATGGGAAAAATAATTCCTAATAATTATTTTAATTTCCTCTTCATTGGAAGTGAATTCACGCTGTTCATTTCTGATACTGGCAATTTAGTTTTCTTCTTCTTTTTTGTTAAACAAATTGACTATAAAGTTATATTAATTTTATTGTTTTTTTTTATAAAACCAGCTTTTAGGTTTTTTTTAGTTCAATACAATAGTTTTCTTGATTTCAATTTTATTAATCTCTCCTTTGGTTTTCAGTATTTCTAATTTGGCATTTAATTGGGGATTTTCAATTTGTTCTTTTTCTTACTTTTTTGATTGGATGTGCAGTTCATTGATCTCCTTTTTCTCTATTTTATTCATGTAAACACTCAGAGACATAAAACTTACCCTAAGAACTGCTTTCTCTGCATCACATAAGCTTTGCTATGTTGTCTCATTAGTTCCATTCTCTTGAATGAAGCTTTTGATTGTTTCTCTGGTTTGTTCTTTGACCCACTTATTCTTTAGGATTAGATTATTTAGTTTCCAAATGATTCTTAGTCTAACTTTCTATGGTCCTTTATTACAAGTAACTTTTATTGTGTCATGATTTGAAAAGCATGCATTGAGTATTTCTACCTTTCCTCACTGGATTGTGAGGTTTTTATCATGTAGTACATGGTCAGTTTTTAAGTATGTGCTAAGGACCACAGAGAAAAAAAAATTCCCTTTCCATCCTCATTCAGTTTTCTCCAGTGGTCTATCGTGTCTGCATTTTCTAAAACTCTACTCACCCCCTTGACTTCTTTCTTGTACATTTTGAGGTTAGATTTATATGGTTCAGAGAGGCCAGTATAATTTTGCTGTCTTTTTCTTCCTGTAACTCCCTTAACTTCTCCTCTAAGAATTTGGATTCTATACCACTTAGTTCATGTATATCAAGTAATGATATTACTTCATTGTCTATGGTGTTTTTAGCAGTATATAGTTTCCTTCCTTATTTCCTTTAATTGAATCTATCTTTGCTTTTGTTTTGTCTGAGATTAGGATTGCCAGCCCTGTTTTTTTTTAACTTCAGCTGAATGGTAATATATTCTACTTCAGCCTTTTACTTTACCCTGTATGTATCCCCCTGTTTCGAATGTGTTTCTTGTAAACAACATATTGTAGTATTTTAGTTTTTAATCCATTCTTCATTCTGCTTCTGTTTTATGAGAGAGTTCATCACATTCACATTCAATTATGATTACCATTTATGTCTTTTTTTATCCTATTTCTCCCCTTGTTTATATTTTTATTTCTCCCTTCCCCTTTTCCCTCCACAAAAGAGTTTTGCTTTTGATCACCATGTTCTTTCACATTCCCGCCCTTTTTGCTCTTCCCGTTTTCTTACCCTTTTCCCTTAGTACTTCTTCCCTCCCTTCTAACTCCACCTTTTTCTTTCCCCTTTCCCCTCTTAGTGCCTGCACGGTAAGTTTAATTTCAATACTTAACAGAGTATGTCATTCCCTCCTTGAACCAAATCCGATGAAAGTAAAGATCAAACACCGCTCTTCTCCCTCCCTTCTTTCCCTCTAGTGTAATATGTTTTTCTGCCTCTTCATGTGATGTAATGTATTCTTTTATCCCTCCTTCTTCCCTTTTCTCCCATTACAATCCCTTTTTTTCCTTAATTTATTATTTTATCATCACATCATTTAATTTATACCCACACCATCTGTCTATGTATATCCCTTTCAGATGTTATACTAACTACACCATTCTCAAAATTATCAAATATCATCCTCCCATAGAGAGATGCAAAAAGCGTGCCCTTGTTGAATAACAAGGGTTTCCTCCTGTTTATTTTTTTATGCCTCTCTTGAGTCTTGTGTTATAAGATAAAATTTTACACTGAGATCTGGCCTTTTCATCAGGAAGATCTGGAATTCCCTTATTTCTTTGAATGTCTATCTCCTTCCCTGAAAGATTATGCTCAATTTTGCTTGGCATTTGATCCTTGATTGTAGTCCAAGGTCCTTTGCCTTTCTAGAATATCTTATTCCAATACCTCTGATCTTTTAAGGTAGAAGCTGCAAGGTCTTGTGTGATCTTTACTGTAGTTCTGTGATATTTGAATTGTTTCTTTCTGGCTGCTTGCAGTATTTTCTCCTTTACCTGATAATTCTGGAATTTTCTTACAATATTCCTTGGAGTTTTCAATTTGGGTTATTTTTTAGGGGGTGATCAGTGGATTCTTTGAACACTATTTTACCATGTGCTCCTAGGACCTCAGGGCTGATTGCCTTAATGATTTCCTGAAAGACACTGTCCAGGCTCTCTTTTGATCATCATGACTTTCCTGAAGACCAATAATTCTTAGGCTATCTCTCCTGGATCTATTTTCCAGGTCAGTTGTTTTTCCAGGGAGATATTTTATGTTTTTCTTCTGTTTTTTGGATTCTTAAATTTTGCCTGACTGATTCTTGATGCCTCATAGAGGCATTAGCTTCTACTTACCTAATTCTAATTTTTAATGAATCATTTTCTTCTAATAGCTTCTGCATCTCTCTTTCCATTTGGCCAACTTTACTTTTCAAGGATTCATTTTCTCCTTTCAGATTCTGTAATTTTTATTTTACTTCTCTAATTTTGGCTTTTAATTTCCTCTTTGAGCTTTTCTTGGAATGATTTTTGGGCTTGAGACCAGATCAATTCCCTTTTAAGGTTTCAGATGTGAGTATGGTGTCAATGCTGTCCTCTTCCAAATTCATATTTTGATCTTCTCTGTCTCATAATATGATTCACTGCTCTTTTTTACATTTTTGGCTTGCTTCTTCATGGTGGTATCCTTTTTTCCTGGCTTCCTCTGCTTCTGGTGCCCTGGGGAGTCTGTCTGAAGCTTCTTGTGTGGGGAGCTAGGGGCCTATTTACTGGCTTTGTGTGCCATGGCCTCTGATTTTGTCTGCTAGAAACTATATAATGTTGCACGTTACCTGGTGCTGAGCTGGAGCTGGCTGATGTGTGCCAAGGATTAAGGCCCAGTGAAGTCTTTCCTCAGTTAAGCAGATCAAAGAACCTGTGCTGGCAGCTCTTGTTGCTAGTCTTGTTGGGTCTTACACCTCAGTAGCAGCTACTAGCCAGATTGTTGTTACACTTTTAGATAGATGTAGTTTCCTTGATTTTCTCTTTTAATTAGATCTATTTTTGCTTTTGCATTGTCTGAGATTATGATTGCTACATCTGCTGTTTTTTTTTTATTTTTACTTCCACTGAAGCATAATAGATTCTACTCTAGCCCCTTACTTTACTCTGTGTGTGTCTCTCTGCTTCAAGTGTGCTTCTTGTAAACAACATGCTGTAGGATTCTGGTTTTTAGTTCTCTCTGCTATACATTTATATTTCATGGGTGAGTTCATCCCTTTCATATTGATGGTTATAATTACCAACTCTATTCTATTTCCCCCAGTTTCTCTCTGTTCCTCCATCTCTCTGTCTCTCTGTCTCTCTGTCTCCTCTCTCTCTCTCTCTCTCTCTTTCTCTCTCTCTCTCTCTCCCCTATCCTTCCTCAATAGTGCTTTCCTTTGGGCCGCCACCTCTACCAATCTGCCCTCTCTTCTATCAGAACTTCCCCTTTTCTTATCTTACTCCCATTCTACTCACTCATACACAAAGTCAGATTTCTACACCTGAGTGTGAATGTTATTTCCTCTTTCAACCAATTCTGATGAGAGTAAGGTTAACTCATTGCCTACCATGACCCTATCTTCCCTTCCTCCTTAAAATCTTTTGCGTGAAATCATTTACCCCATTCTACCCCTCTATTCTCTCTGACTATGGGTATAAATTATGACTCTGTCCTGGTATTCAGTCTCTTTTTCATCCTACTCCTTGATAACCTCATTAACTGATATGTGTTCAATTATCATCTCTATGTTAATGATTTCCAAATCCATATTTCTAGCTTTTTTTCCTGAACTCCAGTCCTACATCCCCCATTGCTTGCTGGATGTTTCAACCTGATGCCTTACAGACACATCAAGTTCAACTTGTCCAAAATTGAATTTATTATCTTTCCCTGAAAACCCACTCTCTCTCTCCTTTGGAATTTAGCTATCTGTATCTAGGACATCCCTGTAATTCTAGTCACCAAGGCTTGCAACCTTTTTGCCATCCTTCCATTAGGATGTAAGGTCTAAAAGTAGACATTACTCTTTGTCTTTGTGTTGCCGGAACCTAGCATACAACTTTGCATGTGGGAGGTGCTTAATAATTACTTAATGTCCGATCATCACACTTCTAATGTTTTCTTCACCCCATATATCCATTCTGTTGCCAAATCTGGTTTTTACTTCCACAGTTGCTACTATCTATATCTTTCTTACCACTTAAACAATCACTGCCTTGATTCAGGCTTTTACCACTTCTAGCCTGCAATATCTTCTTAATTAGAAAGCAGGGCCAAGATGGCAGAGTGGTAGGAAGTAATACATTGACCTCTTCTCTATCAACTTCTCCTAATATATCTAGAGAAATCTAGACATAATCCTGATAGGGAAATCTGAAAGAAATGTCACTGTGAGTCCTTTGCCAGTCCAGATCAACATGGGGGTACATAGAGTTCTACAGATACTGGGGGGCACATGGAAAACCATAACACCCATGGAGAGATTCTGTACTAGGAAAAGAGGAAGTCTCAGACCAACACCAGGCACCTCCATAACCAATACCAAGGCATGGTGAGGGGACAGTTGCCAACTGAAAGTTTTGTCACTCACTATCTGGCCCTAGGTCACAGATGTAGGGAACAAAGTGAAGGGGCCCTGGGACCTGCACACTGTCATTCAGCATTCAGGGTAAGAAAGCCATCTTCAGTGATTGGAAACAAAGGGGAAGTTCAGAAGCCAGCAGCAGCAGCAATAGCAGTGATGTGGTTCAGATCTCAGGTTCAAAGCTGGGTCTCACTTTATAAATCTAGCTCATCTTTAAGGGAAATAACCAGAGCAGGAATTTCAGGTCTACTCTTCCACCACTTGGAGCCAAAAAAAATTTCCAGATGGTTGACTAGGGCAGAGTCCATTAGCAATCTATTCTTGCTCAAACCCAAACCCATAACAGGGACTTGCAGAGCTCAGACCAGAGAGCAGTAATTAGACTTCGTGATACTTCAAATAACTTTGGGAGTACTGAAAGTTTACAGGGTGCCAGCATGTCCCTAAGATCCTGGAATAACACAACTCAATACCTTGAGAAAGCATCAAAAGCACAAGCCATGAATTTCCCTCCAGAAGTGCCATAAAACCCATCCCTACCATTAAGGCCAAAGTCAGGAAGCAGGCTGGAAGAATGAGCCAACAAACAAAAATAAATGGTGCCATAAGGAGCTTTTTTAGTGACAGGAAGACTCACGACATAAACATAGAAGAGAATGACTCTAAAATATCTACAATGATTCAGAGAAAAACACAAACTCAAATTTCTGGAATAGGTGAAGCAAGAGCTAAAATTTGTGTGTGTGTGTGTGTGTGTGTGTGTGTGTGTGTGTGTGTGTGTGAAATAAATGGAATGAAAGTGCTTGAGAAAAAAAAACATTGGAAAAGAAAGGAGAGCTATAGGATAAATAATCAGGGAATTAGCAGGTAGGCATAAAAGCTTACAAAACCTTGCCTATGTCAAAAGAACCCACCCCCCCAAAAAATACCTCAAATGAATGATATAGATGCCAATAGCTAGATAAGTCCATAAGACACATTAAAACATAGCCAAAAGACAACAAAAAATAGAAAATGTAAAATACTTTCAAGTAAAAATGACCAACCTAGATAGATCAAAGAGAAGAAAAACAAAATAAGAATCATTGGTCTATGTGAAAACCATGATTAAAAAATGAGTCTAAACATCATATTTAAAGAAATCTTAAAAGAAAATTGTCCTGATCTCTTCGAAGTGAAACCAAAGTATAAATAGAAAGAAGTCACCAGTCAGATATTGAAAGAAACCCCAAAACAAAAACTCCCAGAAATATTACAGCCAAAATCCACAGCTTTCTAGCCAAAGGGAAAAAAAATATTGCTAGCAGGCAGCATGAATTCAAGTACCAAGGAGTCACAATCAGGATCACACAGGATTAGCTGCTACTACTTCAAAGAGGAGAAGTAGGAATATATTATTCCAGGAGGCAAAGGAAATTGATTTATATCCAAGAACACATTATGAAGCAAAACAGTATAAATACTATAATCCTATAAGAGAAATAGAAGATTTCCAAATGTTCTTGATAAAAAGACCAGAGCTACAAAAACACTTTGGAATACAAACACAGGAGCAAAGGAAAATATAAAAAGTGTAAAAGTTATAAAACCATGATAAAGGATTAAATAAAGATAAAATGCACACTTTCAAACATGAAGAGATGGAACCTGTGTCACTAGAATTCATAGCAAAATAAAATTAGACAAGGACTGAGAGTGATTCTGCTAAATCATGATGATTTTGAGAAGGGGATGGAAAATAGGGGAGGGGAAGGCAAAGATAGATTAGGAAAAATACCTAATATAGTGAAGATTTACAAGTAAATATCCATATAAACAAGGAGAAGGTGGTAAGGACACACCTAAGAGCTGAAAATTGTCATGTTAACTGGCCAAAAAAGGGAAGAATACAGACATGCAATTTGGTAAAGAAATATGGTTCATTTGATATAGAAATAGGGGAGAAGAAGGGGGGTGGTTAGAGGTAGAGTTGATTAAAGGAAGGATTAATCCTAATAAAGGCAAATTCTAAGGATGACCAAAGATATTTATATCCCTTTCTTAAGTGGCAAAGCGTGGAAATATTAGGAGCTGCATATAATTTGGGGAATGGATGAACCAGTTATGGTACAAAACTATGATAGAAAACTATTTTGCTGAACTCTTATCATTATAATGACCCAGAACTCAAAACTATTAATGATAAAACATGTTACACACCTCCTGACAGAGAGGTGAAGGACTCAGAATGCAGATTGAGACATCTTTTTTTTTACAGGACGTGGCTAATATGGCAATTCCTTTTTGATTGATTATTCTTGTGTGTGATGGAGGTGGGTGGGTAAGAAGGTGGATCTTGTCTGATGCAAACTGTAGATCTAACTTTATTTCTCTATCTCAATGTGTACACACACACACACACACACACACACACACGCACTTTGGAACTCTGGTAAACACAATGACCAACCACAATTTCTGAGGACTCTTGATAAAACATCAACTGGATAATGGCTGAACAAGGTGTGGCATATGATTCTGATGGAATACTATTGTTTGATGAGAAATGATGAGCATGTTGATTTCAGAAGATTTATATGAACTGATGGGAAGACTTATATGAACTGATGCAAAGTGAAGTGAGCAGGGCCAGGAGAACACAATATTGTGTGATGGTCAGCTCCAAATTACTGAGCTATTCTGTACAATGATCAAAGACAATTCAAAAGAATTTATAATAAAAATGCTATCCACCTCCAGAGAGAGAAGTGATGGAGTCTGAGTGCAGATTGAGGTGTACTTTCTCACTTTATTTTTAATGTGTAATATGGATGTGATTTTCATGATTTCATATGTTTAATTGATATCACATTTCTTGCCCTCTCTATGGGTAGGGGAAGAGTGGGAAAAAGGGAAAGAATTCAGAAATCACAATTTTAAAAACTGAATGACAAATATAAAAATGCATACATATATATGTATGTGTGTATGTATGTGTGTGTGTGTATCATTAGGAGGTAAAATATCTTGTCTTCTTTTATTCTACCACTTTCCCAGAAGCATGCTATCTGTTGATCTTAATTATTCACCTATTCAATTATACCTTGACACTTCCATGGCTTCTGCTCTTCTTCATAGCCACCTCAGTCTATGTTCCACAATTATAAAAACTTTCTAATTTTCTCTCTCTCTCCTTCTCTCTCTCTCTCTCTCTCTCTCTCTCTCTCTCTCTCTCTCTCTCTCTCTCTCTCTGTGTCTCTGTTTTTCTTTGTGCATATATATATTTACCTATGTTCCTACCTATTTACCTTGGTCCCTTGTCTGTTCAGGAATGTTCAATTCCTCCACTTTAAGTACCAGTTAAATTCTAAATTCTGTTCTATCTAGAATATCATTGTTTCTCCATTCAATCTGGAATGTTATTTTTGGTTGAAATTTTGAAGGAAATCGTCCTTTGATTAACTTCAAACAACACTTAGACTTCCCATATGGGGTCATGAGGAGTCAGACATGATTGAAACCACTCAAAAATACTTGCCAAGATCATTTTTATTTTTGAGATTTTAAGATATTCTTTCTGATTGAAATGATTTCCTTTCTACCCATCAAAATCATACCTATTCTAGAAGATCATTTGAGTCATAATCAGAGATTTCCTGATCAATTCTCATCTGCAGTTGCACACTTCTTTCTCTTATCTTTACCATTGAATAATCCTACCATAAGTTAGAAAAGTAGAGACTTCAATGATAGGTGTGTGTTATCAATCACATTTCATTTTTTTTTACTTTTCTTTTAGGCAACTGGGAAACCATGTAATATGAGGATTGAAAGAAGAAGTTAGGAATGTTGAGCCTAGGGAAGATTTGAGGAAAGTTTGTCTTAATGTGTTTGAAATGTTGTCCCATGAAAGACAGGACATTTTTGGCTGGATCCCAGAAGGTAAAACTAGGGTCAATGGATGGAAGTTATAGGAAATTAGTTTTCAGCTCAATGTAAAGAGTTTCCTGGAAATTAGAACTATCCAAAACTTAAATGGGGCTCATAGGGATGTTGTGTGTTCTCAACTGCTAGTGATCTCAAAGGAATGCTTAATAACGACCTGTCAAAAATTAAATGGAATGGATGAATATTTTTGGTATAAATTTTTTCCAACTCAAAGGCTCATAAATATAGAGCTGAAAGGGACATCAGAAATCAGCAAATTCAAACTCCTCATTTGACAGTCATCAAGGTTAAGTGATTTGTCAAGGATCACTTTGACAATAAGTAGCAGGGCTGGGATCTGAATCCAGATTCTTGGACTTTAAATCCAGTGTTCTAAAACTAGTGCTAGTAAGAAGGAGAGTCTTGGCAATGATCTTTTTTACTGGGATAAGTATAGTTCTGATTTGGATATAGGTCTGTCTAAAGGCTGATTCCTTGATAATTTTTTTTAAGTTGAGATTTTTTTATTTTTGGTTTACAACACTTGGTTCTATGTAATTTTGAGTTCCATATTTTCTTCCCCCCCTCCCTACCTCCCTCCCCAAGATGGCAGGGAATCCAATATATTTTCTGCATATAACATCACATTGAACGAATTTACACAATAGTCAAGTTGAAAATAAGAATTATGACCAATGGAATAAATCATGAGAAAGAAGAAACAAAACCAAAATCAAAACCAAAACAAAAGAGAGAAAAAGAAGAAAAAAAAGAGAGCAAACAGTTTGCCTCAATCTGCATTCAGTCTCCATAGTTCTTTTTCTTCAAGGTTCAAGTTTTTTTTAATTTAATTTATTTAATATATTTGGGTTTCAGCATTGATTTTCACAAGAGTTTGAATTACAAATTTTCTCCCCATTTCTACCCTCCCCCCCACTCCAAGATGGCATATGTTCTGGTTGCCCTGTTCCCCAGTCAGCCCTCACTTCTGTCACCCCACTCCACTCCCATCCCCTTTTCCCTTCCTTTCTTGTAGGGCAAGATAAATTTTTACGCCCCATTGCCTGTGTATCTTATTTTCCAGTTGCATGCAAAAGCTTTTATTTTTGTTATTGAACAATTGTTTTTAAAACTTTCAGTTCCAAATTCTCTCCCTTCTTCCCTCCCCACCCACACTCCCTGAGAAGTCAAGCAATTCAACATAGGCCACATGTGTATCATTATGTAAAACCCTTCCACAATACTCATGTTCTGAAATACTAACTATATTTTGCTTCTTCCTAACCTATCCCACTTTATCCAATATTCTCCCTTGGCCCTGTCCCTTTTCAAAAGTGTTTGTTTTTCATTACCTCCTCCCCCATCTGCCCTCCCTTCTATCATCCCCCCTTTTTTGTCTTCTTCTTCCTTCTTTCCTGTGGGGTAAGATACCCAATTGAGTGTTTATGGTGTTCCCTCCTCAGGTCAAATCTGATGAGAGGAAGATTCACTCATTCCCTCTCACCTGTCTTCTCTTGTCTTCCTACAGAACTGCTTTTTCTTGCCACTTTTATGTGAGAAAATTTACCCCATTCAATCTCTCCCTTTCTCCCTCTCTCAATATATTCCTCTCTCATCCCTTAATTTGATTTTATTTCTTTTAGAAATTATCCTTTCATCTTCAACTCACCCTGTTCCCTCTGTCTCTCTGTCTCTCTGTCTCTCTGTCTCTCTCTGTCTCTCTGTCTCTCTCTCTCTCTCTCTCTCTCTCTCTCTGTATATATATATATATATATATATATATATGCACATACATATATACATACATACACACAAATACATGTATATGTGTATATATACACATATATAAACACACACATATCACATATACATATATATATATATACACACACACACACACACATATATATATGCATATTCCCTTCAGCTACCCTGATACTGAGGTCTCATGAATCATACACATCATCTTTCCATGTAGGAATGTAAATAAAACAGTTCAACTTTAGTAAGTCCCTTGCAATTTCTTTTTCTTGTTCTTTTTCTTGGTTACCTTTTCATGCTTCTCTTGATTCTTGTGTTTGAAAGTCAAATTTTCTATTCATCTCTGGTCTTTTCACTGAGAAAGACTGAAAGTCCTCTATTTTATTGAAAATCTATATTTTGCCTTGGAGCTTGATACTCAGTTCTTGGTTTTAATCCTAGCTCCACTGACCTCAGGAATATCATATTCCAAGCCCTTCGATCTCGTAATGTAGAAGCTGCCAGATCTTGGGTTATTCTGATTGGGTTTCCACAATACTCAAATTGTTTCTTTCTGACTGCTTGAAGTATTTTCTCCTTGATCTGGGAGCTCTGGAATTTGGCAACAATATTCCTAAGAGATTTCTTTTTGGGATCTATTTGAGGAGGCAATCTGTGGATTCTTTCAATTTTTATTTTACCCTCTGGCTCTATAATATCAGGGAAGTTCTCCTTGATAATTTTTGAAAGATGATATCTTGGCTCTTTTTTGATCATGGCTTTCAGGTAGTCCAATAATTTTTAAATTCTCTCTCCTGGATCTATGTTCCAGGTCAGTGGTTTTTCTAATGAGATATTTGACATTGTCGTCCACTTTTTCATTCCTTTGGTTCTGTTTTATAATATCTTGATTTCTCATAAAGCCACTAGCTTCCACTTGCTCCAATCTAATTTTTAAGGTAGTATTATCTTCACTGGTCTTTTGGACCTCCTTTTCCATTTGGTTAATTCTGCCTTTCAAGGCATTCTTCTCCTCATTGGCTTTTTGGAGCTCTTTTGCCATTTGAGTTAGTCTATTTTTTAAGGTGTTGTTTTCTTCAGTATATTTTTCAGTATTTTTTGGGTCTCCTTTAGCAAGTCATTGACTTGTTTTTCATGGTTTTCTTGCATCCTTCTCATTTCTCTTCCCAATTTTTCCTCTACCTCTCTAACTTCCTTTTCCAAATCCTTTTTGAACTCTTCCATGGCCTGAGACCAGTTCATGTTTTTCTTGGAGGCTTTTATTGTAGGCTTTTTGACTTTGTTGACTTCTTCTGGCTGTATGTTTTGGTCTTTGTCACCAAAGAAAGATTCCAAAGTCTGAGAGTGAATCTGGGTGCGTTTTCGCTGTCTCGTCATGTTCCCAGCCAACTTACATGACCCTTGAGTTTTTAGCAGGTTATGACTGCTTGTAGAGTAAAGAGTACTTTGTTCCATGCTTGAAGGGATACGCTGTTGATTTCAGAGCTATTACAGCCAGCTCTGCCACACCAGCACTCCTCCTTCCCCAAGAACCCTCAACCTGGACTGGACTCAGATCTTCAGGAGGCTCTAACTCCTGCTCTTATCTGCCACTTAATTCCTCCCACCAGGTGGGCCTGGGGCGGGAAGCAACTGCAGCTGTAGTTCTGCAGCTGCCCCACCTCCGCTGCCCTCCCCCTGCCCCCAGCGGTGGCTGAACTGCAAACTCTATCTCCCTGTCCCCAGCAGCTTTTCCCACTAACCTTCTCAGTTGCCTTTGGTGTTTGTGGGTTAAGAAGTCTGGTAACTGCTGCAGCTTACTGATTCAGGGTGCTGGGGCCAGCTCTGTCCGGCTCCTGGTCTGGTTGGTCCATGTGGCCCATGCTGGGCTCCACTCGCCTCCTGCTCCCAGCTCCATGCGATATAGACCTTACCCAGAGATGATCCAGGCTGTCCTG
Organism: Trichosurus vulpecula; assembly: GCF_011100635.1. Taxonomy (NCBI): domain Eukaryota; kingdom Metazoa; phylum Chordata; class Mammalia; order Diprotodontia; family Phalangeridae; genus Trichosurus; species Trichosurus vulpecula. The sequence continues at coordinate 16,097,602 of NC_050578.1, forward strand.
GGCTAGAGCCCTGCTTCCCTCTGCTATTTCATGGGTTCTGCAGTTCTCTGTTGTCTTTGTTGTTTGTGGGTTGAGAAGTCTGGCAACTGCCACAGCTCACTGATTCAGCCCACGCTGGGCTCTGCTCCGCTCCGCTCCTGCTCCCAGCTCCTTGTGCGATAGACCTCACCCAGCAACCTTCCATGCTATCCTGGGCTGGAGCCCTGCTTCCCTCTGCTATTATGTGGGTTCTGCAGTTCTAGAATTGTTTCAGAGCCATTTTTTACAGATTTTGGAGGGACTTGGCGGGGAGCTCACACTACTCCCTGTTTTCCAGCTGCCATCTTGGCTCTGCCCCACAGTATCCCTCTCAGTCACATTTCAAAACATGAAGATAAGTATATCAAGAGATATAGTTGTGAAAGAAATCATAAAATTCTCCAGAGAAAGCATCTATATAGATAACATATTTTAAAAATACATATATATCTTGGGATTCTCTTTATCCTCTTCCAGATTCATACACACACACATGTATATATATATATATATATATATATATATATATATATACACACACACACACACACACACACACACACACACACACACACACACACATACAAACACACAAACACATATATGTATGTATACAAATACACATACATATATTCGTTGATTATGTGTTAAGAACTGTACTAATTACTAATAAGAAAAATGCAAAAAGGGGACTGTTCCTACTCTCAAGATGTTTACTTTCCAATAGGCTAGGCAGGGGGAGGGGAGAGGAGAGACAGGGAATCAAGAGAACTTGTAGCCATGAAAATCTGTTTTGGTTTGCCAAGTCACAGAAAAGGTGAGTAAAGCCATAGATCATTTCCTTTCCAAAAGAAGAAATAATGATTTATGACTTCTCAAGCACAGCATAGAAATACTATGTTGGTGGGGAGGAGAAGGAAGAGTGATATAGTGGCTGGGGTAGTTGGTGTCCTTTGGTTTAGTCTGTGCTGGCTAGATATAGCAGATTTGCACTTACTCAACAGTTCAAAAACAAAAATACAAAACTTGAGTTCATAGGCTCTTTGTAACTGTGCAGCTTTGTCATTGTTCTCTCTTGAGTTTTTGTTAAAATTCCTTATTACCACTGAATCCCTGGACTTCCACCAAAGAGCAATAGTTTGAGAAAATTAAGTGAAAGTTTGCATGCAGATTTTTTAGTTCCATATCTGAGCAGGTAAATCCTTCATTTCCTACTTTCCTTCTTTGACAAAGATAACAATGCCTTAGTCCTTCTTTTTCCTCCTCTTGAGGGCTGGTGGGGGAGCAGAGGAAGAAAGTTCAGGACAAAAAGTTCAGGGCTGTCATTTGCACCTCAGTTAATTTGCCATGAACCAAGAGTAAGACTAAAGCTGGTCCAGGTGGCTTTCTTGAATCAGAATCATTTCTTGCTCTCACTTAACCACTTACCCAGCCTTTTTCCAGTTGTCTCCTCATTTCTGACGATATTTAGGGTTGTGCCTTCTACTCCTGATTATTTTATATTATTTACCTTCCCAAATTTAAAACAACCATAAAATATAGTTTTTACCTTATACTGTGTTATATTTCCACTCCTCCAAAACCTAGCGTAGTACTTTAGACTTACTACTCACTGACTGATCCCTGAATTAGAATTATTTATATACTAATTGTTAAAAATAAAATAAGTGTTTGTTGGTATTGATGACAATGATTGACATTCAAAAACTAAATTTGTCTTTGATCTACCTACTTATATCAAACACACAAAAGTCTAAAGCATTTATTAAGAGAAACAATACTAATATGGGCATATGGTTAAGGTTCTATTCCTATTTCTAAGTGTAGGTCTTTCTCCCCCTCTTTTGGAGGTTAGCTGGAAAATGATATGTTCTACTATTAAATGCAGACTCTCTTGCTGTTGTTGCTATGTAGCTATTTGTGCAGTATAGTGAATGATCAATGAATAACACACAATCCTTTGCATTACATAGAGCACTTGATATGTTCACCCCAATTTCCTTCTCTGGATGAAACCTTTCTGCAGGTAGGTGATGAGTAAACAAACTAGAGTAAACTCCTGGATGTTTGTGCATCACACAGGAATTTAACCATGGAATTATAGTATAGATAATTTCAGATTAGATTTCCTAAAAGATATCAGACCCTGGGGGCAGCTAGGTGGCCAAGTGAGTAGAGCACTGGCCCTGGAATCTGGAGGACCTGAGTTCAAATCCGGCCTCAGACACTTGACAGATGTACTAGCTGTATGACCTTTGGCAAGTCACTTAACCCCAGCTGTCCTTCCAAAAAAAACCAAACCAAACCAAAACAAAACAAAACAAAACCAACCAAACAAACAAAAAAAAAACAAACAAAAAAGATATCAGACTGTGGATACTCCTTAACATGGCTAGAGCTAGGAATACTCTCTAATGTATATTGAGACAACGAGTAGTGGTGAGGAAGCATCCTGGTTAATGACTCAGTGAAAGATCAAATATTGGTTACTCTGGGCAACTGGATCCATTACAAAAACAGCTAACATAAATTACTCAGTGAGAGCAGCAGAGGTATAGTCAAGATCCTTAAGTTCAGGTTAGTGGCACATTTGAAGGCACATCCTATTGAAGATTAAATAAAGTTCAAGAAATTTAGTGACTAAAAACTGTGAGTTGACACAAACATTTATGTTTCCAATTTAATGGACTCATCTTCATTTTTGTATTGTACCTTTAAAATCTAGGTTTGGCTATTAACAATTTTTTTCCTTCTTTTCTTTATTCAGAAAGGACTTCAGTGGTTGATAATTCATGATACTAGTATTTTTCATATAAAAAAGGTGTTTGATGCAGCAAATATATTTCCAAGTTTTACTGCAGTTGAATCCTTCATGGTTAGTACTGTATTTCATCAAGTCATCAAAAAGAATTTATTAACCTTTTAGCATATACCAGGGGCTGTGCTTAGCATGAAAAAGGCAGTTGGTGCCTGGAAGAAGGTTATATTCCACAAAAAGAAACATAAATAGAGAGTAGTGGCCAAGGAAGTGTGAAATAACAGAGATAGTGACTGGAGCCATAGTGTGATCTATAAGAACCTTTTCTAGAAACAGTAAGTGTATTAATTTGCTTACTGTTCCTACAGCAAAAAAGGAAAAGTTAGAGGGTGGACAGGTACTGTGATATAACAAAGATCAAAAGGTTGAGGCTGAGGCTCTCATTAGTCAACAGACATCCTGGGCAGGAGCTTGACTCGCAGCAGATGAATTACCACTAAAACAATGGTTGACATTTATTCTATGATAAGAGATTCTTTCTTTTTTGAACACTTGTACATTACCCGATGAATGAATGAATGCAAAAACATTTAAGAGTTTTCATTGTAGCTGAGTATGATGAACACTCTCTGCTAATGGGGGAAGCTGAGGCTGGTGATATATTGAGCTCCAGTGGGCTAAAGCTGACTGGGTATCCAAATTAAGTTTTGCACCAATGTGACAAGTCCGCAGGAGGGGGGGTGGGATGGAGGGAATAAGCAGGATGCTTAAGGAAGAATGAATTGGCCAAAGTCAGAAATGGGGCAGGTCAAAGTTCTCCTGCTTGAAAATAGTAGAATTCAGCCCATGGGTGACTACTGAATATTCATCTGGTAGGAAAGGAAGACACTTTTCCAAAAAATGATACTATGTGCCAGTCATTTACTTAAGCACTGAGAATATAAGTACAAAAGTGAAGTATCTCTGGCCCTCAAGAATCTTACATTCTAATTAAGGGGTGAAAATATATGTAGGTGATTGATAGCAGGGAAGGGAGCTAATATGTAGGAAGTTACAAAGATAGCCAGTTGAATAGGAGAATGACATATTGGCACTTTCCAGATGTTTTAATGATGGTAGTGATTTAATTATGGTTTTCATATAAAGAGGTGAGGGAAGTTAAACTATAGGAACACTAGAAATGTGTGTTATGGTGAGGCCTACAGGAGGATAAAACCTAGAGGCTTATTTAGTTGTTCCCAATCATGGCATCTGCTGGAACAGTAACAGCAACAGGATGTTTTGAAAATTTGATACTCTATTAATGCTTGGCAGCATATACAAAGGTCCACTTTTGTACTAAATTTATGCAACAAAGCCTTTTAGGGAATTGGACCATTCAGAAACCATGTGTTTTTCACCTGATCTTCCTCTTTCCCTCTATATTTATTCCATACTCTGCTCCCCTACTCATAACATCTACAATGGAGGGAAAATATTTACCTGTTTTTCACTTGAGGAGGGTCAAATTGAGTTATTTTTTCTTATTGACATTCACTATCATTCCAGATGTTTGTTAAGAAGAAAAACACTCATCTTTGTAAAATTCCCTCTTGGCTCATTCTTCCAACTGCTAGAAGCACTGGAAAGCCAAGTTCTTGGAGGTTAGCTGACTACTTTCCCCACTCAGGGTTGTAAGGATAATCTTGTGGAATGTCAAGATATTGGTAGGCACCCTGTTTTCTAGAGCCAAGGCACAGCAGAAACAAATAGCTGTACTCTGAGCTTGACATTACAACAATCCTTGGTTCTCACCCTCTGGGTGATCTGAGCCATGACAAAATTCCAGAATTGTCTCATATAATTACTCTATTGCTTTGACCAAATCAGGTGTTCTCTGAGCTTGGAAAAGCACCTACTTAATACATGTTCTGGTCATGAAACCCTGCTATGAATCAATCTGCTTTACTAGGAAACACAGCTGTTTCAGGGGTCAACAATATTCTTCAATTAAACAGAAAAAATACAGAGAAGAGAAACAAAGACCAGCAAACAGGGCTCTGCTGCCTGAATCAAAACAATACTGCTATGTATACTTTATATTCACCATTGGATGGAGAGAATCTTTACCTCTGAGGAGTCAGGGAGCTCTGAACATTCGGACACTCAGAGTCTCGACTAAAGAGTCACAGTATCTTTCTCACCTCTCAGAATATGTACTATTTCAGCTAATTGGCTCAGTGCCTAATTAGAAATGAAAACAAAAGTGGGTAAGCCTTCCTCCAAGCAAGGAAGCTTCCCTTAATGGGCTCCACATAAGGCCTATTGATACACAGGGAAGATCTTATTCCCCATTAACCTTACAGCCTCTACCTCCTCCCCCCCCCCCCATTAGGGGTAGGGATCTGGGAAATATTCCTTGCCTATAAGCTGCTTCTGTCACTTTGAAATTAAATTTCTGTTTGATTCCTAACTCTCCTGTTTCTAGTATGCTCTGTTCAGCTCTGACCACCCACAGGTTAGAAGCCAGTTCCAACTGGATGACATTAATTAGTGTCAGAAGTGGGATTGGATACAATATCAGGCCATCGGATTCTCCATTGCCAGTGGGACTGAATGAGGTGCCACCAGAGATTTATTTCTCTGCAATAAGATGCTCCCTTCCCCGCCTCCCCCACCTCATTTAGTGAGTCCCCTTGTCTTCTTCCTGTTCCAATCTTGAAGCTCCTGCCTTGGTTGAGCTCTTTATTCTTTGTGAAGAAAACTCTGGGGCACTCTGGCCACCCTGTTCATATTGGGTCTCTCTAGTAAGGATATTTTTCTGCACTCTCTATTCCTCTAACCAACTTTTCCTGCCTGCTCTGTTTGGCTTAGGCCTCCACAGGCCAGGGCACTCTTACCTGCTCTGTTCTGGCTTTGTCCCCCCACCCCACAGTCTAAGAGAGTGTTTGATTAAGCTCTGTTCCTCTGTTCCTGGCTATAGACTGTGACTGATCATTTTGTTAGAACTGTTTGTTTCTGTCTCTATCTGTCTTGTTGTTTTATCTGCATTTGTGTCTTTGTAAAATGTAAAATGTCTGTGGCATGTTTGTCTTGTGACCTAGATTCTGTTACCTTGAAAGATTTAAAATGAAGCCATGGGGGGGGGGGGACTTCTAAGGGCTGTATTCAGAGACATTAGAACACTGGGAAAGATTAATGCACTTCCACACTTGAAACAGTTCTTCCAGTAAGCAGGACTACTTCAGGTTTTCCACAGGAGATTAGGTTATAAGAAAAAAGAAAAAGAAAAGAAAACCTTCAAGACACTTGTTTTTCTCTGTCACTTCAAATTTAGCTATGTTGGAATTATAGAAATAAAGTGAAATAAAGCTGAATTACTGCTAGAAAATATCTTGGTAGATTTTGGATGTTTGGAGATGAATCATTAATGGGTTAGGCAATTAATCATCTTAAGACTGCAGAAGAGAACTGCTGGGAACTTGGAGTAATTCCAGGAACTCATTCCTTTCTGAAATATCTGAGTAAGTTTTGGCTACCACTCTGCATAATTTGTTTTAAGGAAGGATAAGTATTAAATTTTATAAAAATTAGAAGTAGAAGACATTTCCCTTGAAGACTGATAACTTCATTGTTCTAGGAAAGTGAAAGACGACAGCTAGTTTGGAAGCCATCCCAGAATGAAGAAAGACAAAAAAAAATGGGTCAATGATTTGCACCTTATAGCAACTTCTTGTTAGCCCTTCTTTGAATGATTGTTTAATCAGACATCCCATGTGAATCCCCAAGTTCAGGACCATCTCCCTCTCCCTGTAAACCTCTCTCATCTCAGATCAGATTCTCAAACACAGGTGTTGAAAAAAGTAATGGAAAAATGTAGGGAAGCTTCGATTATGTTCCAGTTGTAGAAATTTATTAGTTGTGTAATCTTATTCAAGTTATCTCATGTCCATTTGCCCCAGTTTCCTGGTCTGTAAAGAAAAAAATAATAATGGTACTCACTTCCCAGGGTTATTGTGATTATAAAGTGCTTAACACAGTGACTGGCATATGCTAAGCACTACATTATTATTATTATTATTTCTTTAAATGAATTTAATTGTTCAATACCTGATAATTCTAACATGGTTTTAAAATGTCAAAGATAATAAGATTAATGATTTTACACGTGATAATTTAGAAATTCAATTAATTAAATTCATATCATCTAATATTTTCTTCAGTGGTTAAAATATATGATGTTTTTTGTGTTATTATTGTATTTCTAAATTTTCCTATATTGTGAAATTTGAGAGACTATTGTAATAGAAATGCTGTTAGACACTAAAATAACTTTTTAATCTAGATGCTATTACATATGAATTGGGCTATGAAAGGATGAAATAAAATAGGTATTTTAAAATTATTAAATATTTAATGAGGTATGTTTTGTTATAAAGCAGATAACAACAACAACAACAATACATTTACTATAATAGTGAATTTTCATTTGAAATTCTTTGTTTATGAAAGTGTATAGGGTGATTAAAACATAGCTTCAACATAATAATGATGAGTCAGCTATCAATTATTTGCTGTATGTTTGAAGCTGCAGAATATGGCTATTTTTAATTTATAAGTAAAAAATTAATGAAATATTAACTGTTAGGGAAGCATCAGGAAAGATATTCGAGGCCTAAGTTATATTTAGTGAAATTTTGCTATTTACATTCCTAGGATAATAATTTACTATTATTTTGAGCTTTGATTCAGTTGTCTGAATTGTGATAAAGCCAATAGTAGAAAATGGCATGTGTTGAAATCTGGAAATTGCTAAAGGTGGATGTCTGTGCCTGGGAAAAGTTTTGGGGATGACCATAGCACAGCCTAGGTAGGATCCTCCTGATTCTATTTTGTCATTGGCTATTTCCTTCCTGAAAAGGAATTTTCTCTGCCTGGTTAATCCTGAGCCTTACTTTGATACCCTGTTGACTACATGATTGGTTGTCACATATTCCTCATGCCTGCAACCAAACAGAGCTAAGGGAGGTTTTTCCTTTGTTATGACATGTGACATTGTTATAAGTAAGTCTGCTTTTCTCTTTTTGTAGCAAATATTTATATTCAAGAAGTTTTGTACATACAATATATTAAATAATAGATTGACACTGGAAAATCTCTGAGTTACTCTAATAGGATACAAGTATGGACATCTTAAAATTTTTACCTATATTTTTGATCAAATTACAACATAGGGATGATATCCTCCTCAGAGGGAAAGGATTAAACAAAGTAGTTACACCAAGATGTAATGAGAAAGTTTTCTAATTAAATTCAATATTAAATTTTGAGAAAAGCAACAGGATTAGATAGTTTTCTACAAGAACCACAAATATATATATATATATATGATTGGCTTCCAAATTTATTTTTAATTGGAAATTCAGGCTTTGAGTATGTTTTAGTAATAAGTTCTCAAAATTGGATTAAAGATTTTAAACATAAATTGTATGGATAATGGTAAAGAAAGTGAAATTTTTTCCCATTTTAAAAATATTTGTCTGATAATTTAAAGGGCAGAAGAATTCATCCTATAGCTGGACCTCCATACATTTTTAAAAGATTCTTATATCAAATACAGGATTTCAGTAAGGATAGAAGCAACAAATGGCATAAGAACTGAATTTCTCTGAAGTTTTAGAATTATCTGGAAACCTTTAAATTTGGAAGCAGAGAAGCAGAGCTCCCTTTGCAGTTGTCCTGAGAATAAAGCCTATTGTCCAAGAGAAGATATCTAGAGATCAGATGAAACATCTGAGACTCAAAATGTGCTGATCAAATGGATATGGAGAATGGGTTACTAGACTACAGGGAGACTTGATTTCTGTTATGTTTAAGTTTTCCTGGTTTCCTTGGTGACATGTACATCTCCCTTCTCACAACTAGCTCTAAGTAGTTTGATCTGTACCTGTCAGTGTAATTATAATTATGAATTTATCAAAAAAAACCCTTATTGCACTGTTTGAACCTAGCCCTGCATAGCTGGGAAACTGGATCTCTATGTGCTGTTTAGAGATCCTTAATCAAGGACCTGTGTTATACTGACCAGAAACTCAGATCCAGGGAGTTTTCTTACAATTGTCTTCGAAGGGCCACTACCAAGTCCTCTGACTACTCTTGAAACTGTCAAACTTGTGGGTAAGTAGTGCTGGATCATCTGAAGAAAGCCCCAGCTCCTGAGTGGCAGAACCCTATAGGGACCTCAAGGTTTCTCTAGTATGGACCCAGAAGCAAGATTCTGGACATGGGCTCAGTATATTGTTCTAATTTTTTCTCCTCTTCCATTTTGTTATGTGCCCAACCACCAAGGCCCTTATTCAAGAGTGCGTTGTCATTTTCTCTTTTTAAATTTTTGGCCTCCTCTCTTTTCTGTTTGCAAGCAAACAATGGCTAGTAATGGTACCTGGGACAAACTTCCCCGATAGGTCCCCTCAAGGAACTAACTCCCTGGGCAACATCTTGTCCTGGCCCACCTTGACTCTCATTGCATCTTGTCAATATGCACCTATCCTTTATTGGCCAGAGGGGTAAGGGCCCCCCTCAGACCCCCTCCTTTTGACCAAAAGGGGGAAATGTCAAGATATTTGTAAGCACCCTCTTTTCCAGAGAGAAGGCCCAGCAAACAAGCTGTGCCCTGGGCTTGGCATAACAGCAATATTTTGCTCTCCCCTTCTGGATGATTTCAGCCACAACAAAATCCCAGAATTGTTTCATATAATTACTGTATTGCTTTGGCCAGCATCAGTCATATTCTGAGCCTGGACAAACACCTGCTTTATCCTTTTTCTGGTCATAAAGCCCTGTTATGAATCAAACTTGTCACGTTATTGCTGTCACCCCCGATTGTCAAGGCTACATCTTCCTTTGAAGCCATTGGCATATGAATTGAGATTTGACCACATTAAGTGTGTCACACACACACACACACACACACACACACACACACACAAAGTGGTGTTCTGGTACATGTGTCCTTGCTTGGAAGTCATTTCCCTCTCTTTGAAATTAAACTTTTCTCTGATTCCTGACTCTCCTGTCTCCAGTCTGCTCTGTTCAGCTCCAACTAACCAAAAGAATAGAGTTTGGTTCTGTTCAGTTGACATGGATTAGAGATTGTTTCACAGCTGCTTATATGCCCCAAATCCAGGGTGTTTCCTTCTCTTCCTCCATTACTTATTAAGTATCCAGCCACAATTTGTTAGTGTTGGAAGGAATTATTTGCTAGGCAGGTATAACAGGTATAGTTGTTGAAGAAACAACCTCCCCTTGAATCTTAGGCACATTTTCCCCTTCAACATGCAAGGTCCCTGGGGAGAATGAGTTAAAACTCAGCGAACACATGTTATGAAAGTGGTGTCATCTAGAGCTCCTGGTTTCTCCAAGTTGCTTTTCATTTTATAGAGTCCTTGTAAAGTTCCCCCTTTGCCATGTGCATGTCTATGATAGGTTCTGACAGTCAATGCCCTTGTACTATCTTGACCCCACTTTTCACTCATGTGTCTAGTTTGTCCTTATTTCTGGATAGAGACATTGTTACAGATGACTGCTCTGGAGACTTTGCTACCTAGACCAACAAGAAGTTCAAATGTTCTGAATTTGAAGTATGCCAGATCATTCTCTGGTCAAGGGAGAAGCAGGGACAAAATAGAACCCTCTTCTCTTTCCATCCCTATCCCCCCCAGCCCAGCAATTTTTTCCCATGGTGGGACAATTGGTTAGACTACCTCCACCACTAGGTTGACTATTGTGGGAATTCTCTATTCCAAATTTGTTTATTGTTTTATCAAAGCCTCACAAGGTACTGCTTATTCTTTTTAACCAACCACAAAATATTTCCTATGTGTCATCATCTACTTTCATTCAATTCCTACTTAGTCTATACTTTTGATTGATTCCGTAACTCAAAGACATTATCACCTATAAAAGGTATCACTACAGGGGCAGCTACGTGGCTCAGTGAGTAGAGTACCAGCCCGGGAGTCAGGAAGACCTGAGTTCAAATCTGGCCTCAGACACTTGACACACTTATAAGTTGTGTGACCTTGGGCAAGACACTTAACCCCAATTGCCCTGCCTTACCCCCTCAAAAAAAAAAGATTAAAGATTTAAAAAGGTATCACTACATAAAGCATCTTCTGAGTTAAATTAATTGGGATTGATCAGCATGGGACTTTCTTCTTCTCTCTTTTTTTTTAGATAATAACTAGCTTTTTTGATTTATTGTAAACCTTAAACCTAAATTTTGTCTGATTTATAAGCTTTTATTTTTTGTAAAATTCTTTTTTACCATAAATTTAACGAATATAAAATTTTCCACAAAGAAAAGAAAAAAAGGGTTATAAATAAAACCACATATCTCTATTACAGTTTTAAAACATATTTCAATTTAACATGATCATACCAACACAGCATTTCTTGAATGTCCCCTTCTGAATTTCCACCCATTATCTTCTTTATTGTGTGTATGTTTAAATGCTTCATTAACATCCTGTAAATCTATTTTGCATACTATTATAATTCAGATAATTGCCACCAGAGTACCACTTCTACCAAAACAAATGCCTTTTCTTGTATCGAAGAAGTATAGTGAAGAAAAATGAATTCACATATTCCATGAACCATAAAATATATATGTCACACTAGACCTTCAGCCCAGTACCAAGAGGCATCCTTCACCCTCAGTCCTCTTATGGAGACATGATTGGTCGTTGTGTTTATCAGAGCTCTTAGGTTTTTCCAAAAGTGTTTTCTTTTAAATAATTGTAGTTCTCCTGTTTCTGTTCTATGTCAAGAATTATTTCCTTTATGTTTAAATTTTGGGTTCTATTATTCCTAGGGACTGAATTCATAGTAGTTAAAGATATGGATAATATTAACAAAGGGGTTTAGTTTTTAGGGAAAGTGTTTTCTGCATAATCAAATTCAGTGGATACCTTCAATTTAGACAATTTTTTTTCCTAAGGGAGAGTGGTGGGGAATGATGCATTTCAATGTGCTCTACAGTGGAACATTTTCTTTCTATTCTTTTTCCCACATTAGTCATGTTTTATTTATTTAACATTTTTACTTTTTAGCAGTGATTTTCACAAGAGTTTGAATTACAAATTTTCTCCCCATTTCTACCCTCCCCCCACTCCAAGATGGCATATATTCTTATTGCCCTGTTTCCCAGTCAACCCTCCCTTCTGTCACCCCACTTCCCCCATCCCCTTTTCCCATACTTTCTTGTGGAAAAGATAGATTTCTATGTCCCATTGCCTGTATACCCTATTTCCTAGTTGCATGCAAAAGCTATTTTTCTGAACATCAGCTTCTAAAAATTTGAATTCCAAATTCTCTCCACTCTTCCCTCCCCACCCACCCTCCCTGAGAAGGCAAGCAATTCAACATCGGCCACGTGCGTATCTTTATGTAAAACCCTTCCACAATATTCATGTTGTTAGGATTAACTGTGATTTGCTCCTTCCTATCCTATCCACTTTTGTTCAGTTTTCTCACTTGATTCTGTCTCTTTTCTAAAGTGTTTGTTTTTGATTACCTCCTCCCCCTAACTGCCCTCCTTTCTATCATCCCACCTTTTATATCTCCTTCCTCCTTCTTTCCTGTGGGGAAAGATACCCAATTGAGTGTGTATGTTATTCCCTCCTCAGGTCAAATCCAATGAGAGCAAGATACACTCAATCTTCCTCACCTGCCTCCTCTTCCCTTCCTACAGAACTGCTTTTTCTTACTTTTGCGTGGGATAATTTACCCCATTCTATCTCTCCCTTTCTCCCGCTCTCAACAATATATTCCTCTCTCATCCCTTATTTTGATTTTTTTTTACATATCTTCCCTTCATATTCAACTCACCCTGTGCCTGCTGTCTATATATATATATATATGTGTGTGTGTGTGTGTGTGTGCGCGTGTGCGTGTGCGCATGTGTGCATGTGTGTATGTATATGTATATATACAGATATATATGTGTGTGTGTGTATATATATATATATATATATATATATATATATATATATATACACATATATTTAGCCTAATACTAAGGTCTCATGAATTATACACATCATCTTTCCATGTAGGAATGTATATAAAACAGTTCAATTTTAGTAAGTCCCTTATGATTTCTCTCTGTTGTTTACCTTTTCATGTGTCTCTTGATTCTTGGGTTTGAAAGTCAATTTTTCTATTCAGCTCTGGTCTTTTCACTGAGAAAGCTTCAAAGTCCTCTATTTTAATGAAATTCCATTTTATGCCTTGGAGGAGGATACTCAGTTTTGCTGGGTAGGTGATTCTTGGTTTTAACCCTGGATCCATTGACCTCCAGAATATATTCTGAGCCCTTTGATCCCTTAATGTAGAAGCTGCTAGATCTTGTGTTATCCTGATTGTTTTTTCCACAATACTCAAATTGTTTTTTTCTGGATGCTTGCAATATTTTCTTCTTGATCTGGGAGCTCTGGAATTTGGCAGCAATGTTCCTAGGAGTTTTCTTTTGGGGACCTTTTTCAGGAGGTGATGTGTGTATTCTTTCAATTTCTATTTTCCCCTCTGGCTCTAGAATATTGGGGTCGTTCTGCTTGATAGTTTCTTGAGAGATGATATCTCAGCTCTTTTTGATCATGGCTATCAGGTAGTCCAATAATTTTTAAATTGTCTCTCCTGGATTTATTTTCCAGGTCAGTGTTTTTTTCAATTAGATATTTCACATTGTCTTCCATTTTTTTTCATTCCTTTGGTTCTGTTTTATAGTATCTTGATTTCTCATAAAGTCACTAGCTTCCACTTGCTCCAATCTAATTTTTCAGGTAGCATTTTCTTCAGTGGTCTTTTGGACCTTCTTTTCCATTTGGCTAATTCTGCCTTTCAAGGCATTCTTCTCCTCATTGACTTTTTGGAGCTCTTTTGCCATTTGAGTAGTCTATTTTTAAGGTGTTATTTTCTTCAGTATTTTTTGGGTCTCCTTTAGCAAGTCATTGACTTGTTTTTCACAGTTTTCTCACATCACTCTCATTTCTATTCCCAATTTTTCGTATACTTCTATAACTTGTTTTTCCAAATCCTTTATGAGCTCTTCCATGGCCTGAGACCAGTTCATGCTTTTTCTTGGAAGCTTTTGATGTAGGCTCTTTGACTTTGTTGACTTCTTCTGGTTGTATGTGTTCATCTTCTTTGTCACCAAATAAAGATTCCAGAGTCTGAGTCTGAATCTGAGACCGTTTTCACTGACTGTTCATGTTCCCTGCCAACTACTTGACCCTTGAGTTTTTCAGCAGGGTATGACTGCTTGTTGAGTAGAGAGTACTTTGTCCCAAGCTTGAGAGTCTGTGCTTTTGTTTTCAGAGCTATTTCTACACAGTAATCTCTGCCACACCAGTGCTCATCCTCCACAAGAACCACCAACCTGGACTGGGGCTGAGATCTGAGGAGGCTCTGCACTTCTGCTCAGATCCATCACTTAATTTCTCCTGCCAGGTGGGCCTGGGGCTGGACGCAACTGCAGCTGTTGTTCTGTAGGGGCACCTCATCTGCTGCCTGGGGTGGTGGCTGAACTTGGAACTCCTTTCACTCTCTCCCTGAAGTTTTTTCCCACTAATCTTCTCTTTGGTGTTTGTGGGTTGAGAATTCTATTAACTGCCACAACTCACTGATTCAGGGTGCTAGGGCCTGTTCCACTCAGCTCCTCGTCTGGTTGATCTGGGCATAGCCCACTCTGGGCTCTGCTCCACTCTACTCCCAGTTCCATGTGATAGACCTTACCCAGTGACCATCCAGGCTGTCTTGGGCTAGAGCCCTGCTTCCCTGTGCTATTTCATGGGTTCAGCCATTCTAGAATTTGTTCAGAGACATTTTTATAGGTGTTTGGAAGGTCCTGGGGAAGAGCTTTAGGAAAATCCCTGCTTTCCAGCTGCTGTATTGGCCCCTCCCCACTTCTTCTATCTTAACATTCACTTATCATCATGTAGAAAAAAAAAGAATCCTGAAAAAATTACATATGAGTGAAAACAAAACAAAAATGTATTACACTGAAAACACTACAATCTTGTATACACAGTTCTAGAAACTATTGATTGGTAATAATCACCCTAGGGTTACATATGGCGCTTAAAAATATATTTTGATATGGTTTTTTAAATAACTTTTTTCCAAGTATAGTTTCCTTTATCATGTGAAAAAGTCAAAAATTCTACTCCAGAACATAAATTTCAAGGAAATCATTTGCCACAGTTTGCGACTCCTTCCCTAATCACCTTGACAGTCACAAATGGGAGAAAACTTTCATGTGCCCTAGGCAAGGCTAGAAAGATTTTGATCTCCTCTGAGCTATTTCTTCCACATGTGTTGAGTCTTTACTGCAGAATAATGGAAGTTGATTTACCAAAAAGTCAAGAGTGGAATTTCCTGACATCAAAATATGAACACAAGCACATACAATTTCCTCATAGAAAACACCACAGAAATTATACTTTAATGGGGAGGAATACACCCACTTCTCATCTCTGCCTATTTAGTTCACTAAGTATCCTGGGTATTGTTCCCTAGGCCTCAGAGAGTTTTATGGATGAGGACACTAAAGTTTTGAAGGCTTAAGCAACTCAAGCAACCAAGTTCAGTTAGAAAATAAGTAGATGAGCTGAGGCTTGAACCTAAGTCTTCTGACTTCCAAACATATATTCTTTTCAATAGATTGTGCTGCTTTTCCAATCTTAAGAGTTTTCTGATGGTCCCCATCTATTTTCACTTTCACATTTTTATGGTTTCTTTTCAAAGATCTTTTGAGAGAGGAGTGAAGTAGCCTTGAAAATTTAGGCCTTTAAAATGGATGACTGAAGGACATTATCTCAGCAGCAATTTTTTTGCCTTTTTTCCTTTGTGGTAGAGAGGGAAGAAAACAAATAGGTGAGGCCTATGAAGAAACTGAGGATGAGTCAAAATACACAACAACCAACTAGAGGATTTGACATTTAATGTGTACACCATGTGGCATGTTGAGTCAGACAGTTAATAAACATTTATTTAAATGCCTACTATGTTCTATTCACTGTGCTAAGCAATGGAGATACACAGAAAGGCAAAAGATAGACCCTGCTCTCAAGGAGCTCACAATCTAATGGGGGAGAAAATGTGGAAACAACTGTGTACAATCTATATACATGATATGTTGGAAATATTCAACATAGGGAAGTCACCAAATATAAGGGATATTGAAAAAGTTTTCCATAGAAGGTAGGACTTTTGTTGCACACTAAAGGAAGCCAAAGTAGTGATCAGGTAGAAGTAAGGAGGGAGACAGTAGGGGGAAATGTCTGCAGTAAAGAGATAGAGTCTTAGATATGCACCTGATATGCAAGATTCACTAGATTTAGAGTCAAAAGACCCAGATTCACATGTTATCAATATTATTAATTAGAGTTGTATTATATTGCTCAAGTTACTTGGACCTCATCTTTCAAGGAACAGAGTTGCATCTAGCATATACAGGTTGTGTAACCCTTGGAGAATCACTTAATCTCTCAGTCTTCTATGTAAATCTCTAAGACTAAAGTTGCATTGGTTAGTAGCATCTTTTCTTGGGAATTTTCCATTCCTAGGAAGTCATAGGTCCATCCCCTACCTTAAAAAGTTAAAGCCTTGGACTATAATAATAGAATTTTAGTCTGGGGACTCAGGACTTTTTTTCCCACATTTTGATAATTATATTTCAATGTAATTGGTTTCCTTGTAATCCTGTGTGTTTTATTTGATACTTTGACAAGGGGTCCCTAGACTTCACCAGACTAAGAAAAGCAACAATGGCAGAAAAAAGATGTTTGGCCTAGAAGATTTCCACTTCAATTGGTCTGTGATCTCATGCTTAGATAATTACTATGATTGTTTCAAAACCTAATATCCAATTCTAGTATTTTTGTTGCCACCACAGGACTTATGACCCCATTAATGTGGAGAGCTTCCAGTGTGAAAAGTTACCAATTATAATCAACCACTTTTCTGCAATATGTAGCTTCTTGGGGCTAATAGTTTTTGGCCAACTATTCACTTACAGGCAATTCTAAAATGGTCGTGAAATGTGGTAAGCTTGTAATTAAACAACTATGCTTTCAGTACTCTATGGATAATATTTGTGATAAATTAGTTAATCCTTTTTCCATTTAACTAGCAATGCAACATTTTAGAGTTCATATTGATGATTTGCCAAAGAATGAAAATTCAGGACAATTATCCTTATAGTCATTATTTGAATGCACCAACAAAAGGGACACTTTTTTTCAACTGCAATGTGCCTTATCATTCCCAACAAAGGCTTTAAGACAAAATCTTGAAACTAACACATTTTTAGTAATCTAATGTAATGATTCACATCTCAGTTTCAAACCTCAGCAGTCATTGTAATAATACATACTGCTTAGCGGAACCATATTCATAAACTAGTATCAGTTGTTATGTGGGTAACAGGGAGATAATTGGTCAAGAGATTCAGGAGGTGGCTTGATAATTATAAAAAAACGAACAAATAATGCTTCTAGTAAAGTCCTATATTCTATTTTGTACTAATGTAGGACCCTGACACAAATTGGAAAATAGAGAGTAAATAAATTTGCATAGTATTGGCTGGACAGAAATTGGGAAGGGAGAAGTATTGCCAAGAAAGATAAGCAAGAAGGATTGCAGGATCTTGGAAATAATACATTTAGGAAATAGTTGAAGGAGTCACAAGAATCAAGCTATTGTTTTATGAGTTGTTAAAGACAGTTTAGTCATTATATTCATGAATCTTTTAAAGCTCACAGCTACTAGGTACCATGTTTGGAAAACACCATCTTTATCCATTGAAATTCTAGAAGCTTTTAGTATCTTTGTATTATGCATGTTGGTTTGCAGTATATTGAAAGATTTTGTCTAGTTTTATAAGACTTCCATGATAATTAACAAAACAAGCTCCCACAACCTGTTTCTATTTCCGTGTGTTTCCTAGCCAGCTAATGCTTGCCATTTTAAATAAAATAAGGATTATCCTACAGGTGCTAATTTAAAAAAATTACTTAGAATGACATGTATTTAAATTTGTGCATTTACTATTGGCAGGAAAGCTAAAGTCTAGGGAGATGGTTAGGGTGGCAGATGTCTCTCACAAGTGGTCATGGGGTCAATGGGACCACATCCAAATGGTTCATTAGATCTATCAGAAATAGACAGCACATTTCTAGTTCAGCAAGTATATTGTTCAAAGACCTGTGAGTTATAGAAAACATTGTTTTCAGAGAGCCCTTACTGCTGATAATCCACACTGATTTAATTTTTAGCCAAGTGTAAAAAGGTGGCCAAGCTCTTTTTTATGACTTTGTGGTAAATTGGAGGATATTGACTCTGTAGTAAGAAGACTTGGTTTCAAAAAGCACCCCTAGAACTTATTACCTCAGGCAAATCACTTTACCTCCCTGGACCTCAGTTTACTTATCTGAGGGGGTTGGATTGGATTGACTTTGAATTTCCTTTCTAGATGTATGATCTTATAGTTTTAAACATTTTTGCCCAGTGTTTGCAGATTTATTAAAATCTTTAAGATTCAATCAAGTACTTATTAAAGATCTAATACATATAAAGCACTGTGATAAATTAGAGATAAAGAGATGAAATGAAAATCCTGCAAAGATATGATGACCAAAAGGGTGATGGGAAAGGGAATGACATGTACTTAGGTAAATGCTACCTGGAACATAGTTAGTCATAGAAGGTGATGGATACATGGTGCAGAATGAGAATATGCTTTTGCATATGACCAATGTGAGGATTTGTATATTTGTTATGAAGATTTTATTTTTATTTTCCCACTGTGAGAAGTTGCTTGCTTATTAAAAAAGAAATTAAAGCTAGATGAAAGTAAATCAAAGAAAATTTGAGAAAGGCTAGATTACTCACAACCATGGTTTTAGAATGAGTAGGAAGCAAGGCATTTGAGGAGGAGATGGTGATGAAATGGAGTATTAGAGAAGAATTTCAATGAGCAATTCTCTGAACATGACATTCCATCTCATTTGATCTCTTCGTTCACCTATTCCCAATACCTGGGATATGCTGCAATTCTTATCTTTATCTTTCTGAATCCTCATTTTTCTTCCAGACTAAATTTGCTGGAGCCATACGTGCAGGCTTCCATGATTCCCCACCACTACGAGTGTTTCTATCTGTCTCTAATATTCTTTGAGCAGTTGTGTGGTTCTCTTTTTTCTCCCTTATCATCACCTCCCTCATTTTATCCGAGTTAAGCAGACACTTCTTCCCTAAATACTAGAGAGAAGATATAGCCATTTTTTCAAAAAATGTTTATCACCAGCACTGAACAGAAGAGATATCTATTTAATTGAACCAGCACAGACAAAATCTGGGTGCATTCCAGGCATGAGACTACCTCCCTGGATGCACAAAGGCATGAAAGGACAGGCAAAATATAAATTATTTACTAAAATGTCCTTGGATGCATTGTATGTGAAGACTGCTTTGAAATAAGACTGTTAATGTGGATTAAAGCCAGTCTGTGAAGTACCTAAAATACTAAACAAGGGAGTTAATGTTTTCTTCTGTAACAAATAAGGAACAACTGCAATATTAAGCTGAGTAACACGGTCACTAAAAAATAGAAAACTGTATGAAACTGAAAGGGAGAAAAGAGAAGCTAGAAGCTGTGAAATCAGTTAGGAGGCTTTTAGGTGCCTGGATTACAAAGTGAGTTGAGAGAAAGGGGATGATGGGAAAACACTAATAAAAGTGGAAAGCAGGAGACTTCACAACGTTTCGGTGGGGAGGTTGTAGAATAGAAAAAAAATAAGATTTAAGCTCAGGCAATTGAAGGACAGTGGTACTATCAGTCAGTAAGTATATATTAAGTATCTATTATATACTTGACATTATACTGAGTGCTGGGGGTATATTGTCAAAGGAAGAGAAAAATAGGGATGAACATACCTCCTTATGGGGAAAAATTAACATATCTAAGCTTAAGAAAATGGTCCTTTAAAGGGAGGGATACAGTTCACTTCCGTAGGGCATAAATGTGTTTCTGAGAAAAGCAGCAGTTGTTGATTCAAGTCTACCTTGGCTGTTCACTTGTCTGAATCATGGGTCTAATAAGAGTTCTAAGAGCAATACTTACCATGACTCAGTTTAGAGATAGTTGTCCCTTTTATTATTATTTTTAATGTGACAATTTTTCATATGCCAAAAATATGGATGTCAAAATGGTTATGTGATAATGGGACAAATTTAATTTATCTGATTAAAGACCAAAAATGCTAATTTGGTTGGTAAGTATAATCTAAGATGGAGTCTGGAGTCATTTTTAGGGAGGACCCAGAGGCTAAAGTGAAAGGGGAAGAGGGAGGGAGAAAGAGAGAGAGAGAGAGAGACAGAGACAGAGACAGAGACAGAGACAGTCAGAGACAGAGAGACGCACAGAGACACACACACACACACAGATAGAGATGCAGAGACAGAGAGAGACAGTAAAAGGACAGATTTCAGAATTTTAACAGTTAGCCAGAAGTGATGGATACTGCACTGTTATTTTGAAGTAAAACTAGCTGAACAGAAGAACAGATTATAGATTGTAACCAATGAATCAAAGAAGTCAAGAAGTTGATCAAAAAGTTTGGGTGATACATCATGCCCAGTGATGTGTTACTCAAGCATTGCATGAAATAACTCAGCTTAGCAATGGGAGCATCTGTTCAGTACAGGAGTTATACTCCTCAAAGAACTTTCCTGGACAGTTTTTGAGTCAGAAAAAGAGACACCAAAAATTATGCCTCCAGAGTACTACCTTTCACCCATTTGTTGGCTTTACACATGTACCTCCTTGACAGGTTACTTTGTGTAGTCACTCTACCCTATAGAATGTGACCCTAGTTTATCTGTGGATTATGATGTATTAATTGTAGAGTCAATATAATATGTGAGTATTCATGATATTATTTTACTGTTTCATTACATATATATATATGTATATATATATATATATATATATATATATATATATATATAGCATACTAAGTAAATATAGTACACTAAGTATATATAGTAAGTGATATATTTATGATATTAAAGTACCTTTGTAAGTGGTTAGTTTTGTGTAACTTAAAGTATACCAGTGGTGTCTAAAGAGCTAAAGTAATGAACAGAAGAAGTACGTTTTCCCACAACAATGTTACCCTTATAGCTCTAAGAAAGTTTCAATATAAACCTGAGCAGAGCTTCTTTTTTAGGAAATTTGATTGGCAAGTGTGAGGGCAGGACAGCATTAAGAACCATGTGCCAAGATTCTGTAGCTATGCTTCCCTTGGGAGAGAAGCAAAGCATTAGAAAATGAGTGAAAACATACAGAAGATATTCAAAGTAAACTGGGGATTGGGGAGGAATAGGGCACAGCTGCACAAGAACCTAAGTAGCAATTGAAGTGAGTCTTAACAGAAATTCAAGATTCAGAGGGGCAGCTAGGTGGCAATTTGGATAGAGTACTGGGTTGGGGTCAGGAAAACCTGAGTTTAAATGTGATCTTCAACATTTACTAGCTGGGTGACCCTGGATAAGTCACTTAACAGTGTTAGTCTCAGTCTCTGTAAAATGAGCCGGAGAAGGAAATGGCAAACCATGTCAGTAACTTTGCCAAGAAAACCCCAAATGAGTTCATGAAGCATTGGATAAGACTGAAATGACTGAACAACAAATAACCTTAAGATTCTTATGGCCTTTTATCCTGAGGAATAAAAAGCCAGAGTACAAAATTTGATTTAGTCAATTAAGTTTTATTCTGAATATTGAAGACCTATTTAAGAGACTTTCTTCTTATCTACCCTTATCCCTATTTGCTTATCACATAGCCTTTTTAAATAGCCTATTAAGAAAAAGAAAAGACATTCACACCTCTAGCAATATGAAACAGAAGGCATAATGGAAGGGTTGATGAGAATGTGAAATGAAAGGAGAGAGATTATCCAAAATATTTCTTTGCTCTCTTTATTTCCTTCATCTATATATCTTCCCCATTTTTCTTACCCATTAGCCTTCCTGAAATGAAACTGTAGGATAAGGATCTGAACCAATAAAGAACCACCATGGGGTTCAAAATATAATAAAACTATAGTAGATGGTCTATCCTGTTTTACTTCAAGGGAGTTTGAATGTAAACACACACACACACACATACATGAATATATACATTTTACTACAAAGTAGAGAGGATGATGACAACCTAAAATACATTTATAATATGTTCTATTTTCAGAGAGCCATATAGACATTTAGGATGCTAAAGTCTTTTTCTTAAGCTGTGGTTCAGCTATGGGATTTCACTGCAGAATGGGCCCCCAGGGCTATTGGTCAAGGCAATCTAAAGACATGATACAGACAAGTAAGGATTTTACTATTGAAAATGAGACTTATACAACTGGTACTTCTATTTTCATGTTTCCAGTGCTCAAAGGAATTCTTTTGGGTACATTAGATAGAGCCTCATTTTAACTAATTTGTTTGTTATGAGAAAATGGCTTTTTAAAGTGAATTTCTCTATAGTACTCAACAGAAAATAAACTTCTAACTTAAAGCAAGGTATACCTACAGGGAAATGCTACCAGGCCATTTGGGAGTAGGAAATAATAGCTGTTTTGTATAATTACACATGTTGTTAGTGCCTATTTTCAAAAGGGCCAGGACTTTAAACACCTTCCTTGGCATGGTTTCTTTTTCTTCTTTTTAAAAATTTATTTTATTTTCATTGCACAGAAAAAACATGTATTTTCATAACACAGAACAGTAAAAATACATCACATGAAGCTGAAAATCTACCATGCACAGCCTGATATTTCCTCCAAATATACAACAGTTATTGGGTAAATTTCTTTTTTTTTTCTTTCCCCTTCACCTGCCTTAGAGATGGCTACCTTTAGAAACAAATAAGAATATATGTATAAAATTATTCTATACATCTCTTTGTCACTTCTTTCTCTGTACGCAGGTAGTATCTTTCTTCATATGCCCTTTATTTTTCATTTGTGTGTTTACTATAGTCAAAACATCACTCAAAGTTATTCTCATAACAATATTCTTGGTACTTCATATAATGTTCTCCTGGTTCTGTTCACTTAATTATTCATCATTTCATACAAGTGTTTCCATGCCTTTCTAAGATCATTGAACTAATCATCCCTTAAAGCACAGTAGTATTCCATCACAATGACACACCACGATTTTGTCAGCCATTCCCCTGGCATCTTTAAAGGGCTTATTTCTTAAGATACAAGTCTCATTTCTCAGCCTTCCAGTCTTTTCGTCATCTCATTCTTCATCCTTTTCAGATCCAGAAAAGCTGGACTTATTGCCTCCTGAATGACCTCCTATGTTTCACCCCATTTCTGCTTCTCCTCAGCCTATTCCTCACTTCTGTTGAGTTTAACTCCAATCCCATTTCTTCCAGAAAACCTTCATTCACCCTGCTGCTCAGTAACTTTTATTATTTAGACCTCACAAAATGCTTGGGTTTGTGACTAAAATAAAATTACTTGCTTCTGCATATCAGCATCAATTTAGAGGTAGAAAGGACCTTATACTTCAAATACAAGTCCTCTATTTTATTTTTAAGAATTTTTATTTATGAATTTAAACACATTTTAAATATGAAGACAAAAGAGAACTGCATATGAAACTATGAATTAGTTTCAAAGCTAAGATGTAGCTTTTGTTTGCCAGATGCTTTACATATTTTCTCACTATTCCTACAAAATAACCATGACTTTTGTGCTCTAATTATCCATTTTATAAATAAGGAAACTGAAACTAATAAAGGCTAAACGACTTGACCAGAGTCTTTGAGAAAAGATTCTAACTTGGGCCGTCTTCACTCTAGTTCCAGTACTATGTCCTTTACACTACCAAGCTAATTCTAGGCAGAATTTTATTTTTTTAAAAAAATATATTTAATTTCAACAATATAGAAAGAAAAATGTCTTATCTGTATCCCCATCTATGAATTCTTAAAAACATTTGCCATTTATCTTGCAGATTAAGAAACTTAAGCCAATAGAGCTGAAGTAAGTTACTCAAAGTCTTGCAAGAATAGGAATCACAATTTTTATTAGGCTAATGCTTTAAAGCTTATAAAGTACTTAATATAATATTTAAATATCAAGAAAACCAAGGAAGACTACCAGCTGATCTTTCAAGGAGGCTTAAATGTCTGTAAATTTTATATACATGATCTTTTGTGAAGTGTTAGTAGCCCCATTTTAGAGATGGGAAAACTGAGGCTGAGAGGTTAATCTTCTCAGTTACTTATGGTAAAAATGTTAAGTGTCAAAGGTGACATAAAAACCTAGGTCTTCATGAATCCAACTCTAATAATCTATACACCACACCATATGGCCTTTCAGAAATGATATTCAAAGCCAAGTCCACCTATCCCATATCTTGTGTCTTTTGTACTGGGATATGATTATTTACATCCACGTCCTAAAATTATTCTATTATTGTATCTATTATCTACTAATATGATATTATTCTAGCTGAATTATCTATCCCTTTCCACACCCCCTTTTCTTTGCTACAAAGCACTTTATATTTGTTGAAATGAATATAATTATTCATCCTTTAAGACTCAGTGCACATCCTATCTCCTTTTAATTTGAACCCTTGCACAACTATAGACATGTTCAAATTAAGACTGACACCAATGAGCAGCAGTTAAAAACATTATTAATTCATTATGATCATGTAGTACTAATTTAGATTTGAATATCTTTCCCACCTATTAATGGGCCATGTGACCTGCTTACATCACAGGAAGCCTAAGTCACATGTGGTGGGAGGAGCTTCCTGACAGGAAAAGTAAGTTATGTCATAGAAAATCCAGAGAGAGAGAGAGAGAGAGAGAGAGAGAGAGAGAGAGAGAGAGAGAGAGAGAGGGAGAGAGAGAGAGAGATGTTATGGCTGCTAATGGCTGCCCCCCTGATGGTTAGAACTGAACAGGCTGACTTAGGTATACTGTGAGTTTGTTTGGGGGAAGACCCCAGCAGGGGTTCTGAGAGGTTTGGCGATGGCAAGGTTCCAGGTTTTTATATTGTGTATTGAATGTTTTAGATTCCTTGCTGTTATGATGAAGTGGACTGACTGGATAAATGGTTGTGATATATGATTCCCTGGTGTCTGAACAAATGGTTTACTTCTTCTACCTTCTATGTGGAGAGTCTCCCATACTTTGTAATACAGAACTACATAGGCATTTTGACAATTATCATCTACATTGTTATTATTGCCTTACTGTTATAAACTGTCACAGCCACTCTCCCGAAATTTATGAACCTTCTTTGCGGTATCATATGGCTCATAAGTCATTTATTGTAGTCTTCCTATGGTTCTTCCATGTTCTCTATTCCTCTACCTTTAGTGATGCTATTTAATGGCGTTAAGCTACACTTATGTCTGTACTTCAGTGCACAATGATTTCTTTCTTTTTTTTTCTTCTTTTTATTGCTTAATATTTTATTTTTGCCAAATTACATGTACAAATCACTTTTTACGTTAGGTTTATTTTTTAATTTTGAGCTCCATACTCTCTCCCTTCCTCCCTCCTCGTCCCCCACTCCCTCATTGAGAAGTCAAGCAATTCAATGTAGGTTATATGATGCAGTCATGCAAAATATATTTCCATATTAGTCATGTTGTCAAAGAAAACAGAACAAAACAAGAAAAAAATTTAAAAAGTTTTTAAAGTGTCCTTTCATCTGTATGCAGACTCTATCAGTTCTTTCTCTGAAGATGAATAGCATTTTTCATTGAAAGTCCTTCAGAATTGTTTGGGCTCATAGATTGCTGAATATAGCAAAACAATTCACAGTTGAACATCATACAATATTTCTATTACTATATACGATATTCTGCTTGTTCTGTTCAGTTCATTTTGCACCTGTTCATGCAAGACTTTCCAGGTTTTCTGAGAACATCCTGCTCATCATTTTTTCTTTTTATTTATTTAGTATTTATTTTTCCCCAGTTGCATGTAAAAACAATTTTAAATATTTGTTTTTAAAACCTTGATTTCCAAATGCTCTTCCTTCCCTCCTCCCCGCCATTGAGAAGGCAAGCAATTCCATATAGTTTAGATATTCGTAGTCGTGCAAAGTGTATCCATAATACTCGTGGTGAAAGAAAACATACAGCAAAAAAACCTCAAGAAAATAAAATGAAAAAAAATGCTTCAATCTGTATTCAGAAACCATCAGCTCTTTCTCTGGGGATGGATAGCATTTTTTTATTCTAAGTCTTTCAGAGTTGTCATGGATCCTTATATTAAGAAAATAACTAGAGGGGGCAGAGCCAAGATGTTCACATGAAAAATGGGGATGATACGGACTTCATAATAACCTGGAAAAACCTACAAGATATAATGCTGAGCTAGGGGAGCAGAATCAGGAGAATATTACACACAACCATCGATATGTGGAGTCTGTGGTGACTAACCCTGATAGACTTTTCTCTTCTCAGCAATACAAGGTAAAAAGGCAATGCCAAAGGACTCATGATGCAGAGGGCTATCTACATGCAGAGAAAGAACTATGGAGTCTGAATGCCGATTGAGGCACACTTTATGCTCACCTTCCCTTCCCCCCTTTTATTCTCTTTTGTTTTTGTCTTTTTTTGGTTTTGTTTCTTCTTTCTCATGATTTATTCCATTGGTCGTAATTCTTCTTTACAACTTCACTATTGTGTAAATAAGTTCAATTTGAAGTAATATGTAGAAGGTATATCAGATTCCATGACATCTTGGGGAGGGAGGGGGAGGGGAAAGAAAATCTGGAACTCAAAGTTATGTGGACCTGAGTGTTGTAAACTAAAAATAAAAAAAATCAATTATAAAAAAGGAAATAACTAAGTCATTCACAGCTGATCATCTTATAATATTGTTGTTACTTTGTACCCAGTACATTTTTCTTTGCATCAAACCATGCAAATCTTTTCAGGTTTTTCTGAGAGCATCTTGCTCACCATTTCTTATGATACAATAGTGTTCCATTATAACTACCAACCAAAAGTTGTTCAGTCTTTCCCCAATTGAAGGACATCCCCTCAATATCTAATTCTTTACCCCCAGAAAAGAGCTGATATATATATATACTTACATATATATATATACTTACATATATATATATATGTAAGTATAGATACTTTTTCTTTTGGTTTTTTATCTCTTTTGGGATACAGACCTAGTAGTAGTATTTCTAGGTCAAAGATATACATAGTTTTATAGCCTTTTGGCATAGTTCCAAATTACTCTATAAAATGGTTTTAATCAATTCACAGATCCAGCAACAGAACAGTAATGTCACATTTTCCTCACATCCCCTCTAAAATTTGCCTTTTTCCTTTTATGTCCTACTAGCCAATCACATATGTATGAGGTAGTACCTCAGAATTTTTTAAATTTGCATTTCTCCAATCAACAGTGAGTTACAGTATTTTCTCATATGACTATAGATAGTTTTAATTACTCCTTCTGATAGAGGATTCTATATTTTGATCTTTTATCAATTGGGGAATGGCTCTTATTCTTATAAATTTGACACAGTTCTCTATATGTTAGAGAAATGAGGCCTTTATCTGAGAAGCTTGCTTCATTTTTTTTGTTCGGAATATCATATTCAAATTTCTCCTGTCATTTAATGTAGAAGCTGAGAGATCCTGCATGATCCTGACTGTAGTTCCACAATATTTGAATTGTTTCTTTTTGGCTGCTTTGCAGTATTTTCTCCTTGACTTTGTAATTCCAAAATTTGGCTATAATATTTCTTGGTGTTTTCAATTGGGGATCTCTTTCAGGGGATGATCAGTGGATTCTTTCAATGACTATTTTACCCTCTAGTTCTAGGACCTCTGGGCAGTTATCTTTGATAATTTCTTCAAAGATACTGTCAAGGCTCTTTTTTTCATCATGGATTTCAGGTAGACCAATAATTCTTAAATTGTCTCCCCTGGATCTATTTTCCAGGTAAGTTGCTTTTCCCATCAGATATTTCACATTTTTTTTCTATTTTTTCATTCTTTACATTTTGTTTCACAACTTTTTGAGGCCTTATAGAGTCATTAGCTTCCACTTGCTCAATTATAATTTTTAATGAGTTGCTGTCTTCATTTTGCTTTGGAGTCTCCTTTTCTAATTGGTTAATTTTACCTCTCAGGGTGTCATTTTCTCTATTTAGATTCTGAATCTCCATAACCATTTCGCCAATCTCATTTTTTAAGGACTTGATTTTGTCAGTGTTTTTATTCTCCATTTTTTGCATTTCTTGTTTTACCTCTCTAAATTGGTTTTCAAAATCCTCCTTCAGTTCTTCCAGTAATGCTTTTTGGGCTTGAAACCAGTTCACATTCCCTTTTGAGGTATCAGATGTCTTCTGAGTTGGTATTTTGATCATGCCTGTCTCCATAAAAAGAATCAATGGTCCTCAGTTTTTTTTTTGTGTTCTTCTTCATGTATGTTAGCCTTTTCCTGGCTTTACAATGAATTTTTGCTTTTGAGGCTCAGGGCTCTCTGTCCCAGGTTTCTTATTCTGGGGATTTTGAGTCAAGTTACTGGCTTTGTGCATTATAGTCTCCAGTTTCCTGAGGTGTGGGGGAGGGGTCTGGCTGCCTGAAGTCTCCTCTTTCCCTGGGGTTGCTCCCCAGCACTGTTGCTCTCCAGCAATGGTTTCGGCTGTTTGTTGTTTGAGCTGGTATTTGGTATGTTCCTTGGGCGTGCAAAGGTATATCTGGGCTCCTGGTGTTGACCCCTGCTGGGTCTGCCCCTTTGGGACTAAGGAACCCCCACTATGCCTCTGAAGCCTGACTTCTGTCTCCTCTATTCCAGCATTTTTTCTGAGGAATTCTCTGCGTTGGAGTGGGGGGAGGGATTAGAGCCATTTACCTAGCCGTTATGTCTCCTGGAGGTTCAAGAAGATCTGTTTCATACCTTTGGGCTGCAAGCCTCAGGACTTCATGGCTAGTGGTGTTGTGCTGCTGTCTCTCCTTGCTTCCACAGACTGCCTTCCTGTGTTGGGAGGCCTGGGGATCTCTGCTGATTTCAGGCACCCAGCTTTCTCCTAGCTTTTCTTGCACATTGGTTTCTGTGTCCTCTTCCGCTTTGGTGCTGTCTGGAGCAGCTCTGCATGCCAAGCACTCTCCCAGCCTACAGATTTGTCCTGTCGGCCTTTCAGACTCTCCTGGCTTGGAAATTTGCCTTACTCAGACTGCTCATAGTTTCTAACTTTCTCAAATCTGCTCACATTCACTTTTTTATAGGAATTTGACAGAACTTGGGAGAGAGCTCTGGTAAGATGCTGTTTTCACGTGGCCATCTTGGCTCTGCCCCCTCAATTCAATTACCTTTCTCCTTCTGGGAGCTGCCTCCCAGGTGAATTTGGAGTGGCCGTTGTCTGTATTATGGTGTGATACCTCCCAGCTAAGCTCAGTAATCCATATGAGGTCGGACAATGGCAAAGTGTAGATAGTATGATCCCCTCAACCTGAACCCTGTGCTTTTATGAATGCAGCCCTAGATTGCATTACTGCTTTTGGAGGGCATATCACACTAACTTATGCTAAGCTTGCATTCAACTAAATGCCTTTGTTGCAGTTTTGTTGTTGTTTTCACGTTAGCTGTTTGCTGTTAAGCCGCATTTCCCTTCTGCAAATGTGTAGTTGATTTTAAACAAACTACAACACTTTCAATTTTCCATTACATATTATCTTAATAGATTCTACTGTTGTTCCAGCCTATTGAGAACTTTTTAGGGTCCTGATCCTACTACCCAGGACTTGTTTATTCGTTTTATCATCATCATCATTATTTTACTATAATCATTAATTTTTACCATCCACAAACCTGTCACAAACACCATACTCAGATACATCCAAATCAATGATAAAAAAAAATTAAAATCAAAGCATGAGGGACAGGAAGCCCTGAAACATATCTCAGGATGGATATAAACTCTTTAATGTATACTATTTGAGTAGATCATTAAATTAGTCTTTAATGCCCTTAGCTGTTCAATTGCCTACTGCCCTTCCCCCCAACTTTCAAACCCAACTTCCTTCATATTGTATATAAAAATAGCATAATTGTCTTTATAGAAGTTTTGCTGAAATCCAGATACCTTACATCTGCAACTTCTGAGTATTTACCAGTCAAATGATCCTTTCAACAAAGAAAATGAAATTAGTTATTCATTTATTTATTATCATATTGGCTTCTAGTGATGACAACTTCTCTAATAATGTGTAGTAGTGCTTTTAATTTTGTCAAATATTATAATGTAGTGTCAATCAGGGCAGAGTTTTTTGCTGTTCCTCCCTTAAGTGTCTTTAATTATTCTGGCCTTTGTTTGAATGGGACAGGTAAAGTGGGATCTTTTTTGTTTTGCTATGTTTCTCAGCACTAATACAATTGAAAGTCATTGAATGGAAACCATGTATATGGTGCTACCACGAGTAACTAACTTTTCCATGCCTTAAATGGGACTTTTCACTGTTTTTTGTTTGAGTGCTTCTCAGCATTCAGGTAATCAAGTGCCTCAGGGCACTGAGATGGGTATATAAGATCTGAGGTTGGCTTTGACTTTTGGGGGTACACTCATTGAAAGGACATGGGTGACAAGACTCTGAGCAAGCTGTTGAACCTTCCTCCCCCTGCTTTGTAACCCAGACAGATAGATATTGGTGATTCTCTGGTAACTATGAACTGTGATTTGAATCAGACAAGGTCTCTCTGTTGATGTTTCTAATTTCTGTTTGTATTTGCCCTGAAGGTCAGGGACCTGATCTTTTCCCCCTCCTAACAGCATCACTTAGTATTCATATCTATCATCCAATTAAGAGTCTAGTAGCTGGTACCTCTAGGACACTCTTTTACCTGTGTGAAGTTGATAGGTGATGATGGCACAGTGAATAGAGTGCTACACAAGGAGGCTTGAGATGAGATCCTATGTCAGAAAGACTCATCTTCCTGAATTCAAATCTGGCCTCAGACACTTATTACCTGAGTAACTCTGGGCAAGTCATTTAATCCTGTTTGACTCAGTTTCCTCAATTGTAAAATGAGCTGGAAAAGGAAATGACAGTTTAGAATGTTTGCTAAGAAAATCTTAAATCTAGTCAACAAAGAATTGAATGTGACTAAAACAAATAAACAACGGAACAATGTCACAAGTGGAGGTAGCTATGTGACTATGTAATTCCTGCTCATACATTTCTGAAAGAAGATGAAGAAACTAATGAAACTGTACTTACCAGGTCTACTAAAAATTTATGTGAACAAATCTCAACTAGAGCCTAATTATGGCAAGACAATCCATTTATAATCTCCCTAATTGGAAGGCACAGCCAAAATGGATGAGTGAAAGCAGGGACTCACCTGAGCTCTGTCCCTGCCTCTTCAAATACCTCTAAAAAGTGACTTTGAAGAAATTATACAGTGGCAGAACCCACAAAGTGACAGGGTGAGACAGATTTGCACCCCAAGACAATCAAGAAAGTCAAAAAGAAGATTCTGTTGCACCAGGGTGAGAGAGGAACACAGTCTAGTACAGGCTGCACTAGCACAGACTCAACCTCCACAAAGCTGGAGCAAACCTTTGGGGACTGAATCACTAGCAGCAGTGGTGGTTTCTTGACTTAGCCCTCAGATGCCAGAGATGACTTGGAAGGTCAGCAGGAAGGCTGTGTTGGAATTGGGTGAGTGAGAAACACAGTCTAGTGAAGGGTGTGCCAATACTGCACTGGGCCCAGGAAACCAGGAACAGGTCTTGAGAGTCACTGAATTAAGAGCTATCAGTCCACAAACGGAATATTTGAAAATCATCTATTTTGACATCTGGGAGCCAAGTTGCCCAAGTAAGGAGTAAGTCACTCTCACCCTCTCTTATTGACCTTGAAAAACTCAGAGAATATAGATCAAGGAAAAATCCCAGAATAATTTAGCCAGCAGAAAGATGGGGTGTGATAGTCTTTTAGCTCAGGAGGCCAGGTGGATTAGTGGAAAAGGTCTCTCTTGCTGTGGCTGAAGTGGCACAGTACAGGAGGAGGTGTCCCAGTAAGCCAGTGCCAAGTGCCACATCAGCAAACCACTAGGAGATTCTGAGCCCTAGTATGGAGGAGCAGGCAATGCCAACACCAGTCACACACCAGTCACCACCACCTGAGGCCCCAGCACCCAAAGCCAGTAACCAGGCTATAGACCCCAATACAAGAAGTACAGGGCAGTGCCCCTGCACCTCAGAAGCTGAGATCAACTTTAAAATCCAGAAAAAGTCAAACAGCATGATCAAAAATCAAAAAAAGAAAAAATAATGACCATATAGAAGTATCTTAGGGACAGGGAAGATCAAAACACAAACTCAGAAGAGGACAACATGGTCAATATGCCCACCTCTGAAACTTCAAAGGGAATATGAACTGATCACAAGCCCAAAAAGCCTTCTTGGAAGAGCTCAAGAAGGATTTTAAAAGTCAAATAAAAGAGATAGAAGAAAAATATGAACAATTCCTTTAAAAATACAATTGACAAAGTGGGAAAAAGTACAGTAAAAAAAATTAAAAAGTAGAATTGACCAAATTGAAAAAGAAGTACAAAAGCTAATAAAAGAAAACAATTAGTTAAAAATTAGAACTGGGTAAGTGGCAGTTAATGATTCCATCAGACATCAAAAATCAGTCAAACAAAATCAAAAGAATGAAAAAATAGAAGAAAACAAAAAATACCTCATTGGAAAAACAGCTGACGTGCAAAATAGATCCAAAAGAGATACTTTAAAAATCATTGGTCTACCTGAAAGCCATGACCAAGAAAAGAGCCAGCATCTTTCAAGAAAACCTTAAGGAAAGCTGCCCTGAGATCCTAGAACCAGAGGGTAAAATAGTAATTTAAAAAATCCGCTGATCACCTCCTGAAAGAAATCCCAATTTGAAAATGTCAAGAAATATTGTAGCAAAATTCTATTATTTTCTGTTAAAAGGAGAAAATACTGCAAGCAGACAGAAAGAACCAATTGATATATTGAACCACTATCAGGGTTACCTGGCAGCTTCTACATTAGAAGGTCAGAGGGCTTGGAATATGACATTATGGCAGAAAGGCAAAGAAGCTCAGATTACAACCAAAGAACAAATACTCAGTGAAATTGAGCATAATCTTTCAGGGGAGGAGATGAGCATTTAATGAAATAAGGGACTTCCAGAATTTCCTGATGAAAAGACCAGCACTCAATGGAAAATTTGATCTCCAAATACAAGATTCAAGAGAGGCATAAAAAGGAAAACTGTAAGGGAAAAAAAAATACGGTGTTATACAATAAGGACAACCTGTTTACATTCCTACCTGGGAAGACGACACTTACAACTCTGTTTACATTCCTACCTGGGAAGACGACACTTACAACTCTTTGGAAATGTATCTTTACTACAACATTTAGAAGGGGTATTCATAGACAGAGAGTGTGGGTATA
Organism: Trichosurus vulpecula; assembly: GCF_011100635.1. Lineage (NCBI taxonomy): Eukaryota > Metazoa > Chordata > Mammalia > Diprotodontia > Phalangeridae > Trichosurus > Trichosurus vulpecula. The sequence continues at coordinate 16,130,911 of NC_050578.1, forward strand.
AGTTGGCTTTTATGTGACAATAAAAAACATAATTAAGTGGTGAAAAGGGAGAAGAGAAAAGAAGGAGTAAGAAAAGGGTAAATTATGTCACATGAAGAGATGTAAAGACATATTGTGGAGGGAAAGCCGGTAGGGAGATGAGCATTGTTTAAATTTTACTCTCCTTAGATTTGGCTCAAGGAGGGAATAACATGCTCAGGTAGGTATGAAAATCTATCTTGCCCTATAGGCAGTAGGAGAGTAAAGGAAAAAGAAAAGGGAAGTGTGGGATAGAATGTAGGACAGACTGAGGGATGCTGTGGTAAAAAGGAAAATTCTAGTGAGAAGTAATGGGAGAAAGGAGAAAGAAAAGCATAAAGGGGGAGAGGGATAAGATGGAGAGAAATGCACAGACAGTAATCATAACTGTGAATGTGAATGGGATGAAGTCTCACATAAAGTGGAGGTTGATAGCAGAATGGACTAAAAACCATAATCCTACACATCTGAACACATTTGAAACAGAAGGATTACAACACAAAATAAAAAGAGCAAAATTTAAGAAAAGTTAGATATGGTAGACCTCTGGAGAAAATTGAATAAGGCTATGAAGGAATATACCTTTTTCTTGGTGGTACATGGCACCAATGCAAAAATTGACCATGTACAACCTCATAAGCCCATACAGAAAGGCAGAAATTTTAAATGCATCCTTTTCAGATCATAATGTAATAAAAATTATACATAATAAAGGGCCATGGAAAAATAGACTAAAAATCAATTGGAAACTAAATAATCTAATCCTAAGGAATGAGTGTGTCAAGCAACGAATCATAGAAACAATCAACAGCTTCACCAAAGAGAATGACCATAATCAGGCAACATACGAAAACTTATGGTATGCAACAAAAGAGGTTCTTAGGGGAAGTTTTACATCTCTGAATGATTACATGGATAAAATAGAAACAAAGGAGATCAATGAATTGGGCAGGGCACTAAAAAGCTAGAAAAATAGCAAATTAAAAATACCCAATTAAATACCAAATTAGAAATACTGAAAAACAAAGGAGAGATTAAGAAAAGAGCGATTTTATGGAAAAAAAATAAAATAGATAAACCTTTGCTAAATTTCATTTAACTTTAAATGGAATCTCTCCTTCTGTCTCTTGCTGTTGGACTTTGCTGATAAGATATAGTGGTGCTGAGGATTTATGTGGGTTTATTTTGTATCCTGCAACTTTGCTAAAGTTATTTATTATTTCAAAAAAAGAAAGGAAACCAAATTAGCAGTATCAAAGATGAAAAGGGTGAATTCAACACCAATGAAGAGGAAATTAAAACAATAATTAGGAACTATTTACCCAATTGTATGCAAAATAATTTGACAATCTTAGGGAAATGGATGAATATTTATAAATATATATATATATATATATATATATATATATATATATATAAATTGTTCAGATTCAGAGAAGAGGAAATGCAAAGCAAAACAACTTTTAGGTACCATATCTCTCCTGTTAGATTGGCTAACACGACAAAACAGGAAAATGATAGAAGTTGGAGAAGATGTGGGAAAATTGGAACACTATTACATTGTTGGTGGAGTTGTGAACTAACTCAGCCATTCTGGAGAGCAATTTGGAACTATGGTCAAAGGGCTATAAAAATGTGCGTACCCTTTGACTCAGCAATACCATTTTTAGGGCTGTATCCCAAAGAGATCATATCAGTGGGAAATGAACCTGTATGTACAGAAATATTTATAGCAGCCCATCAATTAGAGAACATCTAAACAAATTGTGGTATATGAATGGAATATAATGGAATACTATTGTGCTTTAAAACATGAGGAGAAGACAGACTTCATAATAACCTGGAAAGACTTATGTGATCTGATGAAGAGTGAAAGGAGGAGAACCAGGAGATCATTATACACAATTACAGATACAGGGTATCTGTGATGACTAACTTTGATAGACTTGGTACTTCTCAGCAACGCAGGATTCCAAGATAGCTCCAAAAGACTTATAATGGAAAAATATTGCCACATCCAGAGAAAGAACTATGGAGTCTGAATGCAGATTGAGGCAAACTATTTGCTCTCTCTTTTTTTCCTTTTTTTTTTTGTTGCTTCTTTCTCATGGCTCATTCCATTGGTTATAATTCTTCTTTATAACTTGACTATAGTGAAAATTAGTTTAATGTGAAGGTATATGTAGAACCTATATCAGATTACTTGCTGTCTTGGGAGGGAGCAGAGAGGGAGGTGGGGATTTAGAACTCAAAAAACTTATGGAACTTACCAAGTACTTACTGCAGCAGACACTGTGTTAGGTGCTGAGATAGAAATGCAAAGAATGAAACATGTTCTTTTCCCAAGGAACTTGCATTCTAATGGAGGGAGCAAATCTATAAATAATCATAAGCAGCAAAAACAGAAAGAGAATGTATATAAATAAATACCGAGTAATTAAATGAAAGATACATTGAGGAAAGAACTAGCAGATGAAGGGGTCAGGAAAGGCTCCTTGTATATGGTAGTAATGAGCTGAGTCTTAAAGGATTCTCTAAGGTAGAGGTGAGGAGGAGAATGCACAGCAGAGATTAGAAATCAAAGGCATCTATTGCAAGGGCACAGAGAACAAAGATGGTATCACACATGAGAAACAGTGAGAAGGTTTGGCAAAAGGTGGTGGAATATTTACCACAAAAAAACTAGCAGTGCTAGTTATTAATGTATGAAGCATGTATCTACATGGAGGAAACAATGGATCTTCTAAAGTTCTGAAGTATAGAGTAATCATTGCTTAGTAGAATGACTGACATAATACATACTTCTAGTTACATGAATCTTAGGTAACTTCCAGGTCCAAAATGTAATGATACCATTACCTTTGGTTAGTCAATACCTTTATTCGGGCCTCAGTTTCCTCATTTTAAAATGAGCAATTGTGTTAGATTAGATCACCTTTAAGGTATATGTTAGCTCTTTGATGGGGCACCTAGGGCTTTATATTGAAAAATTGCAGGCCTCAATAGCACTTCTCAGACATCTCCACCCCAATGGTTTCTACTCAGACACTTGATTACATTTCTTCCCCAAAGAAAAATTGTATTTCACTCCTAGGACACTACAGGGTTTTGATAGTCCAGGTACACCCTTAACTTGCTATCCTTCAGGCCTCCCCAACACTTTCTAGACATCTCCAGCCATATACCAGGTACTTTTGCAGTTTCCCTTTATGTGCCATCTTCCCCTATTAGATTGTAAACTCCTTAAGGAAAAAGACAGTCTGGCATCCTTTTTTTTTGTATCTCCACACATAACACAACTCTTGGCACATGATAAGCGCTTAATAGGTGCATTACATATATTTATCCCTATCTCTTAGAGTCTCCTGAGATGATTTACAAAAATAATAAAACTGTGTACCTTGAAACAAATCCATAGGGCTGATTGTAGATCATGCTAATATTTCCTAAGAATATCTGGGTCAGAAGCCAGGAATTCTACAAAAAGATATTTTCTAAGTTTGGGGTTTGCCAGGGTGAGAGTCCAATTAGATGTGAAACATTAAATACTTAGAGAACAACTGACTTTCCCAAGGTGACACAGACACTTAGACATAATATTTGAACCTAGGTCTTGAACTTAGTCCCTATGTTGCTACTCAGATTTGCACATTGTAGGTGCTTAATAAATGATTTCTGAATAAATCCATTGCATATATATTAATGTAAGAAGGATGAAAGAAAATAAATGAGTAAAGGCACCTGGGATAATAAAATATTTCTGGGAAGAAGGTCAGTTTTAAATAGGGTTTTAGATAAAAGCCACATAAAGGTGTGTATTTCCAATTTAAATAGCATATGTAATTTAATAAAAAGAACCCCAGCAAATTATATATGGGAGGAAGTCAATAAATGTGTTCATCTAGTGCAGAGAGGTAAGAGGGAAGTAATAGGAACAGCATATCATTTAGCCAGTCCCCAGGGTGTTAATAGATATTAAAGTATTATACCTCATAAGCCAAAGTTAGCTCCAATTATGAGCCTTAGGATAGGAGGTGCTCTCAAACTTTGCTGGTATACAAAATAGAACTTTTTAAAAATTGTTACCTGAGCTGCCTCAGAATGATTCCCTTCTCTGCCCACTCTCACCTTCTTGCCCTTAAGTGTATGATATAATCTATCTAAGCTAGAGTTTAAACTAGGGTTTGCTTTAGGCAAAACTTCAAAGTGGCAGTTAGAGTATATTTCCAGCATCCTTTTGTCTCCTATATAAATACTGTTCCTGTCTTTTATTCCCCAGGAACACACATGTTTTCAAGTTTCTGCAGTTGCCTCTAAGCTGCATCTGTGATTGCCCATTGTGGTATACACACCTTTGTTTCTAGATCTTTACTAGCTGTCCATCTCCTAAAAAAATCTAATATTCATTAGCATCCTGCTAAAATTTTAGCTCTGTTATCTGATGAATTTATTCACTCAGAAATCCTCTTCCCTCTCTAAATGAACCTACTTTGTTTTCTCTTTTCTGGAAGGAAGCCCAAAACCTAACTTAGCTGGAGACAAGGCCTCCAATGGTTTCTAATGGACAAGACCTTCTGTTTTTCAGATATTGTGGAGCTATAGAAAGAACACTGGTTCTAAAGTGAAATGATGGGAATCCACATACTGATTAGGATGTTTAGTACTTGTATGAGTTTGAGTAAGTCACTTGCCCTCCGTGAACTTCAGCTCCCACAACTGGAAAATGAGGAAATTTGGGGCAGCAATGGGGCACAGTGTTAGAGTGCTGGGCCTTGGGTAAGGAAGACCTAAATTCAAATTTGACCAGATACTTACTATCTTTGTCACCCTGGGCAAGACATGTAAATTCAGTTAAGTATGCCCTAATATCTTCAATCCTAAAATGGAGATAATTATAGCACCTGCTTTCCAGGGTTGTTGTGAGGATCAAATGAGATAGTATTTGGAAGGTGCTTAGCATAGTTCCTGGAACATTAGCAAGTACTTAATAAATTCTTATTTTCTTTCTTCCTTCCTTTGTACACCAGATTTACAATAAGCCAGGCTATCAGGTTCAAAGTTTAAAATACACTAATCACTCATCGACGATAACAACCAATTAAACCTACTTTGCTAATTAAAATGTAAAAGAACACAATTTGAAAGGGCAAAAGGAACATAAACCACTAAGCTCCTATATCGTTCATCAGTCAACAAGCATTTACTAAATGCTTACCATGTACCAGACACTGTTCTAAGTTCTGGGGATATAGAGGAAAGTAAAAACAATCCCTGACCTCAAATTTCATCAAGGAGTTCATGTTTTAATGGGGGACATAATATGCAGACAACTACATATATGCAAGATATTTACAAGGTAAGTTAGAAGCCATCTCAAAAGGAAGTTAACATTATTGGAGGGAACCAGAAAAAGCTTCTTATAGCAAGTAAGATTTGAGCTGACTTGTTACTTAGTCAGGAACCCTGAAAAGCCACATAGGCAGCTGAAGTTCTGGGATTGCTTCTGATAGCTCCTCACCAACCCTCACATCTTTTTATGCTAAGCATTTTATATGTCATTCTCCTTCCCTATGTATAAAGTTCTGGTAGGGCAGAGCCAAGGAACCATGAAGAAAGAGCCTCCAATATGAAGGGAAAATTGTTACTGTGCACTGGGGAGAGCTGCCTCTCCCCTATGACAACCGAGCTTCAGCTGTAGGGTTGTATTAGATGTTTTCTGAGGTCTATCTCTGCTATAAATTTTGCTTAACCTATTGATTCCTTGTTTCTATCTTTTATAAAATTATCTAATTTCCTCCTTTTTTGTATCAAGTAATTAGTCCAATAGAACCTAACCCTTCTTCTCTTCCTTTTCCTTCATTCTTTCCTTCCTTCTTTCCTTCTTTCTTTCTTCCTTCCTTCCTTCCTTCCTTCCTTTCTTTCTTTCTTTCTTTCTTTCTTTCTTTCTTTCTTTCTTTCTTTCTTCCTTTCTTCCTTCCTTCCTTCCTTCCTTCCTTCCTTCCTTCCTACCTTCCTTTCTTTCTTTCTTTCATGGAATGAAAAAAAACATTTCCATAACAATGTACAATGAAAAAGATGATTACATAAGAAACTGCAAACCTACTATGCACAACCTGTTACTCCTTTGAAATAGACGACCAAATTTTTATGAAAGTTTATTTCTTTTCTTTTTCCTCTCCCATTCCTCCCCCACCCTAGAGATGGTTACCACTAGACATCAATAGGCATATGTATGTATGTATATATATACATATATATACATATATATGTATATATATGTATATATATGTATATATGCACACACACAAATACACACACACACACACACACACACACACACACACATATATATATATATATATATATATATATATATATATATATATATATGTAAAATGTTTCTATACATATTTCTATTGACCAGTACTTTCTCTTGATGGAGAAAGCATCTTTCTTCATATGTCCTTTATAGTTTATTTTGGTATTTATAATACAAATTTGCTCAAAGTCATTATTCTTTTTTTTAATTCCATAGTTTATTATTTAATATTTTTTTAGTTTTCCACATTGATTTCCACAAGATTTTGCATTACAAGTTTTCTCCCCATTTCTACCCTATCCCCACTCCAAGATGGCACATATTCTGATTGCATTGTTCCCCAGTCAGCCATCCCTTCCATCACCCCATGCTCCAACTCCCCATCCCTTTTCCCCTTACTTTCTTGTGGTGCAAGAAAGATTTCTATGCCCATTGCCTGTATATCTTATTTCCCAGTTGCATGCAAAAAAACTTTTTTTGAGCATCTGCTTTGAAAACTTTGAGCTCCAAATTCTCTCCCCTCTTCCCTCCCCACCCACTCTTCCTAAGAAGGCAAGCAATTCAACATAGGCCATACATGTATCATTATTCAAAACACTCCTATAAATAGTCATACTTTGAAAGACTAACTAAATTTCCCTCCATCCTATCCTGTCCCCCTTTATTCAATTTTCTCCCTTGACCCCATCCCTTTTTCAGAAGTATTTGCTTTTGATTACCTCTTCCCCCATCTGCCCTCCCTTCATTGTTCCCTCTTTCTTTTCCCCTTCCCCCTACCGTCATGTGGGGTAAGATACCCAAATGAGTGTGTATGTTTTTCCCTCCTCAAGTCACATCTGATGAGAACAAGATTCACTCATTCCCCCTCACCTGCTCTTTCCTTCTAATGAATTGCTTTTTATTGCCACTTTTATGTGAGATAATTTACTGTATTGGCAATCAAGGTGGGCTTTTAGCACTTATTCAACCAAGTGCCCTTGAAGAGTTTGGCCTTTGTTTCCTTGATTAAATTAAGAGTCCTTGATGACATCCTTGTCATCACAAGGTGCAAGGACAACTCCAAAGGCCTCATGATGGAGAATGCTATGTATATCCAGAGAAAGAACTATGAAGTTTGAATGCAGATTGAGGCACACTTCATGCTCGCCTTTTTCTCTTCTCTTTTGTTTTTGTTTTTGGGATTTTTTTGGTTCTGTTTCTTTTTTTTCATGATTCATTCCATTAGTCATAATTCTTCTCCACAACTTGACTAGTGTATAAATTAATTCGATGCGAAGTTATACATGGTAGTTATATGAGATTCCATGCCGTCTTGGGGAGGGAGGGGAAAGGGAGGGGAGAATATCTGGAACTCAAAATTATGTAGAAGCATCTGTTGTAAACTAAAATAAAAAAAATAAAAAAGAAACCCAGGATCTATATGAACATAAGTACAAAACATGTCTCACACAAATAAAGTCAGATCTAAATAAATGGAGAAACATCAGTTGCTCATGGTTAGGTCAGGCTAATATAATAAACATGACAATTGACCTAAATTAGTTTACTTATTTATTTCCATAACATTCAAACTACCAAAATTATTTTGTAGGGCTAGATAAAATAATAACAAAATTCACCTGGAAGTACAAAAGATCCAGAATATCAAGGGAATTAATGAAAAGAAATACTATGGAAGGTGGCCTACCCATACCAGATATTAAACTGTATTATAAAGCAGCAATCATCAAAAGTATTTGATACTGGTTAAGAAACAGAGTGGTGGATCAGTGGAATAGATTAGGTACACAAGACATAGTAGTCAATAAATATAGTAATCATTCTTTGATAAACCCAAAGAATAGAGTTTCCGAGATAAGAACTCACTATTTCACAAAACTTCTGTGAAAAATGGAAAATAATATGGGAGAAATTAGTCATAGACCTGTATTTTACTCCACATACCAAAATAAAGTGAGAGTACATTCAACACTTAGATGTAAAGGTTGATACTATAAGCAATTTGGGAGAGAGAGGAATAGTTTACCTGTCAGACTTATGGAGGAGGGAAGAATTTATGACTAAACAAGAGACAGAGCATTACAAAATAAAAAATAGATAATTTTGATTATATTAAATAGAAAAAGTTTTTTTACAAACATAGTCAATGTACCCAAGATTAGGAGGGAAGCAGAAAATTGGGAAAGAATTTTTACAACCACTTTTTCTGACAAAAGTCTCATCTCTAAAATATACAGGGAAGTGAGTCAAATTTGTAAGAACACAAGTCATTCCGCAGTTGAGAAATGGTCAAAGGATATGAACAGGCAGTTTTCAGAGGAAGAAATTAAAGATATCTATAGTCATATGAAAAAATGCTCTGAATCAAGATTTATTAAAGAAATGCAAATCAAAACACTTCTCAGGTGCCACATCTCTCCTGTCAAATTGGCTAACAAGATGAAACAGGAAAATGATAAATTCTGGAGATGTAGAATGGTCAGAACACTGTTGTATTGTTGGTGGAGTTGTGAACTGATCCAACCATTCTGGACAGCAATTTGCAACTATGCCAAAGGACCATAAAAATGTACATACCCTTTGACACAGCAATACAACTACCATGGCTATATCCCAAAGAAATCATACAAGGGGAAAAAGACCCATATGTACAAAAATACTTAGAGTAGCTTTTTTGCGTTAGAAAAGAATTGGAAATCAAGTGGATGCCCAACAATTGGGGAATGGCTAAACCAATTTTGGTATATGAATGTAATGGAATGTTATTGTGCTATAAGAAATGAGGAGCAAATGTACTTTGTAAGACCCTGGAGAGTCTTGTATGATCTGATGATGAGTGAAGGGAGCAGAAACAAGAAAACATTGTACACAACCACAGACACATTGCTTCTGTGATGACTAACTTTAATATACTTGGCTCTTCTCAACAATGATTCTAAGACAGCTTAAAAAGACTCATGATGGAAAAGGCTACCCACATCCAAAGAAATAATTATGGAATCTGAATGCAGATTGAAGCAAACTGCTTGCTCTCTCTCTCTCTCTCTCTCTCTCTCTCTCTCTCTCTCTCTCTCTCTTGTCTTTGTTGTTTTGTTTTATTTTATCTTTGGTTTTGTAACTTCTTTCTCATAGTTCATTTCATTGGTTATAATTCTTCTTTACAACTTGATTATTGGGACAATGAGTTTAATGTGTTGGTATATGTAGAATCTATATCAGACTACAAGCCATCTTTGGGAAGAGGGGGAAGAATTTGGAACTCAAAAACTTGTGGAACTGAGTGTTGTAAAATAAAAAAATTAAAAAGAAAGACCATTCTAGTTCACAGAGAATGTACTCCCTGTAATTAAGGGGAAGAAAGGAATTTGTTTCATTCAGTGCCATCTATTTGGATGAATTCTACAATTTGTTTTTATAATTCTTAAAGCTATCTCTGCTTCCTACTAAATTGCAAACTATCTAATTCATGTCTTTAAAAAAAAGACTTATGTAGTATTGCATTTGATAACATGTTGCTTTCCGGGATAATTTTGTACAGGCCACATATGTCCTGGTTATTATCACATGGATTTTGTGAGCTTTAGTACATGATTAGTTTTGATTTTATTGAGTCTGATTTAACAATGACAACTAGCATTAATTAAAGGTTTTATTTTATGAGCGTTATTCACATACAAGTGGGAACAACTCGTGAGAGCAACTGTACTTGGCAAATTCTAACTTCAATATTTTGAAAAGGTTTAGGAAATTGGTGCCTATGAAACATGCCAGTTTTCAATAAATTGTGATTAATTTCCAAAACAAAAAGTAGGGTATAGAGATACTAGAAAGCAGACACAGAATGTTCAGAATGTCTTCTTATACCAGTAATAAAAAGAAGATACAGATAAACACATCTTAACAAAGATGTTATTTCAACTGAACACATTACAAAATATGTTAAATTGTGGAGATGAATGAAAGTTTTTGGACTGACCACTGATTTAAATGACCATATTTCTATAGCTCTTTAGCATTTAGGTATATGCGTAGTAAATCTCATCAGGACTCTCACTCACCTGTAACCTCCCAAGCAAGCCATGGATACTGTTAGTGTTTTGAAGACAGAATTCCTCCTAATACAAGAAGGGGCTGAGTTTACAATATCATGAGGTATTTGGGCAATGAGAATCAATCAACAAGATACATTTCTATACCCCATTGCCTGTATATACCCCATTGCGAGATACATTTCTATACCCCATTGCCTGTATATCTTATTTCCCAGTTGCATGTGTGTATGTATATGTATATATACTATACATATATTCAAATATGTTATCCTATACACACTATATATAATATATGTTATGAACAGCATATGTAATACTATATGCATGTATATACATGTACATTATGTGCATATGTGCACATGTGAAGATTTCATAATGGTTAGATGAGAAAGTCTATGCTACAGGGAACAATAAATCTCTAAGTCACAGATAATTTCTCAACCTGTTTTTTTAAGGTTTATTGAAGTATTTTCTTTTTTACATTACCAACATTTCTGGATTGCTCTCACTTCATAAAAGGTCTCTTTTAACAAAGTAAAATAGGTAAGTCAGACTGCTAAACAATGACTTCATCTGAAAGTACATGGAACATTTCACATCCATAGCATGCCTCCCCCATCTCTGAGCGAGAGAGACAGAGACAGAAACAGAGCAGAAAGACACATACAGAAAGAAAGAAGACTGAGAGAGAGAGAGAGAGAGAGAGAGAGAGAGTGAAAGAGAGTGAGAGAGAGAGAAAGAGAGAGAGAGTGAAAGAGAGAGAAGGAGAGAAGTTAGCTAGATGAGTATAAGCCATACGATAAAGACTAAATAAGTAATATAGCCTGGTGTGGTAGCCAGAGTTAACCCATAAAAACCAAATAATCACTAGGAGAAGCCACAGAAGTTAGAAACCAGAAAATGCAACATAAATATAAGTGGAAATGGTACAGATCCAAAGATAGATCCATACAGTCTATAATTTTACCTAGGCTCACTGTTTTTTTTTTTTGCAAGATTTTCATCTCAACCAGTAAATGCTGATGAGAAATAATACTAACGTGAGGAGGCTTGATCATTGGGATTCTACTAAATCAATTTATGTATCTCTGCCTACTTTAGCATATTGACATATGTATTCATTGCTTGTTAAGAGGATAACTGATAACTCCTGCTTATTTTCCATTGACTGGATTCTGAACAGATTTCCAATAACTGTGGCTGCACCCAGGATGATTGGCTCATTGAGACTCAAGGAAAGCAGACTTTTGACAATATAGTTATCCCTTTGAAAAGGCTTATAAAGGAGATTAACAGACACCATTTAGTCTTTTAGAATTTTCTCCATTTTCCTGTTTGGAAGAGAAATCAGATCACCAAAGCCCAGGCTACTGTGAGATGGAGGCAAGGCAGGTAATCAGCTGTGAAATAAAAGTCTCCTTCCAGGAACTAAATAATATTTACTGAGGAGTAGAAGCCCATAAGAATTTCATGAACACATCAAAAGCTTTCAGAGCCCAGGTCAGAGCCTGGAGACCTGATTATGGACTTTCATAGATGTCAAGATGACAGCAACCAAAGATTTCATATATTTCTTATTGATGCGTGAGTCAGAAGGAGCCACGGGCATGCCAACTAATTCGTTCATGTTATTTTCTTATTTATTTGATATTTTTAGTTTTCAACATTGACTTCCACAAGATTTTGAGTTACAGATTTTCTCCCAATTTCTACCCTCCCTACACCCCAAGATGGCATATATTCTGATTGCCCCTTTCCCCAGTCTGCCCTTCCTTCTATCACTCTAGTCCCCCACCCTTATCCCCTTTTCCCTTACTTTCTTGTAGGGCGAGATACATTTCTATACCCCATTGCCTATATATCTTATTTCCCAGTTGCATGTAAAAACAATTTTTAAGCATTTGTTTTCAGAATTTTGAGTTCCAAATTCTCTCCCTTCTTCCTTCCCCACCCACCCTCCTTGAGAAGACAAGCAGTTCAAAATAGCATGCCAACTACTTTTAAGAGGGGAGCTATTAGACAATTTTCCTTGAACCCTAACTTTCTGAGTATAGAATAAAAGATTCTGATATCTTAAGGCATTTTCACCCTTGAATATATCCTTCCGACCACAGAAAAGAGATTTCTTGGGATAATAACACTGGAAATTTTCTTTGGACACCAAGTCCAAAATAGCGCCAGTTTAAAAGATAAAGGATTGGACCAACTATAATGAAAAAGAAGGGTTGCCTTTTGGAGAATGAAGATTGTTTGTGTGGCTCCTATGTTAGGAGGGAAAGTGAAATGGATTAATGGCTGAGTAGAGAAATGGGTTTGGACTCCATGCAATCTCAATGAGTTGTTTGGACAATGCAGATGTGCAGGGAAGGAAATTACCATTCAAAGTTCTCAGAATATGTTTGCCGCCTCAGCGGGGAACACTGTGAGTGCTAGGTGTTTTGTGTATCTAGTACTGATTTCTTCATTTTATATATTTTGTATGGATGAAATAAAGGAGGTCCTAGTCCAACTTTCATGTATTACTTTCCTGGATATTAAGGACTCTTTTTCACACATTTGGAAAAATGGGCATCAACTATAAGTAACATTTGGAGATTTAAAACATCTGTTTCAGATGATGGCATGAAAGGTCATTAAGGATCCTATCTCTCCCACCTATATTCCAGCAATGACTGTAAAGGGGATGCAAGATTTAATAATGATCAATAAATCCAAAGGAAAAAAATAAACAAGTTCCTCAACCTAAGCTAGAACTACCCAAAATATAGTGTGAAGCTATCAGAGGGGTTTTAAGTTACATTCATACCGGGAATGAAATTAGCTATCTACTAGAATGAATGAACAATGAATCAACGAGTCAATGAAAACAATGGCATTTCTTATGCCTTCCTAGTGCAAAGCACTGAAAATACAAATACAAAAGGGGAAAGTTTCTGGTCCAAAGTGGTTACATTGTAATGGAGGGAAAGAAGGAAACACCTAGGGTAATGGTGGCCAAGGAGGAGTGTTTTGGTTTGGAATGTAACAGAGATGATGAACAGAGCCACAGGGAAATAAACTGACATTTCCAAGAACAATGATTGAGGCCACCACTAATCAGGAGATGCTGGGAAATGCCACTACTAGGTCTATATCTCAAAAAGATCAAAGAAAAAGGGGTAAAAGACCTTTATAAAAAACAAAAACCTTATAACAGCTCTTACAGTGGCAAAGAACTGACAATTGAGGGGATGACCATCAGTTGGGGAATGGTTGAACAAACAATTATATGATTGTAATGGAATAATTGTGTGCTATAATAAATGATGAACATGATAATTTCAGAAAAAAACCTGGAAAGCCTCATATGAAATGATTAAAAATGAAGTGAGCAAACCCAAGAGAATAATATATGCAATAACAACAATATTGTAACAAAGATCAACTGTGAAAGACTAAGTCACTCTAAGTAGTTCAATGATCCAAGACAATTCTGAAGGACTTATGATGAAAAATGTTAACCACCTCCAGAAAGAGAACTGTGAATGCAAATTGAAAACTACCCTTGCCACCACTGTCTGTATGTATGTATGCATATACATATGTGTGTATATGATATACATGTAAATATATGTGTATACTTACAACACAGCTAACATGGAAATATATTTTGCATTGCTTCTTATGTATAATTGATATCATATTCCTGCCTTCTCAATAAGTGGGGAAATGACTGGAGGGAAGGGAGAATTTGAAACTCAATATTTTAAAAAAATAATAAATAAAAATAAAGGTTTTTTTTGAAAAATTTGGCACTACAATTTAGCAATGGATATAATTGTTGAGCTGATTGTTAAAACTTAAGAAAGTTGTAGGAGAAATGTTAATAATGCAGGTTAAACTTAAAAGTATTTACTATATATACATTCATTTTGGATAGCCAATTGTTTAACATTTACTAGTACATCCCTGAGAAGATTTAGCAGAGACGCTGAGGAGTATTCATCCAGGTAGTAGGAGAACCAGCAGATACCAGTGTAACAAACTCTATAGAAAAAGAGAGCATTAAGCAAAAGAGGGTGATAAGCAACTAACAAAAGGCAGAAAGCAAAAGACTGGGGATTGAAAATTGGACGACAAATTTCCTAATTAGGAAATCATTGGTTTTCTTCTTTTTTTTAAATCAAATTGACCAAAGGTTTATCAATTTTATTGTTTTTTTTTTTCATAAAACCAGCTCTTTGTTTATTTATTAATTCAATAGTTTTCTTGGCTTCAATTTTATTAATCTCTCCTTTGGTTTTCAGTATTTCTAATTTGGTATTTAATTGGGGATTTTCAATTTGCTCTTTTTCTAGCTTTTTCAGCTGTATGCCCAGATCATTGATCTCCTTTTTCCCTATTTTATTCATGTAAGCATTTAGGGATATAAAACTTCCCCTAAGAACTGCTTTTGCTGCATCCCATAAGTTTTGGTATGTTGTTTCATTATTGTCATTCTCTTGAATGAAGTTATTAATTGTTTCTCTGATTTGTTCTTTGGCCCACTCATTCTTTCTAATTAGATTATTTAGTTTCCAATTAATTTTTAGCTTATTTTTCCATGGTTCTTTGTTACAAATAATTCTTATTGCATCGTGATCTGAAAAGTGTGCTTTGAGTACTTCTGCCTTTCTGCACTGGATTATGAGGTTTTTATGCCCTAGTACATGGTCAATTTTTGAGTATGTGCCATGTACTTTTGAGAAGAAAGTATATTCCTTTTTATCCCCATTCAGTTTTCTCCAGAGGTCTATCATACCTGCCTTTTCTAAAATTCTGTTTAGCTCCTTAACTTTTTTTTTCCATATTGGTATTTTGATCCTGCCTGTCTCCATAAAAGGAATCAATGGTCCTCGGTTTTTTGTGTTCTTCTTTATATTGGTTTGCCTTTTCCTGGCTTTACAACAAGTTTCTGCCTTTGGGGCTCAGGGCCTTCAGTTTCCTGAAGTGTGGGGGAGGGGTCTGGCTCCTTGGTGTCTCTTTCCCTAGGGGTGCTCTCCAGCACTGTTGCTTTTCAGCAATGGTCTCAGCTGTTTGCTGTTTGAGCTGATGTCTTGTACTTCCCCTGGTGGAGCAAGATTACGTCTGGGCTCCTGTTGTTGACCCCTGCCGGCTCTGCCCCTCTGGGACTAATGAACTTCTAGTATTTGACCACTGAAGCCCCACTTCTTTCTCCTCTGTTCCAGCTTTCTTTTTTTTTCCTGAGGAATTCTCTGGGTGGGGAGGGGAGAGATTAGAGCCATTTACTTGCCCACTATGTCTCCCAGAAGCTCAAGAAGCTGCATTTCATGACTTTGGGCTGCAAGCCTCAAGAGTTGGTGTTTCACAGCC
Source organism: Trichosurus vulpecula (assembly GCF_011100635.1). Lineage (NCBI taxonomy): Eukaryota > Metazoa > Chordata > Mammalia > Diprotodontia > Phalangeridae > Trichosurus > Trichosurus vulpecula. Next base: position 16,146,652 of record NC_050578.1, read on the forward strand.
GGTGGCGTTGCGCTGCCTCTTGTCGCTTTCACAGACTGCCATCCTGTGTTGGGAGGCCTGGGGATCTCTGCCTTTTTTGGGTGCCCAGCTTTCTCCCAGCCTGTCTCCCACGTGGGTTTCCCATCCGACTGCTTCCACTTTGGTCTGGTGCAGCTCCGTATGCCAAGTATTCTCCAAACCTACAGATTCGTGCCTTCGGCCTTTCAGACTCTCCCGGCTCGGAAATTTGCCCCACACAGACTGCTCACGGTTTCTAACTCTCTCAAATCTGCTCAAATTCTCTTCTTTATAGGAATCTGACTGACCTTGTGGGAGGGCTCTGGTAAGATGCTGTTTTCATGCAGCCATCTTGGCTCTGCCCCACTCTGATCCCTCTAGGAAATCATTGGTAACTGGATAGTGTAATTCCTTTGAATGATGAATTTGGAATCAAGAGATAGCAGAAGAAGTGTGGGCACCTACTGAAGATAGCGTCCTCATGGAATTTAGCAATAAATGGTAGAGAGGAAAGGATGATAATTATTTGGGTTTGACAGATAAAGTGACATTTTTTTTGAGGAGGGGATGACATATCTTTGTAAGCATCAGTAAAGCAGCTGAAAGTTAGAAAAAAGTGAATAGTGAAAAACTGGAGAAATAAGGGGGTAATCTGCTAGTAAGAAAAGGACATAAAATGATCATTGTTGTTTACCATTTATTTTCAAAAAGATCAATGACATCATGGGATGGGTGTCTTGATTTGGCTGGAATTTGATTGAAATCATAGTTAAAATAATAGTTCATGCAAAAATCATATGGGTACACATATAAATCTTCAAATTTTCTGACTTTAAGCAATGTGGACCTTGCTTTTTAGTCTGCACTAGAATATTACAATAGCAGGAAGAAAAATTTGGAATGTTTTACGTGCTTTTGCCCCCAAAATAAGAACCAAATAATAGTTGACTTTGATGTAACTACTTGGTCTGTTTATAGTAGAGACCTGGGACTATTCATCATTCTATACTACAGTTAAAATTCAATTCTTCCAAGAATACCTCTCTATTGAGGTAGATTTCCCTGTTGTCATATCTCCTTTGTAGATATAGTCTATTTTCCCGATATTTAGAGCTTTAATAAAAATGAAGTATGCATATATTTTAATGCATTTCAGTTACTTTTGAATACATTCCATATATCACTATGCCATATTAACTCTGCACAGATTTTTCTCCTAGGTCTCTATTCATTCCATGTACATAAATCATGATGTTATAACATTAGACATGTACTGTGCTATATTTGATTTTCAAAAGGCAGATGCAAGGGAAAACAAACTAATTCAAGACTATTTCAATTACTATAATCATTTCAGTTATAGATAAAGTACTTATCATTAGGAAAAATCCATTGTGAAAGCATATTTGCTCATGGTTTCTGAATTAAGTAGTAATTATGTAGGACTGGCATTTTTAGTAGGATTATTTTTTAAAATTGAATCTAAATGAATCCACGTAAATTGCTTTTTTGACATCAGACCTGTAATTCCATTTACTAGGGAATTCCAGATCAGGAAACTCCCTCCAACAATTGAGGTTTGTGACAGACCTGCAAATTAAAATCTTAAAGAAATCCTTAAGGACACTGAGGAAATGAATAATTCACCCAGGATTATAGACAATATGTCAGAGTAGGAGTTGCATTCAAGTTCTCTTTAGGGCAAAACCAACTTGTTACCCAATATGTAAAACTACCTCTCAAAGTTGTTGTAATGTGCATTTTAATTAATATTGATTTAGAGCATTTTTCATAAGCTGATTTCTTATTCTGAAAACTGCCTATTCATATCCTTTTGCTATTTATCAATTGGGCAATGACTTATGTTCTTATGAATTTGATTCAGTTCTCTATATATTTTAGAACTAAGGCCTTTATCAGAGGCACTGGTTGTACAAATTCTTTCCTAGTTTTCTGCTTACCTACTCATCTTATTTGATTAACTTCACCCTAAAACATCTCAATTTGATGTAGTCAAAATTATCCATGTTGTGTTTCACAATGTTCTCTATCTTTTATTTGGTCATAAATTCTTCTTTTGTCTACAAGTCAGACAGGTTTCCTTATAGTATCAGCAGGTCAAAACAAATCATAGAACAGCAGAACAAGCAAAAAGATGGGGTCAATTTTTTTTATCCAAAGAACTTGAAAGATGGGAAGGAAAGGTCTGTCTCAGTCATATAAAAGGGGAGCATATTCCTGGAAATGAAATGTTCTATGAAGCCAGCAGCAAACCCCACCTCAGAAAAACAGTGGAATATCGTGAGCCCCAGTGAGGTGGAGCAGGCACATGCCACACCAATATCCCCATGTGTCTTAGCCTCACCAGGGGAACAGTCAGACCACCAGCTCTGAGAACCATCACATGCTTCAGTGTAAACCCAAGCAAACAGAAATCCTCCAGCAGCCAGATGTCCACTGATTCAAGGTAGCCCAAGCGAAATGCAGGGACACCCAGAACAAACTTAGTACATGCCAGACCCTACCTGTAGAGACCCATCTCATCAGTAGCTAACCTGTCAGGTCCCAGAACCTCCAGCAGCTCCAGTCAAAACCTACCCCACCAACTGCAGCATAGCACCAGAAACAAGGATCCACCAGGGGCCTCAGGGCAACATTAATGCAACACTAGAAAAAACTACTAGGGCCTGCAGCCACTGGCACAAGAAGCCTGAGACATGGCCCCTTTCACCCAGGGAGCAGAGCTCAAAAATAAAGGAAAGGAAAAAGGCCAAAAAAATGAACAAAGAACAACAAAAATATTTGATCGTAGAAGGTGTTGTGGTTACATGGAAGAGCAAGGCACAAATTCAGAAAACAACAACACTGTCAAAACATCTATGGGCAAAACCCCAAAGTAAAACAGGAAATTGTCTCAAGCCCAGAAAAAAACTAATGGAAGAGCTCAAATAGCTGCTTAAAAATAACATAAGAAAGGTAGAAGAAAAACTGATAAAAGAAACGAGAGTGATACAGGAAATTATGAAAAAGACTCAACAGCTTAGAGAACTGCTTAAGAAGGAGAACCGACAAAATGGTGATGGGATACCAAAGTACAGTTGGCCAAATGCAAAAGGAAGTACTAAAGCTAATCAAGGAAAACCACACTTTATTTTTGTTTAATTATTTATTTCATATTTTTAGTTTTCAATCATGGCTTTCAGGTAGTCCAATAATTTTTAAATTATCTCTCCTGGATCTATTTTCCAGGTCAGTGGTATTTCCAATCAGATATTTCATATTGTCTTCCTTTTTTCATTCCTTTGCTTCTGTTTTATAATATCTTGATTTCTCATAAAGTCACTAGCTTCCACTTGCTCCAATTTCATTTTTAAGGTAGTATTTTCTTCAGTGGTCTTTTGGACCTCCTTTTCCATTTGGCTAATTTTGCCTTTCAAGGCATTCTTCTCCTCATTGGCTTTTTGGAGCTCTTTTGCCATTTCAGTTAGTTGATTTTTTAAGGTGTTGTTTTCTCCAGTGTATTTTTCAGTATTTTTTGGGGTCTCCTTTAGCAAGTCATTGACTTGTTTTTCATGGTTTTCTCACATCCTTCTAATTTCTCTTCCCATTTTTTCCTCTACTTCTCTAACTTGCTTTTCCAAATCCTTTTTGAGCTCTTCCATGGCCTGAGACCAGTTCATGTTTTTCTTGGAGGCTTCTGTTGTAGGCTCTTTGACTTTGTTGACTTCTTTAGGCTGTATGTTTTGGTCTTCTTTGTCACCAAAGAAAGATTCCAAAGTCTGAGACTGAATCTGGATGCATTTTCGCTGCCTGGCCATGTTCCCAGCCAACTAACTTGACCCTTGAATGTTTCTGCGGGGTACGACTGCTTGTAGAGTTAAGAGAACTATGTTCCAAGCTTGGGGGGATGCTCCAGCTTTGCCACACCAGTACTCCTCCTTCCCCAAGAACCTCCAACCCGGACTGGAATTAGATTTTCAGCAGGCTCTTCACTCCTGCTCTGATCCGCCACTTAATTCCTCCCACCAGGTGGGCCTGGGGCCGGAAGCAACTGCAGCTGTACTTCTGTAGCTGCCCCACCTCCCCTGCCCCTGGGGCGGTAGCCAAACTGCAAACTCCTTCCACTCCTGCAGCTTTTCCCACTAACCTTCTCTGTTGTCTTTGGTGTTTGTGGGTTGAGAAGTCTGGTAACTGCTGCAGCTCACTGATTGAGGGTGCTAGTGCATGCTCCACCCAGCTCCTGGTCTGGTTGGTACCCAATGCCCATGCTGGGCTCTGCTCTGCTCTGCTCTGCTCTGCTCCCAGCTCCGTGAGGGATAGATCTCACCCGGAGACCATTCAGGCTGTCCTGGGCTGTAGCCCTGCTTCCCTCTGCTATTTTGGGGGTTCTGCAGTTCTAGAATTGGTTCAGAGCCACTTTTTATAGGTTTTTGGAGGGACTCAATGGGAAGCTCACACTAGTCCCTGCTTTCCAGCCACCATCTTGCCTCCAACCCTTATTTTTAATTTTCAGCATTGAATTTCACAAGGGTTTGAATTACAAATTTTTTCCCCATTGCTACCCTCCCCCCACTCCAAGATGGCATATAATCTCATTGCCTCATTCCCCAGTCAGCCCTCCCTTCTGTCACCACACTCCCACCAATCCACTTTTCCCTTAATTTCTTGTAGGGCAAGATAGATTTCTATGCCCCATTGCCTGTATGTCTCATTTCCCAGTCTTTTCACTGAGAAAGCTTGAAAGTCCTCTATTTTATTGACAATCCATATTTTGCCTTGGGGCATGATACTCAGTTTTGCTGGGTAGGTGATTCTTGGTTTTGATCCTAGCTCCATTGACCTCCAGATTATCATATTCCAAACTTCTCAATCCCTTAATGTAGAAGCTGCTAGATCTTGTGTTATCCTGATTGTGTTTCCACAATAGTCAAATTATTTCTTTCTGGCTGCTCACAGTATTTACTCCTTTATCTGAGAGCTCTGGAATTTGACAACAATCGTCCTAGGAGTCTTCCTTTTGGAATCTTCTTCAGGAGGTGATTGGTGGATTCTTTCAATTTCTATTTTACCCTCTGGCTGTAGAACATGAGGGCAGTTCTCCTTGATAATTTCTTGAAAGATGATATCTGGGTTCTTTATTGATCATGGCTTCCAGGTAGTCCAATAATTTTTAAATTATCTCTCCTGGATCTATTTTCCATTTCAGTGGTTTTTCCAATGGGATATTTCACATTGTATTCCATTTTTTCATTCCTTTGGTTATGTTTTATAATTTATAATTTTATCATCTTGATTTCTAATAAAGTCACTAGATTACACTTGCTCCAATCTAATTTTTAAGGTAGTATTTTCTTCAGTGGTCTTTTGGACCTCCTTTTCCATTTGGCTAATTCTGCCTTTCAAGGCATTCTTCTCCTCATTGACTTTTTGGAGCTCTTTTGCCATTTCAGTTAGTCTATTTTTAAGGTGTTATTTTCTTCAGTATTTTTCGGGTCTCCTTTAGCAAGTCATTGACTTCTTTTTCATGGTTTCCTCCCATCACTCTCATTTCTCTTCCCAAATTTTCCTCTACTTATCAAACTTGCTTTTCCAAATCCTTTTTGAAGTCTTCCATGGCCTGAGACCAGTTCATATTTTTCTTGGAGGCTTTGGATGTAGGCTCTTTGACTTTGTTCACTTCTGGCTGTATGTTTTGGTCTTCTTTGTCACCAAAGAAAGATTCCGAAGTCTGAGTCTGAATCTGAGAGCAATTTTGCTGCTTGACCATGTTCCCTGCCAACTATTTGATCTTTGAGTTTTTCATCGGGGTATGACTGCTTGTAGATTAGACAGTACTTTGTCCCAAGGTTGAGGGGCTGTGCTGTTGTTTTCAGAGCTTTTTCTACACAGCAGTCTTCCTCCTCCCCCATGAACCACCAACCCAGAGCATGACTCAGATGTGAGCAGGCTCTGCACTCCCTCTCTGATCTACCACCTAATTACTCCCACCACATGGGCCTAGTGCCTAAAGCAACTTCAGCTGTAGTTCTGTAGCTGCACCAACTCATCTTCCCCCAGGGTGGTGGCTGAACTGCGAACTCCTTTCACTCTGCCCCTGCAGTATTTTTTCCCACTAACCTTCTCTGTTGTCTTTGGTGTTTGTGGGTTGAGAAGTCTGGTAACTGCCACAGCTCACTGATTCATGGTGCTAAGGCCTGTTCCTCCCACCTCCCAGGTCTGGTTGGTCTGAGCACAGCCCACAATGGGCTTTGCTCTGCTCTGCTCCCAGCTCCGTGCAATAGACCTAATTCAGCAACCATCCAGTGTGTCCTGGGCTGGAGCCCTACTTATCTCTCCTCTTTTGTGGTTTCTACAGTTCTAGAATTTGTTCATAGCCATTTTTACAGGTGTTTTAAGGGTCCTGGGGAAGAGCTTTAGGCATGTCCCTGCTTTCTAGTCACCATCTTGGCTCTGCCCCTCTACAGATTGAAAACCACACTTTAAAAGATAGAATGCGGCAAGTGGAAACTAATGGGTCTATAAGACGTTAAAAAAATGGAAACAAATTAAAATGAATCCAGTAATGGAAGAAAATGCAAATTTCCTCATGGAAAAAAAGAACTAACCTGGAATATACATTCAGGAGAGACAAGAGAAAGACATTATTGAAGGGAGGAGCTGGACAGCATCTTTCAAGAAATTGTCAAGGATAACTGCCCTGATATCCTAGAACCAGATGGCATAATCGACGTGGAATCAATCCATCAATCAACTCAGGAAAGAAATCTAAAAATAAAAATTCCAAGGAACATTATACCCAAATTTCAGAACTATCAGGTCAAGGGCCATAAAGAAACAATTCAAATGTCAAGGAATCACAATCAGTATCTCACAGGACTTGACAGCTACAACATTAAAGGGACCAGAGTTATGGAATAAGATATTCTAGAAGAGAAAGGAAGTAGCACTAAAAGCAAGAATCACTTACCAGGCACAATTAAGCAGAATATATCAGGGGAAAATATGATCATTCAATGAAATAGAAGGATTTCAAACTTTCATAAGAAATCCAGGACTAAACCAAAACTTTTACCTTTAATATCAAGAGCTAAGAGAAGCATAAAAATTCAACCATAGCACAGCCAGAACAGACTCCAGACCAGCACAGGATGGGAAGCATTCTAAGAAGCCAGCAGCAAGCCCCACCTCAGTAGACCAGTGGGAGATCCTGAGTCCCAGGGTGGTGGAACCAGCAAGCATCAACACCAAGACCACAGGAATGCCTTTTTATAGCTACAGGAATCATCAGATACCAGCACAGATGGGCACCCAACAGCCAGACTACCTATGCTCCACACCTCATGTGGCAAGCTTCAGTGTAACCGTGAAAAAACAGAAGGACCTTACCTGGCCTCCACATACAGTAGCTATCTCCAGCTCAGCAACAAGTAAGCAACAACATCATATACTTTGAAGCTTCCAGAACCAGAATCACACAAAGCCAGTAAGCAGGCCCTAAGCCCCCAGCATAAGAAGCATGGGACAGAGCCACCTGTGCTCCAAAAGTGGAGATCCACTTTAAAAGATAGGCAATCACAATCAGAAAAAAGCAAATTAGAAAAAGTAAAGACCATAGATTCTCACTATGAGGACATGGAAAATCAAAATATGAATTCAGAAGAGGACAACATTGACACTATACCTAAATCCGAAACCTCAAAAAGGAATATCAACTGGACCCAAGCCCAAAATCATTCTCAGAAGAGCTCAAGAAGGATTTTAAAAGTCAAATTCAAGAAGTAGAAGAAAAACTGATCAATTCTTTTTCAAACACAATTGACAAAAGGAAAAAAATCACTGAAGAAAATAACTCCTTAAAAAGTAAAATGGACCAAATGGAAAAGGAGGAACAAAAGATAACTAAAGAAAAAATTAATTGAAAATCGAAATTGGGCAAGTAGAAGCTGAATCTTCTTTGAGGCATCAAGAATTAGTTAAATGAAATCAAAAGAATGAAAAATGGAAGAAAATATAAACTATCTCATTGGGAAACAACTTACCTGGAATTAGATCTAGGAGAGATAATTTAAGAATTATTGGTCTACCAGAAAGCTATGATGAAAACCAGAGCCTGGAAAGCGTCTTCCAAGAAGTCATCAAGGATAACTCTCCCAAGGTTCTAGGAACCAAGGGTAAAACATTCATTAATGAATCCACTGATCACCTCCCGAAAGATCCCAAATTGAAAATGCCAAGGAATATTGTAGCCAAATGCCAGAACTACCAGGTCAAGGAGAAAATACTGCAAGCAGCCAGAAAGAAACAATTTCAATATTGTTGAACTACAGTCAGCATCACACAAGACCTTGCAGGTCCCATGTTAAAAGATCAGAGGGATTGAAATATGATATTCTGTAAGGCAAAGGAGCTTGGACTACAACCAATAATCAACTACCCAGCAAATTCAGCATAATTCTTTAGGCAAGGAGATGGAAATTCAATGAAATAATGGACTTCCAGACGTTCCTGATGAAAAAGCCCAAGCTCGATGGGAAGTCTGATCTTCAAATACAAAACTCAAGACAGGCATAAAATGGGAAAAAGGAAGAAAATATGTTACTCAAGAAGGGCCAACAGTTTACACCTCCATGTAGGAAGATGATACTTGTAAATCTTGAGAATTGTATCTTTATTATGATATTTAAAAGGGATATACATAGACAGAGAGTGTGGTTATGAATTAACTGATGTGGTGATAAAAACCTAATTAATGCATGCAAAGAGATTGTAATGGGAGAAGAGGAAAGGAGGAGGCAGAAAATGATAAATTCCATCACATACAGAGGCACAAAAACACATTAGAGTAGAGGGAAAGAAGGGAGGGAGATGAGCATTGTTTGAACTTTACTCTCCTTGGATTTGGTTCAAGGAGGGAGTCATGTACTCAGCTAAGCAGAGAAATCTAAATTTCCCTACAGTCCGTAGGAGGGGAAAATGGAAAGAAAAGAGAGGGGGTGATTAGATGGGAGGGCAGAAGTAATAAGGGAAAAGGGAAGAAAAGGGAGGGTTGCCTCATAGAAGGGAGGGAAGATTGAGGGAAGTGGTGGTCAAAAGCAAAGCTCTTTTGAGGAGAGTAAGAGAGAATGGAGAAATAAAAGCATAAACAGGTTGGGGAGATAGAATGGAGAGAAAGACACAGATAGTGTGTGTGAATGTGAATGGGATAAGCTCTGCCATAAAACAGAAGCAGATAGCAGAATGTATTAAAAACCACAATTCTGCAGTATGTTGTTTACAAGAAAAACATTGAAACACAGGGATACACACAGGGTAAAGGTTAAAGGCTGGAGCAGAATATTTTATGCTTCAGCTGAATTAAAAAAAAACAGAGGAAGCAATCCTAATCTCAGACAAAGCAAAAACAAAGATAAATCTAACTAAAGGAGATAAAGAGGGAAAACATATCTTGCTAAAAGGCACCATAGACAATGAAGTAATATAATTACTTAACATATATGCCTCAAGTGGTATAGCATCCAAAATATTAGAGCAGAAGTTAAGGGAGTGACAGGAAGAAGTAGAAAGCAAAACTATACCAGTGAGGGACCTCTACCTACCCCTCTCTGCACTTGATAAATCTACCCTCAAAATAAACAAGAAAGAAATTAAAGAGGCAAACAGGATTTTATAAAAAATAGACATGGTAGATCTCAGGAGAAAATTCAATGGGCATAGAAAGGAATATCCCTCTTTCTCAGCAGAATACAGCACCTACACAAAAAATCTGGTCATGTACTAGGGCCTAAAAACTTCACAGCCCAATGCAGAAAGGCATAAATATTAAATTCAACCTTTTCAGACCATGGTGTAATAAAAATTACATGCAATAAAGGGACATGGAAAGAGAGACTAAAAATTAATTGGAAACTAAATAATCTAATCCTAAAGAATGAGGGGTTCAAGCAATAAATCATAGAAACAATCAATACCTTCAATCAAGAGAATGATAATAATGAGACAACATAACAAAACTTATGAGATGCAGCAAAAGTGGCTCTTTGGAGAAGTTTTATATCTTTGAGTGCTAACATGAATAAAATAGAGAAAGAGTAGATGAATGAATTGGGGATGCAATTGAAAAAGCTAAAAAATAAGTTCAAAATCCCTAGTTAAATGTGAAATTAGAATTACTGAAAATCAAAGGAGAGATTAATAAAATTTCATTAAGAAAACTATTGAAACAATAAATAAAACTAAGATCTGGTTCTATAAAAATTCAATAAAATTGGTAAACCTTTGGTTAATCTGATTTTAAAAAAAGAAAGAATAAAACCAAATTGCCAGTATCAAATATGAAAAGGGTGAATACACCACCAATGAAGAAGAGATTCAAACAATAATTAGGAACTATTTTGACCAATTGTATACCCATAAATCTGTCAATCTTAGTGAAACAGATATATACATTTACAGAAAATATAAATTGTCAAGATTCACAGCAGAGGAAGCAAAATACCTAAATAATCACATTTCAGTAAAGGAAACTGAATAAGCCATCAATGAATGACCTAGAAAAAATATCCAAGGCTTGTAAATGAGATTTAAAAGCAATTTCTATCAAACAAAGCCAACTAATTCCAAAACTATATAGACTATTTGGGAAAACTGCTAAAGGAGCCCTACCAAATTGTTTTTATGATGCAAATATGGCACTGATACCTAAACTGGGAAGAGCCAAAACAGAGGAAGAAAATTATAGAACAATTTCCTTAATGAATATAGATGCAAAAATTTTAAATAAAATATTAGCAAAAACTTTACAGCAACTTATCATTAGAATAATACAATTTGGTCAGTTAGGATTCATACCAGGAATTCAAGGCTGGTTCAATATTAGGAAAATTTTCAGCATAACTGATCACATCAACAATAAAACTATGATTATCTCAATTGATGCAGAAAAAGCCTTTGACAAAATACAATACCAATTTCTATTAAAAAACACTAGAGAGAACATGAATAAATATAGCCTTCCTTAAAATGATAAGTAGCATTTACCTAAAACCATCAGCAAGCATTATACGCAATAGCAATAAGGTAGATGCATTTCCAATAAGATGGGGGAAAAACAAGGATGTCCATTATCACCACTGTTATTCAATATGGTGCTAGAAATGTGATGTTTAGCAATGAAAGAAGAAAAAGAAATTAAAAGAATTACAATAGGCAGAGAAGAAACTAATTTATCACTCTTTGCAAATGATATGACCTTAGAGAATCCTAGAGAGTCAAATAAAAACACTATTTGAAATAATTTAAAAAAATTATCAAAGTTACGGGCCATAAAATAAACCCACACAAGTCATCTGCATTTCTATATATTACTAAGAAAACCCAACAGCAAGAGATAGAAAGAGAAATTCCATTTAAAGTTACTGTAGATATTATAAAATATTTGAGAGTCTACCTGCCCCCCAAAAACGCAGGAAATATATGAGCACAGTTACAATTCTTTGCTTTCCCATAAATCTGATAGGCAAACTATTCCTTGCCCTCCCAAATTGCTCATAGTGCCAGCCTTTAATCCTAAATTATGAACCTATTTTGACTTCGTTTTGGCATACAGTGTAAGATATTGGACTATGCCCAGTTTCTGCACTACTATTTTCCAATTTTCCAAGCAGTTTTTGTGAAATAGTGAATTCTTAGTCCAGAAGCTGGATCTTTGGGTTTATCAAAGAGTAGATTGTTATGGTTGTTGACTATTGCATCTTGTGTACCTATTCCACTGATCCACCACTCTGTTTCTTAGCCAGTACCAAGTAGTTTTGATGACTGCTGTTTTGTAGTACAGTTTAATAGACCTCTTGTTCTTCCAGATGAATTTTGTTATGATTTTATCCAGCCCTGTAAAATAATTTTTGGTAGTTCAATTGGTTTGGAATTGGATAAATAAATTAATTTAGATAAAATTGTTATTTTTATTAGCTTATCCCCATTACAAATAATGCTTTTTGATGGTTTTAGGTAGATGCTATTTATAATTTTTAGGAAGGCTGTGCCTCCCAGTTCTGGCCTTTTCCTCAGGAAGGTGTGGAATTCCCTTATTTCATTGAATGTCCAACCCCTTGCCTAAAAAATTATACTCGATTTTGCTGGGTAGTTGATCCTTGGTTGTAGTCCAAGCTCCTTTGCCATTCGGAGTATCATATTCCAATTTCTTCTGACGCTGAGAGATCCTGCGTGACCTTGACTGTAGTTGCACAATATTTGAAATGTATCTTTTTGGCTGCTTGCAGTATTTTCTCCTTGACTTGATAAACCTGAAATTTGGCTATAATATTTCTTGAAGTTTTCAATTTGGGATCTCTTTCAGGGATTGATCAATGGATTCCTTCAATGACTATTTTACCCTCTGGCTCTAGGACATCAGAGCAGATATCCTTGATGATTTCTTGAAAGATACTACCCAGGCTCTTTTTTTCATCCTGGCTTTCTGATAGACCAATACTTCTTAGATTGTCTCTCCTGGATCTATTTTCCAGGTCAGTTGTTTTTCCAATCAGATATTTCATGTTTTCTTCTATTTTTTTCATTCTTTTGATTTTGTTGGACTGATTCTTTATGTCTCATAGAGTCATTAGGTTCTACTTGTCCAATTCTAATTTTTAATCAATGGTTTTTGGGTTTTTAGTGTGTTTTTATGGTGTTGTTTTTTCCTTCTGGTTTCTAAAGTGGATCTCTGCTTCTGGAGCTCAGGGCACTCTGTCCCAAGCTTCTTGGGTTGGCATCTCACTTTATGTGCTATGGCCTATGGTTTTGTGAGGTGTGGGGAAGAGCTGGTCTGGCTGCTGGGAGTCTCCTCTTTTCCAGAACTTCTCTTCAGCATGGGTGGTCTCAACTGTTTTCTGTGCTGGTGTCTGCCACATCCCTTGACTGTCAAAAGCCAAGTCTGGGGTCCTGGGGTTGATGTTTGTTAGCTCCACCCCTAGGGCTCAGTTACTCTCGTTGTTCTGCTGAGGTGGGGGCTGCTGGGACACCTCTCTTCCTGCACTAGTCTCCTTCCACCACCACAAGAAGGGTCCTCTCCCCAACATCTCTCACTACTGAAGCCCTGATTCTGGTTCCTCTGTTTCTCCCATGGTAGTGTTCTCTGGCTTTATTCAAGGGAGGGATGAGAGCTGTTTTACCTGGCCATCATGGCTTCCCGAAGTTCAAGATGGTGAGTTTCAAGCCTTTAGACTGTGGGTTGGAGTCCTCCAGGTTAACTGTTCCCGCATAAGTAGGCTGTTTTCCATAGCTCTGACAGACTCCTGTCCTGGGGTGAGAGGCCTGGGGCTTGATGGCAGCTGTCGCTGCTACTTCCACCCTTGGCCTGTTTCAGTTCCGGTGTTTCACTCACCCAGCAAACTCCCAGACCAGCATGCTGGCTGGATTCCTCTTCTGTTCTCAATTGGTTTGGTCTGGTGCCCTCACTCCTCCCATTCTCAGTCTAATAATGGCTTCTAACTCTCTGAAATCTACTCGGAGTCATTTTTTAGATGTATCTGACAGAATTTGTGAGAGAGCTGCAGTAGTTCATTCCTTTCACAGAGCCATCTTCACTCTGCCCCCTACTTCTGCCTTTTTAATTTCAGCTAAAGTATAATAGAATCTGCTCTAGCCCCTTATTTTGAATCTGTATGTGTTTTTTTTTTCTGTGTCAAATGCATTTCTTTTAAAGGGTGTATTGTTGAATTCTGGTTCCTAATCTATTCTGTTAGCTACTTCTGTTTTGTCAGTGTGTTCGTCTAATTCACATCACTTATTATTACTAGTGGTGTATTTCCCTCATCCTTTTTTTGTTTGTCTCTCTCTTTCCCTCTCCTCAAAAATCTGTTTTACTTCTTATCACTTCCTTCCTTCATCTTTCCTTCTATATTTCCATAGTTAGATTGTTTTTTCTGTATTTAAACCCAATCTGATTTTATACACTTTTAAATTTTAATATGAATGATGAATTTAAAGAAGAACGAGTCTAAATGCTTTTTTTTGGCATGAGCAATGTTTTAGTTGTCAATTTTGTAGATAGAAATGAAAGTTAGTGCAATCTTAGCATTGGGAAATGTTTTTTTTTCCCTTCATTCTCAAATATGAACATGAAATTGATTCCAAAATTTTAAGCAATAAATGCTGGTCTAAGGGAATCATAGATTAAATAATAATTTGGACTTCCATTGTATCCAAACTGTCCCTTAGCTGCTGGTATATCTGGCTATGATTGCTCAAAATATATAATTTTGGAAGGGCACACTAAAAAGAAGTAGCATGGAGGTATTTCAAAAAAAGTAGTTAACAAGAAAAAACTGTCAAGTTCTCTGTATAATATAAAAGTGCATCTCTCTAAATTCTGTTGCTTTCTTGAGCATAGAAATAAAACTCCCATCTCCTGCATCATTTAGCCTAGTGAAATGACTTATTTGCAAAGATTTATTTAAAATATTTTGAAATCTAGGTAGAAGACTGAGTGACTAAAAACGTTTTAGTGATTCAGAAACAAGGAATGACAAGGAAGTAAATGAAATGACACTGACATTCTGAGGGTAACATGAACTTCTTTTCAATTTTTTTTGAAGTTAAAAAGGAAAAGGGAATTTCAGAGATTTTAGTGTGATACATCAAAAGTAAATACTTTGCAAGCAGTCCGGAGCTCATAATGAATTGTCAGAATTTTTTTTTCTCTTGTTACTAAAATGAAAGAATATAACTGCTCTATTGAGTTACATTAAAACAGACAAGGTCATTATCAGGCAGATGCTGTTGGACAGAACTTCTGTGTGTGTGAGTGGGGGGGTAGGTTTGTGCATGTTTAGGAAATAACTGTAGTAAATTGCAGATAGAATATTAATAACTATCAGTGTCTATATATTTATTACAGGGAAATGGATCATAGGAATTATAATTATGTCATCCTCTCCAGGCAGCAGCTGAAAGATGAGAAAATAAAAATGTTCTAATTCCAACACTGAGGATGAGATGTTTTGGCACCTTCATATTTCATCCTTAGAGGTCAATTTAGTTAGTTGCTAATCCTAGTGATACAAGTCTGGATTTTTGGATTGGTATTAAAATGTTTGGCAGGGTCATAGTTAATTCAAGGTTAGAGGGTCTCTATAAGTGTATTGTAGTTCCAAGGTGGATTATATTAACCCTGGAAACATAAAATTTGACAAAGTCTATAAGGTAAGTGACTTGTTATCTGCATTTCCACCATATTGAACCTTCATCTCCTTCTTCTTCTAATTCTAGCTTCTTTAAGAGCTCCATCAAGTATTTATCATGGCCACAACTTCCTCAGGAAGCATTTTATTAAAAAAAGTGGGGGTAAGTCTCGGAGCCACAGTCTCAGACAATATACAATTCCAATACTGAGACCTTGTTCTTATCAGTGATCTTGACTCCTAGCCATGTAAACAGATCAGAGATAGTTAAACTTAAAGTGCACAAATAAGCTTTAAAATGTCTTATCTAATTTTAAATAATTTTTAAATTATTTATTTTAACTTTTGAACATTCACTTCCATAAAATTTTGAGTTCCAAAATTTCTCATTATCTCTTCTCTTCTGCAACCTCAAGATGACATGTAATTTGATATGTGCTCTACATATACATTCATATCAAACATATTTTTACATTCATAATGTTTTAAAGAAGAATTAGAACCAATAGAAGGAACCATGAGAAATATGAAACAAAGAAAAAAAGAAAAAAAAAAGGAGAGAGCAAATAATATGCTTCAATCTGCATTCAGACTCAATAATTTTTTTTGGATGTGGACAGCATTTTCCATCATGGGTCCTTTGGAGTTGTATTGAATCCCTGCATTGCTAAAAAGAGAAGTCTATCAAAGTTGGTCATGGCACATTGTGGCTCTTACTGTGTATGATGTTCTCCTGGTTCTGCTCACTTCACTCAGCATCATTTCATTCAAAATTTTCCAGGTTTTTCTGAAGTCCGCCTGCTCATAATTCGTTTTATTTATTTATTCAACCATACATTCATTTATTCATTCATCCATTTATTTATTTATCTATTTATTTATTCATCTATTTATTTATCTATTTATTTATTTGTTTGTTCATTCATTTATTTATTTATTAAGTTAATATTTTTAGTTTTTGGCATTGATTTTCTTTTTTTTTCTTTTTTTTATTTTTAGTTTACAACAGACGGTTCTACATAATTTTGAGTTGCAGATTTTCTCCCCTCCCTCCCCAATATGGCATGGAATCTCATATAACTACCACAAATGACTTCGCATTGAATTAATTTATACCCTAGTCAAGTTGCGGAGAAGAATTACGACCAATGGAATGAATAATGAGAAAGAAGAAACAGAACCAAAAAAAAAAAAAAACAACCCTAAAACAAAAACAAAAGAGAAGAAAAAAAGGCATGCATGAAGTGTGCCTCAATCTGCATTCAAACTTCATAGTTCTTTCTCTGGATGTAGATAGCATTCTCCATCGTGAGTCCTTTGGAGTTGTGCCTGCACTTTGTGTTACTCAGAGGAACGAAGTCTGTCAGGGTTGGTCCTCATGGAATCCATATATCTGTGGTGGTGTACAATGTTCTCCTGGCTCTGCTCCACTCACTCAGCATTATGTGGTGTAAGTTTTTCCAGATTGTTATGAAGTCTGTTTCATCCCCATTTCTTATGGCACAATAGTATTCCATTACCTTCGTATACCGCAGCTTGTTCAGCCATTACTCTATTGATGGACATCCCTTTGATTTCCAATTCTTGGCTACCACAAAAAGAGCCGCTATAAATATCCTTGTACATATGGGTCCTTTTCCCGCTTGTGTGATTTCTTTGGGATACAACCCTAGAAGTGGTATTGCTGGGTCAAAGGATATGAACATTTTTATAGCTCTTTGGGCATAGTTCCAACTTGCTCTCCAGAATGGCTGGATCAGCTCACAACTCCACCAGCAATGTAACAATGTTCCAATTTTCCCACATCTTCTCTAGCATTTATCATCCTCCATCCTTGTACATATGGGTCCTTTTCCCGCTTGTGTGATTTCTTTGGGATACAACCCTAGAAGTGGTATTGCTGGGTCAAAGGATATGAACATTTTTATAGCTCTTTGGGCATAGTTCCAACTTGCTCTCCAGAATGGCTGGATCAGCTCACAACTCCACCAGCAATGTAACAATGTTCCAATTTTCCCACATCTTCTCTAGCATTTATCATCCTCCTGTTTTGTTATTTTAGCCAATCTGACAGGAGAGATGTTTTATCTAAGAGTTGTTTTGCTTTGCATTTCTCTAATCAGTAGTGATTTAGAGCATTTTTTCATATGCCTATAGATAGCTTTAATTTCTTCCTCTGAAAACTGCCTGTTCATATCCTTTGACCATTTCTCAATTGGGGAATGGCTTGTATTCCTATATATTTGGCTCAGTTCCCTTTATATTTTAGAAATGAGGCCTTTATCAGAGACACTAGTTGTAAAGATTTTCTCCCAATTTTCTCAGCATTGATTTTCACAAGCGTTTGAGTTACAAATTTCTTCCCCATTTCTACCCTCCCCCCACTCTAAGATGGCATATATTCTGATTGCCCCATTCCGCAGTCAGCTCTCCTTTCTGTCACCCCACTCCCTCCCCCCCATTCCCTTCTCCCTTACTTTCTTATAGGGCAAGATAGAATTCTATGCCCCATTGCCTGTATACTTTATTTCCCAGGTTCATGCAAAAACTTTGTTTTGAACATCTGCTTTTAAAACTTTGACTTCCAAATTCTACCCCCTCTTCCCTCCCCACCCACCCTCCCTAAGAAGTAAGCAATTCAACACAAGCCACATGTGTATTATTATGTAAACCCTTCCACAATACTCATGTTGTGAAAGACTAAGTGTATTTTGTTCCTTCCTATCCTATCCCCCATTATTCAATTTTCTCTCTTTACCCTATCCCTTTTTGAAAGTGTTTTCTTTTGATTACCTCCTGCCCCTAACTTCCCTCTCTTATAATGTCCTCCCTTTTTTATCTCCTTCATCTTTCTTTCCTGTGGGGTAAGATACCCAATTAAGTGTGTATGGTATTTCCTCCTCAGGTCAAATCTGATGAGAGCAATATTCACTCATTCCCCCTCACCTGCTGCCTCTTCCCTGCCTACAGAACTGCTTTTTCTTGCCACTTTTATGTGAGATAGTTTACCCTATTCTATCTCTCCCTTCTCCCTCTCTCAATATATTCCTCTCTCATCCCTTAATTTGATTTTATTTTTTCAACATAATCCCTTCATATTCAATTCACCCTGTGCCCTTTGTCTGTGTGTGTATGTATGTGTGTGTGTATATGTATATGTATATATATATATATATATATATATATATATATATATATATATTCCCTTCAGCTACCCTAATATGGAGATCTCATGAATTTTACACATTATCTTTCCATGTAGGAATGTAAACAAAATAGTTCGACTTCAGTAAGTCACTTATGATTTTTCTTTCTTATTTACCTTTCCATGCTTCTCTTGATTCTTGTGTTTGGAAGTCAATGTTTCTATTCAGCTCTTGTCTTTTCACTGAGAAAGCTTGAAAGTCCTCTATTTCAATTGAAATCCATATTTTGCCTTGGAATGTGATGCTCAGAGTTTCTGGGTAGGTGATTCTTGGTTTTATCCTAGCTCCATTGACCCACAGAATATCTTATTCTAAAGACCTTTGACCCCTTAATGTAGAAGCTGCTAGATCTTGTGTTATCCTGATTATGTTTCCACCATACTCAAATTATTTCCTTCTGGCTGCTTGCAGTATTTTCTCCTTGACCTGGGAACTCTGGAATTTGGTGACAATATTCCTAGGAGTCTTCTTTTAGGATCTTTTTCAGGAGGCAATTGGTGGATTCTTTCAATTTCTATTTTCCCCTCTGGTTCTAGAATATCAGGGCAGTTCTCCTTGATAATTTCTTGAAAGATGATATCTAGGCTCTTTTCCTCCCCCAAGAACCACTAATCCAGACTGGGACTCAGATCTGAGAAGGCTCTGCACTCCTGCTCTGATCGGCCACTTAGTTCCTCCCACCATGTTGGCCTGGCACTGGAAGCAACTGCAGCTGTAGTTCTGTAGCTGCACCACCTCTGTTGCCCCCAGGGCAGTGGCCAAACTGCTAACCCCTTTCACTCTGTTCCCTGCAGTTTTTTCACACTAACCTGCTCTGTTGTCTTTGGTGTTTGTGGGTTGGGAACTCTGGTAACTGCCACAGCTCACTGATTCAGGGCACTAAGGCCTGTTCTCCCCAGCTCCTGATCTGTTAGGTCTGGGCACAGCCCACGCTGACCTATGCTCTGCTCTGTTCCCAGCGCCAAGCATTAGAGCTTACCCAATGACCATCCAGGCTGTCCTAGGCTGGAGCCCTGCTTCCCTCTGCTATTTTGTGCATTCTGCAGTTCTAGAATTTGTTCAGAGCCATTTTATTGGTGTTTGGAGGGACATGGGGGAGAGCTTAAGGCCAGTCCCTGCTTTCCAGCCTCCATCTTGACTCTGCCCAAGTACTGCTCATCATTTCTTATAGCACAATAGTATTACATTACATTCATTTATCACAACTGGTTCAGCGATTCTCCAACTGATGGGCATCCCTTCATTATCCAATTCTTTGGCACCACAAAAAGAGTTGCTATAAATATTTTTGTACATATGTGTCCTTTTCCCATTTTTATGATGTCTTTTTGATAGAGACCTGTAACAATAATACTGCTTGGCCCTACTGTGGCTACGTAAGACCAATGATACCAGCACAGGTTTTTTGATCTGCTTTTCTAAAGAAAGCAACTTTATGGGGTTTACAACATGACTTTAATCAAAATACATATATCATTCACTTACTGACCTTCAGAGCAAATGCACATAGAAATTACAAGCAGAGAAAATATAAACAGGGGACAGAACCAAAATGGCCATGTGAAAACAGTGTCTTCCTGGAGCTCTTTCACAAGTTCTATCAGATACCTCTAAAAAAGTGAATCTGACCAGATTTGAGAGAGTTAGAAGGCACTGGTAGACTAAGTTGGGAAAATTACCAAGCCAAGAGAGTCTGAAAGGTCGATGGGATGGATCTGTAGGCTGGTAGGTGGCCTGGCATGCAGAGCTGCACCAGACAAAACCAAATCAGAAGTAGCTGTGGAAACCAGGCAGCGATCCAGGCTGGGAGAAAGCTGGGTGCCCTAAACTGGTGGAGATCTCCAGGCCTCCCAAAACAGGACAAAGCTACGGATGGCAGCAGTGCAGCATCTGTGGCATGAGACATCCACTCCTGAGGCTTGCAGCCTTCTTGAACTTCTGAGAGACATAATGGCCAGGTAAACAGCTCTCATCCCTCCCTACCTCACTGACCTAGAGAATTCCTGGGGAAAAACACTAGAACAGAGGAGACAGAAGTGGGGCTTCAGTAGCCAAACAGTGGAAATTCCTGAGTACCAGAAGGGCAGAGCCAGCATGGGTCAACACCAGGAACCAAGATGTGCTTTTGCACAGCCAATGGAAATGGCAGACACCAGCACAGACAACAGCTGAGACCACTGTTGCTGGAGAGCACTCCCAAGGGAAAAGGAGATGACCCCTCCCCCACACCTCAGGAAACCAGAAGCCATAACACACAAAGCCTGTAACTAGGTTCCCAATTCCCAGAACAATAAAACTTGGACAAAGAGCCCTGAGCCCCAAAAGCAGAAATCCACTGTAGAGCCAAGAAAAAGATAACCAACATGAAGAAGACAGCATTGACACTATACCCATGTCTGATACCTCAAAATGGAATGTGAACTTGTCTCAAGCCCAAAAAACATCCCTGGAAGAGCTAAAGGAGGATTTAAAGAAACAAATTAGGGTGGAAAAGAAAAAAAAATGGGGAAGAAAACATGAACAAGATCAAATCTTTAAAAAGTAAAATTGGTGAAATGGCTAAGGAGATTCAGAATCTAAATAGAGAAAATGACATCCTGAAAGGTAAAATCAACCAACTGGAAAAGGAGACTCAAAAGAAAAATGAAGAAAGAAACTCATTAAAAATCAGAATTGAGCAAGTGGAAGCTAACGACTCCATGAGGCATCAAGAAGTAGTCAAACAAAATGTAAAGAATGAAAAAAATAGAAGACAATGTGAAATATTTGATTGGAAAAACAACTGACCTGGAAAACAGATCCAGGAGAGACAATTTAAGAAGAATGGGTCTACCAGAAAGCCACAATTAAAAAAAGAGCCTGGAGAGTATCTTCAAAGAAATTATCAAAGATTACTGCTCAGAGGTCCTAGAACCAGAGGGTAAAATAGTCATTAAAGGAATCCATCGATAATCCCCTGAAAGATATCACAAATTGAAAACTCCAAGACATATTATAGCCACATTTCAGAATTACAAAGTCAAGGAGAAAAATCTGCAAGCAGCCAAAAAGAAACAATTCAAATATCGTAGAACTACACTCAAGTTCTTGCAGGATCTCTCATCTTCGACATTAAATGACAGGAGAAATTGGAATATTGTATTCTGAGGGGCAAAGGAGCATGGACTACAACAAAGGATAAACAACCCAGCAAAACTGAGCATAATTTTTAAGGCAAGGAGATGAACATTCAAAGAAATGAGGGAATTCCATACCTTCCTGATGAAAAGACCAGAATTCAATGGAAAATTTAATCTTCAAATACAAAACTGAAGAGAGACATAAAAAGGTAAACAGGGGGAAAATACCCCACAAGCCTTGTTAATCAATAATGACAAATTGTTTACATCCTTATATAGGATTATATTGTTTTATATATGCCATTTATATATGTGTATATTATATATATATATGTCAATGTTGAGAATAGTACAGTTGTTATGACAATTGAAAAAGATAGACTTAGTCTGTTGGTGTCAGTATAAAATAACTGATATAGTGATCAATACATAACTAAGAGATGTAAAAGGAGGGTTTTGAGAGAAGAGGTAAGGAGGGAGTAGAAAAGGGTAAATTACATCAAATGGACAGTCACAAAAACACATTAAAGTAGAGGCAAATACGGGAGGGAGAAGAGTAATATATGAGCTTCACTCTCATTGGATTTGGTTCAAGAAGAGAATAAAATACTCTGAAAAGTATAGAAATGAAACTTGTCCTACAGACAGTAGGAGGGTAAAGGGAAAAGAAAAGGGTGGTTGTCAGAAGGGAGGTAAGAATCAGCAAGGAAAAAGGGTAAGATAATGGAGGGAAATCAAGAAAGGGGACAAATGGAGAAAGGAGGTGGTCAGAAGCAAAACTCTTTTGAGGAGCAGAAGGGGGAGGGAGAAATAAAAGCATAAACGGGGGGAAGGGGAGAAATAGGGTGGAGAAAAAGACACAGCTTCTAATCATAACTGTGAATGTGAATAGGATGAACTCTTCCATAAAACGGAGGTGGATAGCAGAATGTATTAAAAACCATAATCCTACAATATGTTGTTTACAAGAAACACATTTGAAACAGGGAGTTATACACAGGGTAAAAGTGAAAGGATGGAGTAGAATATATTGTGCTTCAGCCCAAGTAAAACACGCAGGAGTAGGAATCCTAATCTCAGACAAAGCAAAAGCAAAGATAGATCTAATTAAAAGAGATAAGGAAGGACACTATATCCTGCTAAGGGCAGGATAGACAATGAAGCAGTATCATTATTTAAAATGTATGCACCAAGTGGTATAGCATGCAGATTGTTAGAGAAGTTATGGGAGTTACAGGAAGAAATAGACAGAAAACCGTACTAGTGGGGGACCTCAACCTCCCCCTATCTGAACTTGATTAATCTAACCTCAAAATAAACAAGAAAGAAGTTAAGGATGTGAATAGACTTTTAGAAAAGGCAGACATGACAGATCTCTGGAGAAAACTGGATGGAGATAAAAAAGAATATCCTTTTTTTTTCCAGCGGTACATGGCACATACTCAAAAATTGACCACAGACTAGAGCATAAAAACCTCCCAATCCAGTGCAGAAAGGCTGAAATAGTCAATGCATCCTTCTCAGATCATGACACAATAAAAAATTATTTGTAATAAAGAACCGTGGAAAAGTAAACTAAAAATTAGTTGTAAACTAAATAATCTAATGCTAAAGAATGAGTAGGCCAAAGAGCAAATCATAGACACAATGAATAACCTCATTCGAGAGCATGACGATAATGAGACAACTTGACAAAATTGATGGGATGCAGCAAAAGCAGTTCTTAGGGGAAGTTTTATATCTCTAAATGCTTACATGAATAAAATAGATAAAAAGGAGATAAATGAAATGGGCATGCAACTGAAAAAAATTAGAAAAAGAACAAATTGAAAATCTCCAATTAGATACCAAATAAAAATACCAAAAATTGAAGGAGAGATTAATAAGATCGAAATCATGAAAACTATTGAACTAATAAATAAAACTAAGAACTGGTTTTATGAAAAAAAAAACAATAAAATTGATAAACCCTTGGTCAATTTGATTTAAAAAAAGAAAACCATATTGCCGGAATCAAAAATGAAAAAGGTGAATTAACCTCCAATGAAGAGGAAATTAACACAATAATTAGGAATTATTTTGCCCAGTTATATGCCCATAAATTTTATAACCTCAGGGAAATGGATGAATATTTGTGAAAATACACATTGCCCAGATTAACAGAAGAGGAAATAAATTACCTAAGTAACCCATCTCAGAAAAAGAAAGTGAGCAAGCCATCAATGAACTCCCTAGGAAAAAATCTCCAGGGCCAGATGGTTTTACATGTGAATTTTATCAAACATTTAAAGAATAATTAATTCTTATTTTTTATAAACTATTTGGGAAAATAGGTGAAGGAGGAGTCCTACCATATTCTTTTTATGACACAAATATGATACTAATACCTAAATGAGGAAGAATTAAAACAGAGAAAGGAAATTATAGGCCAATTTCCCTAATGAATATTGATACAAAAATTTTGAATAAAATATTAGCAAAAAGATTGCTGCCACTTATCACAAAAATTATACACTACAACCAGGTAGGATTAATTCCAAGAATGCAATGATGGTTCACTATTAGGAAAACTATCAGCATAATTGATCATATCAATAACAATACTAGCAGAAACCATATGATAATCTCAATAGATTCAGAAAAAGCCTTTGACGAAATACAACACCCTTTAATCTTAAAAATTCTAGAAAGCATAGAAATAAATGGAGTCTTCCTTAAAATTATAAATAGCACCTACCTAAAACCACCAGCAAGCATTATATGTAATATGGATAAGATCCAGAGTGAAACAAGGATGTCCATTATCACCCCTATTATTCAATTTCTTAGTAGAAATGTTAACTTTAGAATTAAGAGAAGAAAAAGTAATTGAGGTAATTAGAATAGGCAAAGAAGAAATTAATTATGACTTTTTAGAGATGATATGATGATTTGCTTAGAGAATCTTAGAGATTCAAGTAAAAAACCACTTGAAATAATAAACAACTTTAGCAAAGTTGCAGGATATAAAATAAACCCACATAAATCATTCGCATTTTATATATTACTAACAAAGTCCAACAGCAGGTGATAGAAAGATAAATTCCATTTAAAGTTACTTTAGACACTATAAAATATTTGGGAGTCTACCTGCCAAGACAAACCCATGGCCTATATGAACCCAATTACAAAACAAAGACAGGTCCAAAGGACTCATGATGGAAAAAAGCTGTCTACATCCAGAAAAAGAACTATGGATTCTGAATGCTTACTGAGGCAAACTATTTCTTTCTCCTCTTTTTTTTTTTGGTTTTGTTTCTTCTCTCTCATGATTCATTCCATTGGTCATAATTCTTCTTTGCAACTTGACTATTATGTAAATAAGTTTAATGTGAAGGTTTATGTACAATCTATATCAGATTACATGCCATCTTGGTGGGGAGGGGAGGGGAGGGGAGGGAAGAAAACTTGAAACTCAAGAATATATAAAATTAAGTGTTGTGAACTAAAAATAAAAAAATCCAATTAAAAAATCTAAACAGAGCAAATAACCCAAATCAACAGACAGGTTTCTAACTGTCTGACCAAAGATATACATGCATAGTTACCAGAGAGAGAAGCACTAATACCTAGGTTTTCAAAGCTGGAGTGCTCCTTAATTACTACCCAGAGTCTCAAATCCAAAACAATACTCTTTCAATGAGTGAGCCCCAAACAAATTCAAATTGCTAACCTCAGAATATGTGTGTGTGTGATATATATGTATATATATATATATATATACATATATCACACACAGATATATATATATATATATATATATATATATATATATATATACATATATATCACACACAGATATATATATATATATATATATATCACTTCTCAAGGGCTTCCCAACTCTGGTATCGGCCTTCCTACAAAGGGAAGACTCAGTCAGACTGACACCTGGTCAATAGTTTAGTGCTTAGAACAGTAAGAACAATGAGTCTAAAATGGACTATTCTACTTTATACCTTTAACCCATTTCATTTAACAGCCATGGACTATTCCAATGGGGGAAAAACATGTCAGTGGAAATATTAAGACTCAGTCAAAGGCACAAGATTGCCTTGGTGCTGAGAAGCACTCCAAAAGAAAAAAAAAACAATAAAAGCCCCACTTTGCTTGCCTTGCAAGACTCAGAAATGGTATGCACAGTTTTATAGCCCTTTGGCAGAGTTCCAACTTGCTCTCCATAAAGGTTTGATCAGTTCACAACTCCACTAGCAATGTAGAAGTGTTCCAATTTTCTTGCATCTTCTCCAACATGTATCATTTTCCTGTTTTGTCATGTTAGCCAATCTGATATGTGTGATATTCTAATGAATATGGATGATCAAATACTAAGTAAAATATTAGCAAAGAGATTATATCAATTTATGTCCAAGATAATACATTATGATCTGGTGGAATTAATGCCAGGAATGCAGGGTTAGTTCAGTATTAGGAAAACTATCAACATAACTGACCCTATCAACAACAAAATTAACAGAGACATTATGATTATCTCGATAGGTGCTGTAAAATCCTTTGACAAAATACAACACCCATTCCTATTAAAAAAGATTGAGAGCTTAGAAATAAATGGAGCTTTCCTTAAAATGATAAGTAACATCTACCTAAAACCATCAGCAAGCATTATATGTAATGGTGATAGGCTAGAAACATTTCCTATAAGATCAGGGGTGAAACTAGGATGTCCATTATCACCACCATTATTCAAAATGGTAGTAAAAGAAAAACAATTTGAGGAATTAGAAAAGGCAAAGAAGACACAAAGCTATCACTCTTTGCAGATGATATGATGATATACTTAGAAAATCCTAGAGAATCAAGTAAAAATCCTACTTGAAATAATAACTTTAGCAAATCTGTAAGACATAAAGTAAGCCCACATAAATCATCAGCATTTTTTATATGACTAATGAAAGCCTACAACAACAGATGGAAAGAGAATTTCCATTTAAAGTGACTTGAAGACATTATAAACTATTTCGGAGTTTACCTGCCAAAACAAACCCAGGAACTAAGTGAACACAATTACAAACCACTTTTCCCAAAAATACTGTCAGATATAAATGGTTGGACAACTTCAGTTGTTTCATGGATAGGCTGAGCTAATATGATAAAAATGATCAATCCATCTAAATTAATTTATATATTCAGTGCCATACCAATCAAACTACAAAAATGATTTTACAATGCTAGGAAAAAAGAATAACAGAATTCATCTGGAAGAATAAAAGGTCCAGAATATCAAGGGAATTAATGAAAGAAAATATAAAGAAAGGTGGCCTAGTCATACCAGTTCTTAAATTGTATTATAAAGCAGCAATCATCAACATTACTTGGTACTGGCTAAGAAATAGAATGGTGGATCAGTGGAACAGGTTATGTACACCAGACCCTGTAGTCAATGACTACAGGAATCTACTGTTCAATAAACCCAAAGACTCCAGCTTCTGGGATAAGAACTCACTATTTGACAAAAACTCCTGGGAAAACTGGAAAATATTATGGCAGGAACTAGGTATAGATGAACATCTTATATCACATACCAAAATGGGTACACAATTTAGATATAAATGCTGATAATATATGCAAAGTAGTATAGCAAGGAATAGTGTGTCTGTCAGATTTATGGAGACCAGAAGAATTTTTGACCAAACAAGAGATAGAGAATATTCTTTTTTTTCTTTTTAAAATTTATTTATTTAACATATTTAGTTTTCAGCATTGATTTTCAAAAGAGTTCGAATTACAAATTTTCTCCCCATTTCTACCCTCCCCCCCACTCCAAGATGATGTATATTCTCGTTGCCCTGTTCCCCAGTAAGTGCTCCCCTCTGTCACCCCACTCCCCTCCCATCCCCTTTTCCCTTCCTTTCTTGTAGGGCAAGATAAATTTCTACACCCCATTGCCTGCGTATCTTATTTTCTAGTTGCATGCAAAAACTTTTTTTTTTGTTTTTGAACATCTGTTTTTAAAACTTTGAGCTCCAAATTCTTGCCCCTCTTCCCTTACCACCCACCCTCCCTAAGAAGTCAAGCAATTCAACATAGGCCACATGTGTATCATTTTGTATAACCCTTCCACAATACTCATGTTGTGAAAAACTAACTGTATTTTGCTCCTTCCCAACCCATCCCGCCTTTATTGAATTTTCTTCCTTGACCCTGTCCCCTTTTGTATTGGCAACTAAAAATGGGCTCCTTAGCACTTAGTCAACAAGTGCCCTTGACTAGTTTGGCTTTTTCCCCTGAACTGAATGCTGTTTGTATGTTGGACTGGAGTAAGCTTGTCGGCCCCTTCACCTTGCTTCCCTTGCTTAAGCTGATGGAAAGAACCTGTGCTTTCCCGGTCAACCCCTTCACCTTGCTTAAGCAGATTGAAAGAACCTGTGCTTTCCCCGGCGTACCTTACACCCCCGCAGAAGCTGGATGGTTAAAAGCAGCTCCCGTTGGAGCCAGAGGCTGCTACAGCTACAGCCACAGCTACAGCTACAGCCACAGCTACAGCTACAGCTACAGCCGCAGCCACAGCCACAGCCACAGCTGAAGCAGGAGCTGCCAGTAGCAGAGCTGACCTACGGGAGGAAGCTGAACAAAGACTTCAGGCCAGTGGGTAATCTTTTTACCATAGAGGGGGGAAGCATGATTTTGCTTTACGCAATCATGCTTCTCTGTAGCCTCCTGGTTACTCTTTCAAGGCGTACTTATTGGGCCTGGAAGCTTTTGATCAATATATCAAAATGGGGTTGCTGGTTCATGGGTTGGTTACTGTGGAGCCTAAATATATGTTTTGATTCTTCTACCTTCTACTTTGAGAGTTTCTTACATCCGGCGGTTCCGAACCTTTCAGACATGTTTATGATCCTCTTTGAGATTATAAACTCTGCCCTCCTAATACACCTTTCCAAAGTGTTTGTTTTTGCTTACCTCCACCCCCATCTGCCCTCCCATCCATCATCCCCCCCCCTTTTTTATCTTCTTCCCTCTTCTTTCCTGTGGGGTAAGATACCCAATTGAGTACGTATGGTATTCCCTCCTCAGGCCAAATCTGATAAGAGCAAGATTCACTAATTCTCCCCTCACCTGCCCTCTCCCCTCCTCCCACAGAACTGCTTCCTCTTGCCACCTTTATGTGAGATAATCCACCCCATTCTATCTCTCCCTATCTCCCTCTCACAATATATTCCTCTCTCATCCCCTAATTTGATTTTGTTTCTTTTACATATCTTCCCTTCATCTTCAACTCACCCTGTGTCTGCTCTCTCTCTCTGTCTCTTTCTCTCTCTCTCTCTCTCTCTCTCTCTCTCTCTCTCTCTCTCTCACTCTCTCTATATATATATATATGTATATATATATACACATACATATATACATACATGCACATTCACATATATATATATAAACATATATATACATACATATATACATGCACATTCACTTATATATATAAACATATATATATATATATATGCATATTCCTTTCAGCTACTATGATATTGAGGTCTCATGAATCATACACATCATCTTTCTATGTAGGAATGTAAACAAAACAGTTCCACTTTAGTATGTCCCTTATGATTTCTCTTTCTTGTTTACCTTCTCATGCTTCTCTTCATTCTTGTGTTTGAAAGTCAAATTTTCTATTCAGCTCTGGTCTTTTCACTGAGAAAGCTTGAAAGTCTTCTATTTTATTGAAAATCTATATTTTGCCTTGGAGCATGATACTCAGTTTTGCTGGGTAGGTGATTCTAGGTTTTAATCCGGAATATCGTATTCCAAGCCCTTCGATTTCTTAATGTAGAAGCTGCCAGATCTCCAATTGTTTCTTTCTGACTACTTGCAGTATTTTCTCCTTGATCTGGGAGCTCTGGAATTTGGCGACAATCTTCCTAGGTCATTTCTTTTTGGGATGTATTTGAGGAGGCGATCAGTGGATTCTTTCAATTTCTATTTTGCCCTGTTGTTCTAGAATATCAGGGTGGTTCTCCTTGATAATTTCTTGAAAGATGATATCTAGGCTTTTTTTTTTTGATCATGGCTTTCAGGTAGGCCAATAATTTTTAAATGATCTCTCCTGGATCTATTTTCAAGGTCAGTTGTTTTTCCAATGAGATATTTCACATTCTCATACATTTTTTCACTCCTTTGGTCCTGTTTTATAATATCTTGATTTCTCATAAAGTCACTAGCTTCCACTTGCTCCAATCTAATTTTTAAAGTAGTATTTTCTTCAGTGGTCTGTTGGACCTCCTTTTCCATTTGGCTAATTCTGCCTTTCAAGGCATTCTTGTCCTCATTGGCTTTTTGGAGCTCTTTTGCCATTTGAGTTAGTCTATTTTTTAAGGTGTTGTTTTCTTCAGTGTATTTTTCAGTATTTTTTTGGTTCTCCTTTAGCAAGCAATTGACTTGTTTTTCATGGTCTTCTCGCATCCTTCTTATTTCTCTTCCCACTTTTTCCTCTACTTTTCTAACTTGCTTTTCCAAATCCTTTTTGAGCACTTCCATGGCCTGGGACCAGTTCATGTTTTTCTTGGAGGCTTTTGTTGTAGGCTCTATGACTTTGTTGACTTCATTAGGCTGTATGTTTTGGTCTTTTTTGTCACCAAAGAAAGAATCCAAAGTCTGAGACTGAATGTGGGTGTGTTTTCACTGCCTGGCCATATTCCCAACCAACTAACTTGACCCTTGAGTTTTTCAGCAGGGTATGACTGCTTGTAGACTAAAGAGTTCTATGTTCCACGTTTAAGGGGGGATGTGCCAGCTCTGCCGCACCAGCACTGCTCCTTCCCCAGGAACCCCCAACCCGGACTGGGCTTAGATCTTCAGCAGGCTGTGCACTCCTGCTCTGATCAGCCACTTAATTCCTCCCACCAGGTGGGCCTGGGAACGGAAGCAGCAGCAGCTCTAGCTGCCCCACCTCCACTGTCCCAGGGGCGGTGGCCGAACCTCGAACTCCTTCCATTCCCACAGCTTTTCCCACTAACATTCTCCACTGTCTTTGGTGTTTGTGGGTTGACAAGTCAGGTAACTGCCACAGCTCACTGATTCAGTGTGCTAGGGCCCACTCCGCCCGGATCCTGGTCTGTTTGGTCAAAGCAGCTCCCGCTGGGCTCTGCTCTGCTCCACTCCTATCTCCCAGCTCCCTGCTCCCAGCTCCGTGTGGGATAGACCTCACCCAGAGACCATCCAGGCTGTCCTGGGCTGGGGCCCTGCTTTCCTGTGCTATTTTGTGGATTCTGCAGTTCTAGAATTGGTTCAGAGCCATTTGTTATAGATTTTTGAAGGGAATCGGTACGGAGCTCCCTCTAGTCCCTGCTTACCAGCAGCCATCTTGTCTCCGCCCCCCAATTTATTAAAATTCTAAAGCACACATGCTGAAAACAGCCATCCAACTACAGATAGAGAATTGATGGACTCTCAGGGTAGATTGATGCATATTTTTTTTCTCTTCATATTTCTTTTTTTCTTTCCTACGAAATGACAAAGGTGGACAAGTATTTTGCATGGCTTCATGTATATAATGGTTATCCACATTTCTTGCCTTCACAATTGGTAGGGGAGGGTGCAGGAAGGGAGACTATTTGGAATTGAAAATATAACTATATAATTACTAATAAATATATATATTAGTAATTATTAAATTATAATATATTTTTGCACATAAAATTAGCCATGTGTAAGTCACTTAACTTCAATAGACCTCAAGTTCCTTAACCATAAAATGAAGTGGCTTAACCAAATGACTCCTCAGTTCCTTTTCAGATTGAGATTTATGATTTTATGATTATATTACTGTAGACTTGGCCTGAATTCTTTCACAAAAACAAATCAAGTTGTGTGTGATCAGAGTGACTCTGATTCAGGGACAGTATGACACAGTAGATATGGCACTGTACTTGGATTCAGGGTGATCAGGGTTCCCATTCCCCTAATACTTACTAATATTATGGTTAGTTGCTGGACCTTTGGGACCTATTTTCTTCATCTAAAAACAGTTTTAAATTTATGGTTAATTATTCTCTTATTTCCATGGTAAGCATTCACAGAGTTGGAAAAAAAGTGGTAAGAAATAATAATAGTTAATATTTAGATAGCACCTACTATGTCCCTGGCACTGTGCTCAATGTTTTACAAATACTATTTTACTTGATCCTATCAATATTTTTGCTTGGTAGGTGTTAATGTTATCGCAATTTTACCAATGGGGAAACTGAGACAAATAGAATTTAAGGAATTTGCTCAGGATTACATTGCTAGTAAGTATTTGAGGCTTGATTTTCATTCTAGTCTTCCTTTCTCCAGGCCCTACACTCTCTTCACTGTCCCACTTGGCTACTACATAATATCAAGTCAATCCACATTGCATTCTCTACTACAGTAATCTCCACTTACTAAATTGTTTTCTTATTTTCTGAGACCCAAGTTTTCATAGACTGATTGAGAAATCAGGGTAGCTCCATTATTAAAATCTGCATAGATCTTCACTTATTGCTTGCCTCTGCTAACTATGCCTACTAAGCTGGCTGGCAAACTGCTTAAAGTTAAGATGTAAAAAGGTCACGTTAAAAAGGAAGAAAAGAATCTGAAATCTTGGGCAACTTAACCCTAAATCCAAACTTTTATTACCAATGATAATGTTTCATCTTTCCTTTGTGACTAATACACTGTTATATTTTTTAAACTTTGTGCTAAATTAAGGTTGACTGACACCTGGTCAATAGTTTAGTGCCTAGAACAGTAAGAACAATGAGTCTGAAATGGACTATTCTACTGTATACCTTTAACCCCTTTCATTTAACAGCCATGGACTATTCCAATGGGTGAAAAACATGTAAGTGGAAATAGCACTGGATAATCAGAAGACCTAACTTTGATTCTGAGGTTTACCTTTTCTTATATGACCACAACCAATTCTCTTTATCTCTGTGTGCTGTCACTTTATCTGTAAAATGAGTGACATGTATGACCTTAAATAGCCTTCCAGTTTTAAATTTAGGATCTTTTTATCTCTCTACCCCATAAATTTTTGGAGTTGTTTGCTGATCAGTAATATTCCCCTGGTATATCTCTGTAGGAAGAGAGGTATGTTTTTACATATCTTTTTTTTTATATTTTAATAATAAATTTATTTTTTATTTTTAGTTTACAACACTCAGTTCCACAGGTTTGGGGTTTCCAAATTTTCTCTCCTCCCCTCTCCCCTCCCAAGCTGGCATGTAATCCAGTGTAGGTTCGACATATACCTTCACATTGAACTTATTTACATAATAGTCTAATATCAAGTATTTTCTAAAATTCTAGGTTATATCCTAGATTCTATTTTTTATTTTTTATTTTTTTTAATTTCTTTATTTATTTTTCGTTTACCACACACAGTTCTACATAGCTTTGAGTTTCAGTTTTTCTTCCCTCCCTCCCCCCTCCCTCCCCAAGATGGCACGGAATCTCATATAACTGTCATGTATAACTTCGCATTGAATTAATTTATGCACTAGTCAAGTCGTGGAGAAGAATTTTGACCAATGGAATGAATCATGAGAAAGAAGAAACAGAATCAAAAAAAAACCCCAAAAACCAAAACAAAAAAGAAGGAAAAAAGGCAAGCATGTAGTGCGCCTCGATCTGTATTCAAACTTTGCAGTTCTTTCTCTGGATGAAGATAGCATTCTCCATCATGAGTCCCCTGGAGTTGTCCTTGCCCCTTAGGTTGCTGAGAAAAGCGCAGTGTGTCAGGGTTGGTCCTAACGGAATCCATATATCTGTGGCTGTGCACAACGTTCTCCTGGCTCTGCTCCGCTCACTCAGCATTATGTCGTGTAGGTTTTTCCAGGTTGTTATGAAGTCTGCATCATCCCCATTTCTTATGGCACAATAGTATTCCATCACCTTCATATACCACAGCTTGTTCAGCCATTCCCCAATTGATGGGCATCACTTTGATTTCCAATTCTTAGCTACCACAAAAAGAGCTGCTATAAATATTTTTGTATATATGGGTCCTTTTCCCGCTTGTGTGATTTCTTTGGGATACAACCCTAGAAGTGGTATTGCTGGGTCAAAGGGTATGAACAATTCTATAGCCCTTTGGGCATAGTTCCAAACTGCTCTCCAAAATGGCTGGATCAGCTCACAACTCCACCAGCAATGCAACAATGTTCCAATTTCCCCACATCCTTTCCAGCATTTTTAATTTTCCTGTTTTGTTACATTAGCCACTCTGACAGGAGAGATGTGGTATCTAAGAGTTGTTTTGATTTGCATTTCTCTAATCAGTAGTGATCCAGAGCATTTTTTCATATGCCTGTAGATAGCTTCAATTTCTTCCTCTGAAAACTGCCTGTTCATATCCTTTGAGCATTTCTCAATTGGGGAATGGCTTTTATTCCTATATATTTGGCTCAGCTCCCTGTATATTTTAGAGATGAGGCCTTTATCAGAGATACTACTTGCAAAGATTTTCTCCCAATTTTCTGCTTCCCTCCTAATTCTTGTTGCATTGGCTTTTTTTGTACAAAAACATTTCAATTTGACATAATCAAAATTATCCATTTTGCATTTTGTAATGCTCTCTATCTCTTGTTGGGTCATGAATTCTTTACTTTTCCACAAATCTGATAAGTAAACTATTCCTTGCTTTCCCAATTACTTAGAGTATCAACTTTTACTCCTAAATCATGAACCCATTTTGACTTTATTTTGGTATATGGTGTAAGATATTGGTCTATGCCCGTTTTTGCCCTACCATTTTCCAATTTTCCCAACAGTTTTTGTGAAATAGTGAATTATTAGCCCAGAAACTGGCTTCTTTGGGTTTATCAAAGAGTAGATTGCTAAACTTGTTGATTTCACCTACTTATATACCTATTCTATTCCACTGATCCATGACTCTATTTCTTAGCCAGTGCCAGGTAGATTTGAGGACTGCTGCTTTATATTACAATTTGATATCTGGTATGGCTCAGCCACCTTCCCTAGCATGTATTTTCATTAATATCCTAGATACTCTAGACCTCTTGTTTTTCCAAATGAATTTTGTTATTATTTTGTCCAGCTCAGTAAAATAATTTTTTGGTAGTTCGATTGGTATGGCACTGAATAGATAGATTAATTTAGGTAAAATTGTCATTTTTATTATATTAGCTCGGCCTAACCATGAGCAACTGATATTTCTCCATTTATTCAGATCTGATTTTATTCGCATGAAAAGTGTTTCATAGTTATATTCATAAAGGCCCTGGGTTTGTCCTGGCAAATAGACTCTGAAATATTTTATAATGCCTTCAGTAACTTTGAATGGAGTTTCTCTATGTCTTGCTGTTGGGCTTTGTCAGTAATGTATAGGAATGCTGAGGATTTATGTGGGTTTATTTTATATCCTGCAACTTTGCTAAAGTTGTTTATTATTTCAAGTAGTTTTTTACTTGATTCTCTAGGATTCTCTAGATAAATCATCATATCATCTGCAAAAAGTGATAATTTAGTTTCTTCTTTTCCTATTCTAATTCCTTCAATTTCTTTTTCTTCTCTTATTGCTACAGCTAATGTTTCTCGTACCAAATTGAATAATAGGGGTGATAATGGACATCCTTGTTTCACCCCTGATCTTATTGGGAATGCATCTAGTTTATCCCCATTACAAATAATGCTTGTCAATGGTTTTAGGTAGATGCTATTTATAATTTTGAGGAAGGTTCCCCTTATTCCTATGCTTTCTAGTGTTTTTAATAGGAATGGGTGTTGTACTTTGTCAAAGGCTTTTTCTGCGTCTATTGAGATGATCATATGGTTTCTGCTAGTTTTGTTGTTGATATGGTCAATTATGCTAATAGTTTTCCTAATATTGAACCAGCCTTGCATTCCTGGAATAAATCCTACCTGGTCATAGTGTATTATTCTTGTAATGAGTTGCTGCAATCTTTTTGCTAATATTTTATTTAAAATTTTTGCATCAATATTCATTAGAGAAATTGGTCTATAATTTTCTTTCTTTGTTTTAACTCTACATGGTTTGGGTATTAGTACCATATTTGTGTCATAAAAAGAATTTGATAGGACTCCTTCTTCACCTATTTTCCCAAATAGTCTACAAAGTATTGGAATTAGTTGTTCTTTAAATGTTTGATAGAATTCACATGTAAAACCATCTGGCCCTGGAGATTTTTTCCTAGGGAGTTCGTTGATGGCCTGCTCAATTTCTTTTTCTGATATGGGGTCATTAAGAAATTTCACTTCCTTCTCTGTTAGCCTGGGCAGTTTATGTTTTTGTAGATATTCATCCATATCTCTAAGGTTGTCAAATTTATGGGCATACAGTTGGGCAAAATAATTCCTAATTATTGTTTTGATTTCCTCTTCATTAGAGGTGACCTCACCCTTTTCATTTTTGATACTAGTAATTTGATTTTCTTCTTTCTTTTTTTTAATCAAATTGACCAAAGGTTTATCAATTTTATTGGTTTTTTCATAAAACCAGCTCTTTGTTTTATTTATTAATTCAATAGTTTTCTTGGTTTCAATTTTATTAATCTCTCCTTTGATTTTCAGTATTTCTAATTTGGTATTTAATTGGGGGTTTTCAATTTGCTCTTTTTCTCGCTTTTTCAGTTGTATGCCCAGATCATTGCTCTCCTCTTTCCCTATTTTATTCATGTAGGCATTTAGAGATATAAAACTTCCCCTAAGAACTGCTTTTGCTGCATCCCATAAGTTTCGGTATGTAGTTTCATTATTGTCATTCTCTTGAATGAAATTATTAATTGTTTCTCTGGTTTGTTCTTTGGCCCACTCATTCTTTAGAATTAAATTATTTAGTTTCCAATTAGTTTTTAACTTATTTTTCCATGGTTCTTTGTTACAAATGATTCTTATTGCATCATGATCTGAAAAGGATGCATTGACTATTTCTGCTTTTCTGAACTGGATTGTGAGGTTTTTATGCCCTAGTACATGGTCAGTTTTTGAGTATGTGCCATGTACTTTTGAGAAGAAAGTATATTCCTTTTTATCCCCATTCAGTTTTCTCCAGAGGTCTATCATATCTGCCTTTTCTAAAATTCTGTTTACCTCCTTAACTTTTTTCTTATTTATTTTGAGGGTAGATTTATCAAGTTCAGAAAGGGGGAGGTTGAGGTCTCCCAATATTATAGTTTTGCTTTCTATTTCTTCCTGTAACTCCCTTAACCTCTCCTCTAAGAATTTGTATGCCTTACCACTTGGTGCATATATGTTAAGCAATGATATTGCTTCATTGTTTATGGTGCCTTTTAGCAGGATATAATGTCCTTCCTTATCTCTTTAAATTAGATCTATCTTTACTTTTGCTTCGTCTGAGATTAGGATTGCTACACCTGCTTTTTTTACTTTAGCTGAG
The DNA here is from genome assembly GCF_011100635.1 of Trichosurus vulpecula. Classification (NCBI taxonomy): domain Eukaryota; kingdom Metazoa; phylum Chordata; class Mammalia; order Diprotodontia; family Phalangeridae; genus Trichosurus; species Trichosurus vulpecula. The sequence goes on from NC_050578.1 coordinate 16,183,559, forward strand.
GCACAATATATTTCACTCCAGCCTTTTACCTTAACCCTATGTGTATCCCCCTGTTTAGATGCATTTCTTATAAACAGCATATTGTAGGATTATGGTTTTTAATCCATTCTGCTATCTGCTTCTGTTTTGTGAGAATGTTCATCCCCTGCACGTTCAGGGTTATGATTTCTATCTGTATCTTTTTCTCCATCCTAATTCCCCCTGTGTATGCTTTTATTTCTCCCTTTCCCCTTCTCCTCCTCAACAAAGTTTTGCTTTTGACCGTCACTTTCCTCAGTTAACCCTCCCTCTTTATTCCCCTCCCTTGTCTTACCATTACCCACTTGCTATTTCTCCTCTCCCTTCTGCCCACCCCCCTCCTTTTTTCCCCCCTTTCCCTCCCACATCCCGTAGGACAACTTAGATTTCTAAACTTATCAGAGTATGTTATTCCCTTCTTGAACTAGATCAGATGACAGTAAAGCTCAAATACTGCTCTTCTCCCTCCCTTCTTTCCCTCTACTATAATATGTTTTTGTGCCACTTCCTTTGGTGTAATTTACCCTTTTCTACTACCTCCTTACCACTTCCCTCATAGCCCTCCCTTTATATCTCTTATTTATATTTTATATCTTTACATCAGTTAATTTATACAGGCATTCACAACCTATGTATATCCCTTTCATTTCTCATAATAGTTGTACCATTCACAAGAATGACTTATATATGTATATGTATATATATATATATGTGTGTGTGTGTGTGTGTGTATGTGTGTATATATATATGTATATATATATGTGTGTGTGTGTATATATATATATATATATATATATCCATAAAAAACATACATAAGATGATATAATCCCACATAAAAATGTAAACAACCTGCCCTTATTGGTTAATAAGGTTTGTGGGGTTTTTTCCCCCTGGTTACCTTTTTATGTCTCTCTTGCGTTTTGTATTTGGAGATCAAATTTTCCATTGAGTTCTGGCCTTTTCATCAGGAAGGTCTGGAATTCACTTATTTCATTGAATGTCCATCGCCTTGCCTGGAAAATTATGCTTAGTTTTGCTGGGTAGTTGATCCTTGGTTGTAGTGCCAGCTCCTTTGCCATTTGGAATATCATATTCCAATTTCTCCTGTCTTTTAATGTGGAAGCTCAGAGATCCTGCGTGATCCTGACTGTAGTTCCACGATATTTGAATTGCTTCTTTTTCGCTGCTTGCAGTATTTTCTCCTTGAGTTTTGTATTGGCAACCAAAAATGGGCTCCTTAGCACTTGGTCAACAAGTGCCCTTGACTGGTTTGGCTTTTTCCCCTGAGCTGAATGCTGTTTGTGTCTTGGACTGGAGTGGGCTTGTCGGCCCCTTCACCTTGCTTCCCTTGCTTGGGCTGATGGAAAGAGCCTGTGCTTTTCTGGTCAGCCCCTTCGCCTTGCTTGGGCAGATTGGGGGAGCCTGTGCTTTCCCCGGCGTACCTTACACCCCCGCAGAAGCTGGATGGTTAAAAGCAGCTCCCGTTGGAGCCAGAGGCAGTTACAGCTACAGTTACAGCTACAGTTACAGCTACAGTTACAGTTACAGTTACAGTTACAGCCACAGCCACAGCCACAGTGGAAGCAGGAGCTGCCAGTAGCAGAGCTGACCTATGGGAGGAAGCTGAACAAAGACTTCAGGCCAGTGGGTAATCTTATTACCATAGAGGGGGAAGCATGATTTTGCTTTACGCAATCATGCTTCTCTGTAGCCTCCTGGTTACTCTTTCAAGGCGTACTTATTGGGCCTGGAAGCCTTTGATCAATATATCAAAATGGGGTTGCTGGTTCATGGGTTGGTTACTGTGGAGCCTAAATATATGTTTTGATTCTTTTGCCTTCTACTTTGAGAGTTTCTTATATCCGGCGATTCCGAACGTTTCAGACATGTTTATGATCCTCTTTGAGATTATAAACTCTGCCCTCCTAATACAAGTTTATAGCTCTGAAATTTGGCTATAATATTTCTTTGTGTTTTCAGTTTGGGATCTCTTTCAGGGGGTGATCAGTGATTTCTTTCAATGACTATTTTGCTCTCTGGCTCTAGGACCTCTGGGCAGTTGTCTTTGATAATTTTTTCAAAGATACTGTCAAGGTTCCTTTTTTCATCGTGGATTTCCAGTAGACCAATAACTCTCAAATTGTCTCTCCTTGATCTATTTTCCAGGTCAGTTGTTTTGCCAATCAGATATTTCACATTTTTTTCTATTTTTTCATTCTTTATGTTTTGTTTTATTACTTCTTGATGCCTCATAGATTCATTAGCTTCCACTTGCTCAAGTCTAATTTTGAATGAGTTAGTGTTTACATTTTGCTTTTGAGTCGCCATTTTCAATTGGTTGATTTCGCTTCTCAGGGTGTCCTTTTCTCTCTCTAGATTCTGAATCTGCGTATCCTTTTCGCCAATCATATTCTTTAGGGACTTGATTCCATCAGTGAATTTTTTTTCCATTTTTTCCATATTTTCTTTTAGCTCCCTAATTTGGTTTTTAAACTCCTCCTTTAGCTCTTTCAGCAGTGCTTTTTGGGATGGAGACTAGTTCATATTAGCTTTTGAGGTATCTGACGTATCTCCCGTGTCATTGCTACCCTCTTCTATGTTGATATTTTGATCCTGCCTGTCTCCATAAAAAGAATCTATTGTCCTGGGTTTTTTTGTGTTCTTCTTCATGTTCGTTTGCCTTTTGCTGGCTTTACATCGAATTTCTATCTGTGGGTCTCAGGGCTTTCTGTCCCAGCTTTCTTATTGTGGGGGTTGTGAGTCTAGAATTATAACCTTCCGTTTCCTGAGGTGTGGGGGAGGGGTCTGGCTCCCTGGCGTCACACTCCCTGTGGGTGCTCTCCAGCACTTGCTTTTCAGCAATGGTCTCAGCTGTTTGTTGTTTGAGCTGATGTCTGGCACTTCCCCTGGGGGAGCAAGGTTATGTCTGGGCTCCTGGCGTTGACCCCTGCCAACTCTGCCCCTATGGGACTAATGAACTTCTGCTATTTGACCACTGAAGCCCCACTACTTTCTGCTCAGTTCCAGCGTTCTTTTTTTTTTCCCCCGAGGGATTCTCTGGGTGGGGAGGGGAGGGATTAAGGCTGTTTACCTGAACATTAAGAACTCCCGGAAGTTGAAAAAGCCGCGGTTCATATGGTTCATACGTTTGGGCTGCAAACCTCTGGAATCAGTGTATCCCGGTGGCATTGTGCTGCCTCTCGTCGCTCCCACAGACTGCCGTCCTGTGTTGGGAGTCCTGGGGATCTCCGCCGGTTTCGGGCGCCCAGCTTTCTCCCAGCCCGTCTCCCATGTGGATTTCCCGGCCAGCTGCTTCTGCCTTGGTCTGGAGCAGCTCCGCACGGAGCACTCTCCGAGCCTACAGGTTCGTTCCTCCGGCCTTTCAGACTCTCCCGGCTGGGAAATTTGCCCCACGCAGACTGCTTGCGGTTTCTGACTCTCTCAAATCTGCTCAAATTCACTTTTTTATAGGAATCTGACAGACCTTGTGAGAGAGCTCCGGTAAGATGTTGCCTTCACGTGGCCATCTTGGCTCCGCCCCTACATATCTTTTAAATACTTGGAAATTTGAGGAAATATGACTCTTCATTTTTAAAATGAAAGAAAAGTTATAACAAAACATAGAAAGGAAAACAAATAAGCATGCAACAAGACTACTAAAAATCATCAAGAATTATGAAAAAAAAGATAAATGAAGCTGGAGTGTCAGCCAACCATGTCATCTCTCTTCAGACAAAAATAAAAATATCAGTTTTAGCCTTGTTAGTAAATATGAGCTGTCTACAAAACAAAGATGTTTTAGAGCACATAACTGTTTGATTCAGCTATGGTTTATAATTTGTAAGAAGTCATCACAAAGATTTTTAAAGCTGAAAATTATGAGTTGGGAAATCCAGAGACAATTTCTTTATTCTTAAAGTAAACACTTGCCTGGTTAAGTAGACCTTAGATATTGCATATAAAGCAATACAATTAAATTTGTCCTTGCTACAGTCTGTGTCTGCCAGACACAAAGCCATATTGAATAAATAGCCCTAATTCCCCTGACAAACATTACTGATGCCATTATGAATTAATGCTATTTTTCTCCCTTTGGAGAATGGAATAAATGGAATAAAATAATAGGGATTCTATCCATAATTATGTGAACTTTTATCTTTGCCAAAAGTACACCGTAATTTTACATGGATTTGTTTTTAGAGAATATTAAATTTTGAATATGAATTGGCTGTTTCTAACTTCAAAATACCGTGAAGGTGATGATTTTTCTTGATGTGGGTTGAATTAGGGCAAATTTAGTACTGTTTTATCAAGAAGCTCATGAAGTGCTCTAATAAGGTAGAGTTCCATAGAGAAAAGAACTCACATTTCCACATGAAAGTTCTGGTAAAATTAAACTTGATAAACAAATATCTTCATATATTTCAAAACAAACTACTTATTCAAACTTCACTAAATTGGCTTATTGTTTTGGTATTTTATAATGGAGCTATAAAAAGGACACAGTAGTTAGTTTTTTCCCCCCCAGGTAGAAAATGCAGATTGTCCCAATATCACATTTATGGGCTTCCTTTCTTACCCCCTGCCCCATCTGCCCCTTCCTTAATGTTAGTAGTCATTGGTGGCTTTTTCCATCATCATCATTTCTTCCCTGCCCAACTCTGCCTCTCATGGAAAGGTGTACTTCTTCTTCTTCAGGTCACCTTCCATATTTGACATTTCCATGAAAAGATTGCCACTTAAGTTCTGTTTAGGCAAAGAGGTAAGGGGATCTGTATCTTCCTTCTTCTAGCATGATTGACTGCAGGACTCATATTGTTTCTTGGTGATCATGTCTTTCTTTCTTAATGAATTCACTAGCTATCCATATCACGGCACTTATAAGAAATTTACATGGTTTGAATTTCTAGAGTTAAAAACAATATGGCCCCTTAAGGTGAATAGTCATTTCATACCTCATCTTTGTTTTAGGTTTACATTTCTGCCATTCCTCAATTCCCTTACTGTAGTTCAAGCTATAGAGTAATATAAATTTCCAAAGACCCAAGATAGATTAATAAGCCCATTACCAGCATTGACGTTTAGCTACAAAAAAGAATGATAGCCCTCCATTTTTTCTTTTTTTATATCTCATATATTAATAGGAAATTACTGTTTTGAGCCCTCACATGGCTCTCAGAGTAATGTCATCAGTCAAAATATCTCTTCCTGATTTGGCTTAAAATAACCATAAAACTTCTCTAACTGACTGATGTTTTGTCAACTCATCTGTTTACCATGAAAGCTGTTAGAGTTCTATTGCACAGACATAATCTTGAAAATTTAAAATTATTGGGGACTCAGTTTTCTCATATGTAAAAAGGTAGTTATGATAATTTGAGTATGTACATCATAGATTTCTTTTGAGAGTCAAATGAAATCATAAGATCGTAAGACTACCAAGATCCTCAGAGGTCATCTACTCCAATAAGCTCAGTATTCAGATACAGAAATTGAATCCCAAAGAAGTTTTGTGTTCAGCAGCAAGTGACAGGAAGCATATTGTATTGGAAATGTCTTGCAATTGTAATACAATATATGCATTTAAGTTATTAGTACAGAATTTTATACTCCATGTAAAAAATTCATATGCATTTTCTCATTTCTTCTCAATAATCAAATGAAGTAGTATTTGTAAAGTGCTTAGCCTAGAACATATTACTTAATAGCATAGAATATATATATATATATATATATATGTATATATATAGTATAAAATAATAAATGTTTGTTCCCCTCAACAAGTTTCATAAGTAAGGTGAATATCATTATCTATATTTTCCTGATGATTATATTACAGAGACACATAGTAGTTTACTCAATGTCAGAGATGGGAACATTTTAAGACATTGTTCGTGGGATCTTAGGGGCAAATTCTGTCTCAGACACCTACTAGCCATGTGACTTTTGCCAGTCACTTAAAATCTTTTATTCTCAGTTTCCCTATTTCTAAAATGAGGAATGGGAGGTGGAGCCAAGATGGCAGCTAGAAAGCAGGGACTTGCATGAGCTCCCCCCCAGATACCTCCAAACATCTACAAAAGATGGCTCTGAACAAATTCTAAAACTGCAGAACCCATGAAATAGCAGAGGGAAGCAGGGCTCCAGCCCAGGACATCCTGGATGGTTGCAGGGTAAGGTCTCTGCTTGGAACTGAGAGTGGAGGGGAGCAGAGCCCAGCATGAGCTGCACCCAGACCAACAAGACTGGCAGCTGGGTGGAACAGGCCCTAGCACTCTGAATCAGTGAGCTGTGGCAGGTACCAGACATCTCAATCCACAAACACCAAAGACAACAGAGAAGGTTATTGGGAAAAATTGCAGGGGACAGAGTGAAAGGAGTTTGCCCAGTACAGCAACTGCCCCAGGGTAGCAGAGGTGATGCAGCTCTGAGGTTGTGTACAGAACTACAGCTGCAGTTGCTTTCTGCCCAAGGCCCACCTGGTGGGAGGAATTAAGTGGCGGATCTGAGGGGAAGTGCAGAGGTAGCTTAGATCTGAGTCCCACTCGGGTTGGCGGTTCTTGGGGGAGGGGTAGCGCTGGTGTGGTAGAGTTTACTGTGTAAAAATGGCTCTGAAAACAACAGCACAGCCCCTCAAGCTTGGGAAAAAGTACATAGAAGAAAAATTCAAAGGTCAAGTAAGTTAGCTGGGAATGTAGCCAGGCAGCAAAAACGAACTCAGATTCAGACTCAGATTTTGGAATCTTCCTTTTGTGTCAAAGAAGACCAGAACATACAGCCAGAAGAAGTCAGCAAAGTCAAAGAACTTATGTCAAATGCTTCCAAGAAAAACATGAACTGGTATCAGGCCATGGAAGAGCTCAAAAAGGATTTGGAAAAGCAAGTAAGAGAAGTAGAGGAAAAATTGGGAAGAGAAATGAGAGTCATGCCAGAACCATGAAAAGCAAGTCAATAACTTGCTAAAGGAGACCCCCCAAAAATACTGAAGAAAACAACACCTTAAAAATAGACTACCTCAAATGGCAAAAGAGCTCCAAAAAGTCAATGAGGACAAGAATGCTTTGAAAGGCAGAATTAGCCAAATGGAAAAGGAGGTTCAAAAGATCACTGAAGAAAATACTACCTGCAAAATTAGATTGGAGCAAGTGGAAGCTAGCGACTTTATGAGAAATCAAGATACTATAAAACAGAACCAAAGGAATGAAAAAATGGAAGACAATGTGAAATATATCATTGGAAAAACCACTGACCTGGAAAATAGATTCAGGAGAGATAATTTAAAAATTATTGGACTACTTGAAAGCCATGATCAAAAAAGAGCCAAGATATCATCTTTCAAGAGATTATCAAGGAGAACTTCCCTGATATTATAGAGCCAGAGGGTAAAATAGAAATTGAAAGAATCCACCCATCTCCTCCTGAAAAAAGATACCTAAAAGAAAACTCATAGGAATATTGTCACCAAATTCCAGAGCTCCCAGATCAAGGAGAAAATACTGCAAGCAGCCAGAAAGAAACAATTTAAGTATTGTGGAAACACAGTCAGGGTAATACAAGATCTAGCAGCTTCTACCTTAAGGGGTCAAAAGGCTTGGAACATGATATTCCTGGAGGTAAATGGAGTTAGCATTAAAACCAAGAATCACCTACCCAGCAAAATGGAGTATCATGCTCCAAGGCAAAATATGGATTTTCAATAAAATAGAGGACTTTCAAGCCTTCTCAGTGAAAAGACCAGAACTGAATAGAAAATTTGACTTTCAAACACAAGAAACAAGAGAATCATGAAAAGGTAAACAAGAAAGAGAAATTGTAAGAGACTTACTAAAGTTGAATTGTTTTGTTTACATTCCTACATGGAAAAATGATAGGTACAATTCATGAGACCACAGTATTAGGTAGCTGAATGGAATATGCATACATATACACACATATACATATATATACATATATGCATATATACATATACATGCATACATACACACACACATATATATATGTGTGTATATATATGTGTGTGTGCATATATATATATTTATATATACACATATATATACACAGAGGGCACACAGTGAATTGAATACAAAGGGATGATATCTAAAAAATAAAATCAAATTAAGGGATGAGAGGGGAATATAGTGAAAGCAGGAGAAAGGGAGAGATAGTATGGGGTAAATTATCTTGCATAAATGTGGCAAGAAAAAGCAGTTCTGTAGGAAGGGAAGAGGGGGCAGGTGAGGGGGAATGAGTGAATCTTGCTCTCATCAGATTTGACCTGAGGAGGGAATACCATACACACTCGTTTGTGTATCTTACCCCACAAGAACAGAGGAAGGAGATAAAAAGTGGGACGATAGAAGGGACGGCATATAGGAGGAGGAGGTGATCAAAAAAGAACACTTTCGAAAAGGGGCAGAGTCAAGGGAGAAAACTGAAAAAAGGTGGATAGGATAGGAAGGAGCAAAATATAGTTAGTTTTTCATAACATGAGTATTGTGGAAGGGTTTTACATAATGATATACATGTGGCCTATGTTGAATCACTTGCCTTCTTAGGGAGGTTGGGTGGGGAGGAAAGAATGGAGAGATTCTGGAACTCAAAGTTTTAAAAACACATGTTCAAAAAAAAGTTTTTGCATTCAACTAGGAAGTATGTTATATAGGCAATGGGGCATAGAATGCCATCTTGTCCTACAAGAAAGTAAGGGAAAAGGTGATGGGGTGGAGTGGAGTGACAGAAGGGAGGGCTGACTGGGGAATGGGGCAACCAGAGTATATCCCATCTTAGAGTGGAGGGGAGGGTGGAAATGGGGAGAAAATTTGTAATTCAAAGTCTTGTTAAATCAATGCTGAAAACTAAAAATACTAAATAAAGTATATAGAATTAAAAATAGAGAAAATAATAAAAAGAAGAATGATACAGTTTGATTCAATGGTCTCTAAGGTCTCTAGCTTTAACACTATGTTTTTATGATGTTTTCTGCAGATTTAAATTTGGACTAACCCTTAGAAATTATTAATTCTATTTAAAAACATTTCAGTTGAGAAAATCAAAACCCAGAGTGATTAATAATAATAGCTTGCATTTATAGAGGGAGTTAAATTTTGAAAAATCTCTTAACATATGTTTTATCATATGGTTCTCAAAGCAACCTAGTAGGTGTATTCTTATCTCATCTCACTTAATGTTTCCTTGCCTCAGTTTCCTCCTTTTCAAAATGGGAAAAATAATAGCACTTACATCATAGGTGTCATTGAAAGAACCAAATGATAAAATACATAATATTTGGCAAATATCTAAGTACTAAGTTTTACTTCTTATACCCTCTTCTGGAACTTATTCTCACAATTTTATTATATGCCTTGCTACCTCTGACCATAAATAACAAAGTGTACCTGGAAACACATACTTAAAATCTTTTAACAACATCAAACATACTAATTTCTTATCAGGAACTCTTCATTGTGTTTAGCATACATCACTTGATCCTCACAACAATCCTATGAGTTTATTATTATCATTTATTATTACTATAAGCAGTAAATAAATATATTTGACATTACATAATAAACACTATTATTCTATGTTGTAGAATAATTTTTTATGTTAAAATAATAAATATTAAAATATAACTTATTTATTAATAGTAATTATTATTATCCTGATTGTTAATGATGTTCAGTATAAAATGAGATCACACATATTCAACACTTGATATACCTCAAAACATTTTAGAATGACCATTTAGTGTGTTGAGAAACTGTATAGAGAGGTGGATAGAGAGGTGAATTAGGAGCTCCAAAGATTCAAATTCCCACCTCTGATACATAATAGCTTTTGAGATCCTTGCCAAGTCACAGTCTCTGTGTTCTAGACTGGTCGATTCAAGCTCGGATAAAAGTGGAGGACATTAAACTGCACATAAGTATCCTTTATAGCCATCATATTAATTTAGAAAACTACATGTTAACATTATCTATGTTCTACTATAATTTTCATTTATTTTGTTAAATATTTTCCAATTACATATTAATCATTTGGATCACACTCAGGAGTATTGGGAGTAGCACATGGCCACATGTTTGAAAACTCTGCTTCAGACCACTATGATTATAAATTGAAGAAAAAACACTAATCTGTATTGAGAGTTTCCTCATCCAGCCATTTTCTATGCTAATGAAACCATAGCTGTAGTACCAATTATTATTATCAACACCATGTATCAAGACAGTTCATTAGACATCTTCCTTCTCCCTACTACACAATTACAAGACATTCTACCATCTTCTAAACGTATAATACATAAATTAAGTGCTTGCTATGTGCCAAACATTTTATTAAGTCGCCCAAGTTTATTATCCTATTAGTGCTCTTTATTGTTGAGTAAGCATAAGTATAAAGAAGGTAGTCCATTTGGCTAGAAAATTAGTGTATCTGATTAGAAGCTAATTCATTAGAATGTATCCTGATTTTATAATTATAAGCATGCATAGCTTTGCTCTCTCTGTGCATGCTCATGTTTATGGTTCTGTCCATGAATCTATAATAAAACTCATTGGATTTCGAAAGAAAAACATAATATCTTTAAATAAAAAAATAAGTAGCAGAAAAATATACTTTGGAGAATTCAACCTGATATTTTTAAGTAAATAGTCTAATTAACCAAGATATGACAGAATGACGGATGTGGGGTTAATCTTGAAGAAATATATTATGTGTTCAAAGCCTTTCTTAATCTAGACTCCTCATACCTTTCCAGTCTTCTCAGACTGTATTCCCCACCATATAATATTTGATCCAGTGACACTGGCCTCCTTGTTGTTCCATTAGTAACACATTCCACATCTTAACTCCAGGCATTTTCTCTGTCTCCAATGCTTAGAATGTTTTGTCATCTCTACCTTCCCTCTTCCCTAACTTCCTTTAAATGCTACCACCAATCCCATTTTTCTACAAGAAGCTTTTACTAATCCCTCTTAATTCTACTGCCTTTCCCTGGATTTTTTTTTTCTTTTTTAGCCTGTGTGTAGCTTGTTTGCATATATTTGTTTTCTTGTCATCTCATGCTATTAGGCTGTGAGTTACTTGAGGACAGGACTTGTCTTTGTTTTTTTTTATCCCCAGTGCCTGGCACGTAGTAAATGCTTAATAAATATTTTTGGCCATTATCATTTATGTGGGTATTCCCTCCATCTTTATATATACATAAACCCACTAAAACTTGAAAGCATTAGCAATAATCATAATCATAATGAGACTTACAGCACTTCAGGGTTTCAAAATCACTTTTTTGTGTTGCATGACCACAAAGTACTTAATCATCTTATATAAAATCTGGAAGAGCCATTCAGAATTTAACGAGGTTGATAATTTACATGAGCATGGTTGAACTCTGCTACTATTCACAGAAAGAAACTTTCCTGAGTGTCTGGATTCTGTCAAAGATTCTGCTCAACTGTCAAAGCCCTCAAGAGCCCTAAGTCAAATCTATGCCACAATGATATTATTAGGAAGGATTTCAATGAAGTAAAATATCATTCTGTTAAAACATATTTCATAACTGAGTAAATAAAATTGAAGCAGTTCTTCTACTAAACTTTTGACAAACTCAATAGGTAAGAGAAGAAGAGTAGCATAATGGACAGAACTGGATGCAAAATGGAGGGAGGCCTAGTACAACACCCCCCACTCCACTGCTACTCTGAAAAATGTTGATTATGTGACACTGCACAAGTCATTTATCCTTTCAGTGCTCTAGGTAGATCCCTAAGTTGCCAGAAATGTGCTAACCCATATTTGCCAATTGAGTTTCCTCATTTGGGAGTTCCACATAGAAATGAAACCACATGTCAAATCCCTATTCTTGTTTGGAGGTTGTATTGTTGTACAAAGTTAGATCTGAAATTAATGATCCATGTTTAGATAAAGATAAACATGCCTTTAATATACCATTTTAACTAAAAATGGAACTGTTTTCATTTTTTCTTCTTCCATTGAGAAACTCTTAATTCTTTGCTACATTTTATATTTAAAAATTATAAATGTTCACAGGTTTTCAGGGTGATAGTGGGGAAAGGAGTAGAGGGGATGAGAGAAATAAAAAATAAATTCCCCCAAAGGTTCCAGGGTTTTTTTTACATTATTAAAAACTTTATCATAAAACACAGAATTTTCATTGCCTGAAGGATGCACATAAACACAGCAGGAACAACCCATCTCTTTCCCTTCCAGTCATTCTTTTAGTTGGCAAATATTCTCTTAATAATGAAAATAGTGCTCAGATGTGTCAATATGGATTATATGTCATGGAATTCATACAAATGATTATTAGATATGCCTGTTGAGGTATAGCTTATCCAATGACTAGATAACAGAATTTAGAAGAGTCATTAGAAAAAACCTTCTATGGCTACTTGGTTTTAAAGATTAAAAAGGTGAAGAATAGAGAGTTAAAGTAAATCATCCAAGGTTACATAGGATGAAAACACTACTAATTAATTATACTATCCAATATAAACCAATCTAATCCAATAAAAATTTATTATGCACCTACCATGTGACAGGCACTGTGCTAAGCAGTGAGGTTTCAATTTAAAAAAAAAGATCAAAGACAAACCTTAACTTCAATGAGCTTACAGTCTAAAGAGGGAGACAATATATAAAGGCAGGCAGAAAAGTACAAGCAGGCAACACCAAGGGGTATTTGGCATGGGGCACCTTGTTCTGTGGATCTGAAATCAGGCAGAGCAGCAGATGCAAAGGGTGATATGAGTGAGATGAGAGTCTAGTTTCTGCCCTCTAAAAAAGGCATTGGAATGAGTTTGATTCTTTGCTCTCTAAACAGAGAGAAAGCTGAGAGAGATGGCATCAATCAAGGCTTGAGTTAGAAGTCTAGTCATGAGTTAAAACATCATGAGCTTATCTTGGAAGGGGATATGGTACTTTGCTACTGAAACCAAGAAGGGCAGCAGGTAAAAATTGGAGACAAGTCATTTAACTTCTCTCAGCCTCAGCTTTCCCAACAATAGAATCAGGATGAAGATAATGATAGCACGTATTTCACAGGGTTGTTGTGAAGATCAAATAAAATAATAAAGGTAACATTCTTTGTAAATCTTAAAAAAATTTTTTTTACAAATATTCTTATTATACTGGTGGGTGTGGGGTGATAATGATGATATAGAAAGGTAATTCAAGCCTAGGCCCTTTGACTCCAAATTTTGTGGTTTTTTTTCCACCAGTCCACATTTCTTGTGGAGGTTAAAATTTATGATGTAATGGAAAGATCAATGGGCAACTGGGTTTGTGTTCCAGCTGTGACATTCCTTAATTATGAATGTATATAATTTACTTTATATCTCTGGAACTCAATGTCATTATTTATGAAATAAGGAAATTTGAGGAATTATGTGGTTTCTTCTGTGTCTAACTGATAACATCTAATTCTTTCCCAGGAACTCAACAGCAGCCCCTAGCAGTGTTTGCCTTACAACAGGCAATTAATTGAAGTTGAATTTTTAACTAGATTATCATAGAATGGCCTTTCAACATTGGTAAAACAGGATTCTCTTCCAATCCAGTCAGGGTCAGGGATGGATATGAATAAATTTTAAAGAAATATTCCATTCACCCTGGAAACAATAAATAGCTGAGGCACCCATATAGCTCAGGGAATAGTATGCTAGCTTTAGAGTAAGGAAAATGGAAGGAAATAAGCATTTATTAATTGCCTCCTGTGTGCCAGGCACTATGCTAGGAACATTACCAAAATCATCTCATTTGAAATCAGGAAGAGTTCAAATACTACCTCAGAATGTTAGCAGCTATGTGACCATATTTGAATCATCTAATCTTTCTCAGCCTCAGTTTTTTTATCTGTACAATGGATATAATAATGACAACTACCTTTTAAGGTGGTTGTGAGTTTCAAATCAAATAACACAGATTAACTTACTAGTTTAATGATGTTTTAGGTCATTAAAGCTAAATAGAATAAAAAAATAGTTTCTTTAAAATTGTTTCCTTGTAGATAAAATAGGGATGATAATTTTAAAACTGACCTCTAGGTATGATTTTAAGGAAAGAGCTTTCTAATCCTTAGAATGTTCAATATTAAGCAGCTGCAATTATTATGACAGGAAAACAAGTCACTCAGTTTTTCTACCTTTCTTAATATTGACTTTATTTGTGAGTATCTAAGACCTCAAATAAAATTTTTATAAACCAGCGCTGGAACATCTGGCTAAAAAGTTATGAACATTGTCTAAAATCCTTCAGTGAAGTAGGTACTGTTCCCTTCCTGGCAAGAGCCTTATTTCATCCACTTTGAATGTGAACAACCCAACCACATGCTGGCCACTGCTTTCAACATGGAAAAGCTGTGAGCATGTCTGTCTCCAGGGAGAAACAAAGAAAAATTTTTTACTCTCTAGCCTATCAACATAAAGGTAAAGCATCCAGGACTCTCTTTTTTACTATGCCTTTTATAGGCCTGCTTCTCTCTGTAACCCCATCAACACCTCCATACACACTCACCAGTATGGAGTGGATGTAATTCCATATCAAGATGGAATATATTTTCCCTTCATTTGCCTGATCAGGCAGTGTAGGGATTGATGAACTAGCTTTTTGCCATTTCTAGCTCAAGGGAAATGTCATGTTGTCCCTTCTTGTACCTGTTTTCCCTGAATAATAGGCTTTTTAGATATATACAGGTTTAAACCAATACCTACATCATTTAGCAAGATCCTTTAAAGGAAGCCAGAGATAAGATTAATAGGAAAGGAGTGTCACTATTCTGAATGTTATAGTAAATGTTTCATGTGTTGGATGCTCCTTTGTCTTTACCTTTTCTTCTGAATAGCCAATCGTCTTGATTAAATGAGGTAAAGAGGAACATTACAGTATTCAGGTGAATAGAATGGGGAAATGCCTTAGCTCTGTTTATTTGTTTGAGCTTTTACATAACTGAATAAGCATAATGAAATAGCAGAATTTAAAAAAGAGAGAATAATAGTAAAATACTTGACTCTGGTGAAATATTACTGCTTCTTGAGAAACAAAGAATAAGCAAAGGCAAAGAAGTATGGGAAATATATAAATTGACTCTGATTCAAGTAGAATTAAGAAAACATTATCCCCAATAACTGCAATAATGTAAATAGATATGGCAATAACAAAACAAATGAAATTGAATTCTTTGCAATTATAATGACAAGCTTGGCCTTCCTTTTCTGCATAAATGGATTACTATGGATGGGAAATCACATATATAGTTTCCAATACAGTTGATCTATTGGCCAGCTTTGCTCAACTGTAATTGTTCTTGTTCTTTGTTATTAAGGGTTTTTTTTTTTTGGGAGAGGGAGGAGGAATAGTGAAATATTTTGGAAATGTAGGTGATTTAAGATGAATATCAGTAAAATAATGTATTGAGATGATAAAACAGATATTCATAATCTTTTTTTTCATAGAAAGGGCTAAAAATGAGAAGAACATAAAAAAGAGAGAACCACAAAATAATAGAGCTCCCAGTCATATTTTTCTATCAGGAAACCTTTCTACCTCTAAGTAGACAAATGTCTAAATGTCTAAAGTATCTTCCAGTTTTAAATGTACATACCTATATTTGGACATTTACCTGTCTCCTATAGTCTTCGATTACACCAATACTCATTAAATCCTTTCCTATTACAAACTTAAATTTTTCTGCCTTTTAATTTGCTCAACAGAAAAAGCATAAATATAGAAGGTAATGTAGCAACTTCTCAAACTTTCACATGTATCTGTAATAATATCTATGTGGATTTTCCCTTCAAGAGTGTAGACAGAGACACTTTCAGGTCTGTTCATCACAAGGAACTCTTATTTGTGATTTATTTATGATGTCTTGACCATGTCCTGTACAGGTCTTTTTCCGTATCAAAAGCACCTAAGTGGCTCAGTGGTTAGAGGACTGGGCTTAGAGTTAGGAAAGACTGACTGATTTCAAATCTGGCCTCAGGCACTTATAAGCTTCATGGGCCTCAACAAGTCACTTAACTTGTGCTGCATCAGTTTCCTCAATGGTGCAAGGAGGATGATAATAGAAGCTACTTCACAAGGCTGTTGGGAAGATCAAATAAGATAGCGTATGTAAAGTCTTTAGCACAACACCTGGCACATACACACTTAAATGTTTATTCCTATCCCCTGTCTTCCATCAGATAGCTAGAGGTATTCCAACCAACTTGCTGGAGTCCATTCTTGCTTTACAATTTGTTTTCAGGAAAGGGAAGAAAAAATTAGAAGAGATGCTATATTGTATTTACTATTTAGTCTAGGGAAGCAGAACAGTTTAGAAGAAGGAGAAGTGGGCCTATAGTATTTATCTTTTAATCTCATCATTTAAGGTAAAATTATCTTCGTATTCTGCTTCTGATACTTAAAATCCATGTGACAGTGGGAAGGTAATATGACCTCTCTAAGCCTCAGGCAATTCTCTAAGAAAGACATCCTAAGGTATAGACAGTTTGCAATATACATGGTCAGAAAAAGTTCTCAAATTAATGATTTATCAAATTTCTAACATAATATAATGTGTGTGCACAAAGTCTAGTGTAATTTTAAGCTTTAATAACTTGAAACCACAATAACACTTTTGAATTATCTTGCATATAATGTAACTAAGAGATATTAAAAGCAGCTAAGTGGCATAGTAGATAGAACACCAGGCCTGCAGTCAGGAGGACTGAAATTAAAATTCATCCTCAGACACTAACTAGCTGTGAGACCCTGGAAAAGTCACTGAAATCTGTCTCAATTTCCTCATCTGTAAAATGAGCTGGAGAAGGAAATAGCAAGCCATTCTAGCATCTGTAAAAAAGAAAAGTCCATATGAGGTCATAAAGAGTCAGAACATGCCTGAAACAACTCAACAGCAACAACAACAACAAAGAGGTATTTTATACACACACATACACATATATGTATTATATAGGTATATATGTATGTATATAGACATATTTTATATAGGACAACAGTTTATGACAAATACATGACAACAAGTTTAACAACGCTAATGAAACAGAATACTTAAAAATAAAAGAGGCCATATTAACAGAAGAGGAAAAAATATCTAAATGAACCTAGTTTAGAAAAAGTAACTGAATAGGCCATAAATAAGTTTCCTAAGAGAAAAGCATCAAGAGCAGAAGAATTTGCAAGTGAAATCTACCAAATATTTCGAGAGAAACTAGTTCCAATATTAAATAAATTGTTTGGTATAATAGGCAAATAAGGAGTCTTGTCAAACTTCTTTTATGAAAGCCAGGAAGAGCAAAAACAGAAATAAAATTATAGATGAATTTCACTAAAGAATATGGATGCAAAAAATTCTAAATAAAATGCTAGCTAGGAGACTGTTATAATCTATTATAAAGATTATATATTGTTATCAAGTTGGATATATACCAGGAATGGTTTAACATAATGAAAATTATTAACATAATTGATTACATCCATAACAAAAATCATATGATTACATGAACAGATGTAGAAAAAGGTTTTTAGCAAATTAAAACACTCACTATTATTAAAAAAATAAAAACACTTGAAAGCATAGGTACAAACAGATTTTTCCTTAAAATGATAAGAAGCATCTAGCTAAAACCATCAGCAAGCATTATTTGTCCTGCAGTAAGCTAGAAAACTTCCCAATGAGGTCAGCAGTTAAACAAAGTTGCCCATTATCACCAATATTACTTAATATTGTATTAGAAAGGTTAATATCAATAAGAGAAGAAAAAATGGAATCAGAATGGGCTATGGGGTAATAAAACTATTTCTCTTGGCAGACTATATGAAGATATATTTGGAAAATACTAGAGATACAAATAAAAATTAGTTGAAACAATAATTTCAGCAAAATAGCAGCATATAGGGGGCAAATCCACATTAATCATCAGCATTTCAGCATATCACAAATAAAACTCTGTTAGAGTAGAAAATAAGAGGTATCCAAGTTAAAATAACTATAGACTACACAAAATACCTGAGAGTATATTTATTAAGAAAACCAAGAAACTATATGAACATAATTATAAAAAATTATACAAATAAAATCAGATTTAACTAATTGGAGAAATATTAATTGTTCATAGGTGGGCAGAGCTAATCTAATAAAAAGCAAAAGTTCTACCTAAATTAATCTACTTATTCAATGTCGTCTTAATTAAGTTAACAAAAATATTAACTAGGAAAATAATAACAAAATTCATTTGGAAGAATACAATGTCACAAATATTGAAGGAACTCATGTGAAAATGTAAAGGAAAGAGGTTAATTGTACCAGATCTCAAATTGTATTATAAGGCAGTAATTATCAAAACCATCTTGTACTGCCTAAGAAATAAATGATAGATCAGTGGAACAGAGTAGACAGACAAATACACTGTAATAAGTGATTATAGTAAACTTGTGTTTAGCATGTTTAAAGATTTAAGATTTTGGGACAAGAATTCACTATTTTTAAAATTGTGAAAACTGGAAAGAAGTCTGGCAGAAACTTGATATAGACCAATATCTTATGCCATTTACCAAGATAAAGTCAAAATATATAAAGAGAGATATAAGAAAATTAGAAACAATGGAAGAGATTATCTTATCAGACTTAGGAATAAGAGAAGAATTTATGAATAAACAAGAGTTAAAGAGAATTGTAAAATATAAAATGGGTAATTTCAATTGCATTAAATTAAAGTTTATTGTAATTGAATTTTATTTATTTTTAATTTATTTCAATTTATTTTTATATAATTCCATAAATGTAATACTTAAATATATATATATTACTTAATAAATATAATTATATTTAATTTATTAATTAATGTTTTTAAATTTAATTTATTTATTTAACATATTTAGTTTTCAGCATTGGTTTTCAAAAGAGTTTGAATTACAAATTTTCTCCCCATTTCTACCCTCCCCCCACCCACTCCAAGATAGTGTATATTCTGGTTGCCATGTTCCCCAGTGAGCCCTCCCTTCTGTCATTCCACTCCCCTCCCATCCACTTTTCCCTTCCTTTTTTGTAGGGCAAGCTAAATTTCTACTCCCCATTGCCTGTGTATCTTATTTTCTAGTTGCATGCAAAAATTTTTTTTTTTGTTTTTGAACGTCTGTTTTTAAAAACTTTCAGTTCCAAATTCTCCCCCCTCCTCCCTTCCCACCAACCCTCCCCAAGAAGTCAAGAAATTCAACATAAGCCACATGTGTATCATTATGTATAACCCTTCCACAATACTCATGTTGTGAAAGACTATATTTTGCTCCATCCCAACCCATCCCCCTTTATTGAATTTTCTCCCTTGACCCTGTACCCTTTTGAAAGTGTTTGTTTTTGATTACCTCCACTCCCATCTGCCCTCCCCTCCATCATCCCCCCCCCCCTTTTTTATCTTCTTCCCTCTTCTTTCCTGTGGGGTAAGATACCAAACTCGGTATGTATGGTATTCCCTCCTCAGGGCAAATCTGATGAGAGCAAGATTCACTCATTCCCCCCTCACCTGCCCTCTCCCCTCCTCCCACAGAACTGCTTCCTCTTGCCACCTTTATGCGAGATAATCCACCCCATTCTATCTCTCCCTATCTCCCTCTCTCAATATGTTCCTCTCTCATCCCTTAATTTGATTTTATTTCTTTTAGATATCTTCCCTTCATCTTCAACTCCCCCTGTGTCTGCTCTCTGTCTCTCTCGCTCTCTCTCTCTCGCTCTCTCTCTCTCTCTCTATATATATATATATATATATATATATATATATATATATACATATATATACACACACACACACACATATATATATACATATATATACACATAGATATATACATACATACACATTCACTTATATATACATATATATATACATTAACATATATACATATATGCATATTCCCATCAGCTACCCAAATACTGTGGTCTCATGAATCATACATGTTATCTTTCCATGTAGGAATGTAAACAAAACAGTTCAACGTTAGTAAGTCCCTTGCAATTTTTTTTCTTGTTCTTTTTCTTAATTACCTTTTCATGCTTCTCTTGATTCTTGTGTTTGAAAGTCAAATTTTCTATTCAGCTCTGGTCTTTTCACTAAGAAAGCTTGAAAGTCGTCTATTTTATTAAAAATCCATATTTTGCCTTGGAGCATGATACTCAGTTTTGCTGGGTAGGTGATTCTTGGTTTTAATCCTAGCTCCATTTACCTCCAGAATATCGTATTCCAAGCCATTTGAACTCTTAATGCAGAAGCTGCCAGATCTTGGGTTATTCAGATTGTGTTTCCACAATACTCAGATTGTTTCTTTCTGGCTACTTGCAGTATTTTCTCCTTGATCTGGGAGCTCTGGAATTTGGTGACAATATTCCTAGGAGATTTCTTTTTGGGATCTATTTGAGGAGGTGATCAGTGGATTCTTTCAATTTCTATTTTGCCCTGTGGCTCTAGAATATCAGGGCAGTTCTCCTTGATAATTTCTTGAAAGATGATATCTAGACTCTTTTTTTGATCATAGATTTCAGGTAGTCCACTAATTTTTAAGTTATCTCTCCTGGATCTATTTTCCAGGTCAGTGGTTTTTCCAAGGAGATATTTCACATTGTCTTCCATTTTTTCATTCCTTTGCTTCTGTTTTATAATATCTTGATTTCTCATAAAGTCACTAGCTTCCTCTTTCTCCAATCTAATTTTTAAAGTAGTATTTTCTTCAGTGGTCTTTTGGATCTCCTTTTCCATTTGGATAATT
Organism: Trichosurus vulpecula; assembly: GCF_011100635.1. Taxonomy (NCBI): domain Eukaryota; kingdom Metazoa; phylum Chordata; class Mammalia; order Diprotodontia; family Phalangeridae; genus Trichosurus; species Trichosurus vulpecula. Next base: position 16,204,358 of record NC_050578.1, read on the forward strand.
CTGCCTTTCAAGGCATTCTTCTCATCGGCTTTTTGGAGCTCTTTTGCCATTTGGTTTAGTCTATTTTTTAAGGTGTTGTTTTCTTCAGTGTATTTTTCAGTATTTTTTTTGGGTCTCCTTTAGCAAGTCATTGACTTGTTTTTCATGGTTTTCTCACATCCTTCTCATTTCTCTTCCCAATTTTTCCTCTACTTTTCTAATTTGCTTTTCCAAATCCTTTTTGAGCTCTTCTATGGCCTGGGACCAGTTCATGTTTTTCTTGGAGGCTTTTGGTATAGGCTCTTGTACTTTGTTGACTTCTTTAGGCTGTATGTTTTCGTCTTCTTTGTCACCAAAGAAAGAATCCAAAGTCTGAGACTGCATCTGGGTGCATTTTCGCTCCTTTGCCATATTCCCAACCAACTAACCTGATCCTTGAATTTTTCAGTGGGGTATGACTGCTTGTAGACTAAAGAGTTCTATGTTCCATGTTTGGGGGAGATGTGCCAGCTCTGCCACACCAGCACTGCTCCTTCCCCAAGAACCCCCAACCCGGACTGGGCTTAGATCTTCAGCAGGCTGTGCACTTCTGCTCTGATCCACCATTTAATTCCTCCCACCAGGTGGGCCTGGGGTCGGAAGCAACAACAACTGTAGGTGCCCCACCTCCGCTGCCCCCGAGGCTGGTAGCCAAATGGCGAACTCCTTCCACTCCCGCAGCTTTTACCACTAACCTTCTCCGCTGTCTTTGGTGTTTGTGGGTTGGTAAGTCTGGTAACTGCCACAGCTCACTGATTCAGGGCGCTAGGGCCCGCTCCACCCCGCTCGTGGTCTGGTTGGTCCGAGCCACTCAGGCTGGGATCTGCTCTGCTCCGCTCCCAGCTCCTAGATTCCAGCTCCCAGATCCAGGCTGTCCTGGGCTGGAGCCCTGCTTCCCTCTGCTGTTTTGTGGGTTCTGCCATTCTAGAATTGGTTCAGAGCCATTTTTTATAAGTTTTTGGAGGGACTCAGCAGGGAGGTCACGCTAGTCCCTGCTTTCCAGCCGCCATCTTGGCTCCGCCCCCCCAATTAAATTTATTTTAAAACCAATATAGCCTAGATTAACAGGAAAACAGAAAATTGGTGGAAAATTATAGTGAGTTTTTCAGATAAAGGAGGCACATCTCAAAAATACGGAGAATTTTGTCAAATTTAATAAGACTGAGTCATTCCTCAATTCATAAATGATCAAATGATATGAACAGATAGGTTTTGGATGAAGTCAAAGGTAGTTATAGTCATATGAAAAAAAATGCTCTGTCTCTATTGATGCAAGAAATGCAATTCAATACAACTCTAGATATTATCTCACATCTATCAGGTAGGCTAAGATGATAGAAAAGAAAAAAGACAAATATTGGAGGAAATGTGAAAAGATTGGGGCACTAATACATTGCTGGTGTAACTGTGAAATGATCCAACCATTTTACAGAACAATCAGGAATTATGCCCAAAGAGTTATAAAACTGTGTATACTCTTTGATTCAGAAATGCCACTATTAGGTCTGTCTCACAAAGTAATGAGGGAAAAAGAAACCACACATTCTAAAATACTTATAGTAGTTCTCTTGTGGTGGCAAAGAACTGGAAACTGAGGGGATGTCCATAAATTAGGGAATGCTTAAACAAATTGTGGAAGATAAGTGTAAAGGAATGCTACTTTGTTGTGAGAAATGATGAGGAGGTTGATTTTAGAAAAACATGGAAAAATTTGCATGAAGTTATGAAGAGTGAAATGAGCAAAACCAAGAGATCATTGTATATAAAAATAGAAATGTTTGAAGAATAACTGTGAATGACTTAGGTATTCTGAATATTCTAAATACTCAAATCAACAAAAAAGAACCTGTGAAGGAACATGCTAACTTCTAGCCACTTTACAAAAAGAACTAATATAAGTATGCATGGTATGACATGGGGTGGGGAGGTAGGAAGAAATTTCACTACTTCAAGTGTAACAAAAAATCAATTTATTTACATTAATACTTTGTTTTTAAATTAAATTGATTTTTAGCATGTTCTTTCACAGGTTCTTTGTTGTTTTTATAGCCCTTTGAGCACAGCTCAAAGGTGCTCTGCAGAATGAAAGAATGAGTTCACAACTCCACCAACAGTGCATTAATGTCTTATTTTCCCCACATCCCCTCCAACATTTGTCATTTACTTTTTTGTCCTATTAACCAATCTGATAGGTAATGAAGTAATAATCAGAATTATCTTAATTTGCATTTCTCCAATCAATAGTGACAGAGTATTTTTTAATATCGCTGTTGAAAGCTTTGAGTACTTCATCTGAAAACTGATCATATCTCTTGATCATTTACCAGTTAGGGAATAGCTCTTCTTTTTAGCAATTTGACTCAGTTCTCTAAATGTTTGAGAAATGAGGTCTTTATCAGAGAAATTTGTTTCAAAACATTTTTAACAGTTACTATTGCTAACCATATTTTCATCCATCCTTTCCCCCACTTATTCTATTCTCTCTTTTCACATCATCTGTCATCAAAAGTGTTTCACTTCTGACTACCCCCTCCCCTGGTTTGCCCTCCCTTCTATCACCCTCCATTTTTCTTTTCTCCTTCCCCTCCTACTATCCTGTAGGGTAAGATAGATTTCTATACCCAATTGCCTCTTTGAGATAATTCTGAAGAGAGTACAGTTCACTCGCTCCCCTTCACCTCCCCCTCTTCCCTTCCATTGTAAAAGTTTTTTTTTTCTTGACTCTTTTATGTGAGATAATTCAACCCATTCTACCTGTCCTTTTCTCTTTTTCTCAATACATTCTTCTCTCTCACCCTTCTCTTTTTTTTCCATATCATTTCTTCATATTTGACTCACACTGTGTGCTGTAGGTTATGCCCAGGGAAGAATGGTACTTCTGGTGTGGGGGCTGCAGAGTCCTTTTCATGGCTGCTTTCTGCCTTTGGTCCTTCTAATCCATTTAACTCTAATCTGTGGCTAGAAGAAGTTGCAGCATATGCACTGGGCCCACATCAGTAAACCATTCAGCACGTGGACTAAATCAGTCTGAGGGTAACTGAGGGGCCTCAAACCCATTAGTGAGTTGGGGGGTCCCTACTCCAAGCAAGTGAAGACTTCCCATGATGGAATGAGTGGATGAGAGCAATTTGTTCCAATGACTATGAAAGCAGCTGAAATCAGGTGCTTGATTAGACATCAAAGATGCCAAGGTCATCCACTGTATCTCAATTATTCTTGTGTTTTCTCTTCTTTATTTGTTTTCTAGCTCCATTTTTATAAGATGTTTCACATTCTCTTCTACCTTTTCTGTCTTTATATTTTGTTTTTTATTTATTACTTCATCTCTTATAACTTCTCTGGCTTCCCCTTGCACAATTCTGATTTTCAAAGAGTCACGTTCTTCCTTAAGTTTCTGGATTTCCTTTTCTAAATGATGCACTTTCTTGTCATAATTTTCTTGTTTTTCTTCTATTCTTATTTTTGTTTTTAATTTTTTCCTCAACCTCTCTCATTTTATTTTGAAAGTCTTTTTTAATTTATTCAATTGATTCTTTTTTATGCCAGGTGACCATTTGACCTTAATGTTTAGGGTAGAAGAGGATTTCTTTGCTTCAGTATCCTCTGAAGAAAAACTCTGGTCTTCTTTATTCCCATAGTCACTTTCTACAGTTGCATTCTTTCTCCTTTGCCTGTCCTTTTTTGGTAATGATTTAGTTTTCATAATCACCTTTAGTCCTGGGTGTATGGAGAATGGTGCCTCTGGCTTCTGATCCTCTTCATTTCTCCCTTCTGACATTGAACTCAAACCAAGACCCCCAGCCTCGTGTAAGTGCCCATAGCCAGTGGTATCCCCACCCCACTGCTTCTGCACTCACCAAGAGTGTGCTGGTTCCTTATTGACCCTGCATCTCTCTGCAGTTCCTGATGGTCCTTGTCAACAAAAGTTCCCTAGATCTTCCCTAGGTCAGACACCCAACTCCCCTCATTTTCCTGGAGGTAAAAGTTCCTGTGGTGAGCTGAGGCAGCCTCCCAATCCAGCTAACTCCAGGGCTTGCTGCTTGTTGTTTAAGCACTTTGCTGCTTGTTATTAAAGTAGACCATAGCCTGGAGGTGTTTATGCTTCACACCGAGGAAATATGGTCCTAATATTTTTCTTCTCTTTGTTCTCTTTGCACATAAGGGTAGTTCTTTTTGTTTTTAGATAATTGTTTATTTATTTAATGTTTTGAGTTTTCAGCATTAATTCAGTATTAATTTTCACGAGAGCTTAAATTACAAATTTTCTCCCCATATCTACCTTCCCCCCCACTCCAAGATGGCATATATTCTGATTGCCCTATTCCCCAGTCAGCTCTCTCTTCTGTCCCCCCTCTCCCCACATCCCCTTTCCATTACTTTCTTGTAGGGCAAGATAAATTTTTATGCCCCATTGCCTGTGTAGCTTATTTCCTGATTTCATGCAGAAGGTTTTTTTTTTTGTATCTGCTTTTAAAACTTTGAGTTCCAAAGTTTTCCCTGTTCCCTGCCCACCCACCCTCCCTAAAAAGGCAAGCAATTCAACATAGGCCACATGCGTATCATTATGCAAAACCCTTCCACAATACTCATGTTGTGAAAGACTAACTATATTTTGCTCTTTCCTATCCTATCCCCCTTTATCCAATGTTCTCCCTTGACTCTGTCCCTTTTCAAAATTGTTTGTTTTTGATTACCTCCTCCCCCTATCTGCCCTCCCTTCTATTGTTGCCCCTTTTTATCTCCTTCCTCCTTCTTTCCTGTAGGGTAAGATAAGCAATTGAGTGTGTATGTTATTCCCTCCTCAGGCAAAAAGTGATGAGAGCAAGATTCACTCATTCCCCCTCACCTGCCCACTCTTCCCTCCCAACAGAACTGCTTTTTCTCACCAATTTTATGTGAGATAATTTACCACACTCAATCTCTCCCTTTCTCTGTCTCTGACTATATTCCTCTCTCATCCCTTAATTTGATTTTAGTTTTTAGATATCATCCCTTTATATTCAACTCACCCTGTGATCGCTCTCTCTCTCTCTCTCTCTCTGTCTGTCTCTTTCTCTCTCTCTCTCTCTCTCTCTCTCTCTCTCTCTCTCTCTCTCTCTCTCTCTCTGTTTGTGTGTGTGTGTGTGTGTGTGTGTGTGTATGTCTGTGTGTGTGTCTCTGTGTCTGTGTCTCTGTATTCCCTTCAGCTACCCTGATACTGAGAAAGGTCTCTTGAATTACATACATCATCTCTCCATGAAGGAATGTAAACAAAAGAGTTCAACTTTAGTAAGTCCCTCATGATTTCTGTTTCTTGTTTACCTTTTCATGCTTCTCTTGCATCTTGTGTTTGAAAGTCAAATTTTCTATTCAGCTCTGGTCTTCTCACTGAGAAAGTTTAACATCTATTTTATTGAAAATCCATATTTTACCTTGGAGCATTATACTCAGTTTTTCTGGATAGGTGATTCTTGGTTTTAATTCTAACTCCCTGACCTACGGAATGTAATATTCCAAGCCCTTTGATTCCTTAATGTAAAAGCTGCTAGATCTGCTGTTATACTGATTGTGTTTCCACAATACTCAAATTGGTTTTTTCTTGCTGCTTGCAGCATTTTCTCCTTGATCTGGGAACTCTGGAATTTGGTGACAAATTCCTAGGAATTTTCTTTCTGGGAACTTTTTCAAGGGGAGATCGGTGAATTCTTTCAATTTCTGTTTTATCCTTTGGCTCTAGAATATCAGGGCAATTTTGCTTGTTGATTTTGTGAAACATTTTATCTATGCTCTTTTTTTGATCATGGCTTTCAGGTAGTCCAATAATTTTTAAATTCTCTCTCCTGGATTATTTTGCAGGTCAGTGGTTTTTCTAATGAGATATTTCACATTGTCTTCCATTTTTTTATTCCTTTGGTTCTGTTTTATAATATCTTGATTTATAATCAAGTCACTAACTTCCACTTGCTCCAATCTAATTTTTAAGGTAGTATTTTCTTTAGTGGTCTTTTGGACCTCCTTTTCCATTGGCTAACTCTGCCTTTCAAAGGATTCTTCTCCTTATTGGCTTTTTGGAGCTGTTTCGCCATTTGAGTTAGCCTATTTTTAAGGTGTTATTTTCTTCAGTATTTTTGGGTTTCCTTTCACATATCATTGACTTGTTTTTCATGATTTTCTCCCATCTCTCTCATTTCTCTTCCCAATTTTTTCATCCACTTCTCTTATTTGCTTTTCCCATTCCTTTTTGAGCTCTTCCATGACCTGAGACCAATTCATATTTCTCTATTAGGCTTTTGATATAGGCCCTTTGACTTTTTGACTTCTTCAGGCTGTATGTTTTGGTCTTCTTTGTCACCAAAAAAGGATTCCAAAGTCTGAGTCTGAATCTGTGACTGTTTTCTCTGCCTGTTCATGTTCCCAGCCAACTACTTGACCCTTGAGCTTTTTCAGGTTAAGATTGCTTGTACAGTAGAGAGTACTTTGTCCCAAGCTTGAGAGGCTGTGCTACTGTTTTCAGAGCTACTGCTACACAGCAAGCTCTGCCACACAAGCGTTCCTTCTACCCCAAGAACCACCAACCAGGATTGAAGCCCAGATTCAGGTAGTGCAAAGCAGGCTTAGCACTCTAGCTCCAATGTGCCACTTAATTCCTCCCACCAGGGTGGCCTGGGGCTGGAAGCAACTGCAGCTGTAGCTCTGGAAGCAGCCTCAGGCCTGCACCACAACTGCTGCTCCTGGGTCAGTGGCTGATTGCAAACTACTTTCACTCTCTCCCAGCCACTTTTCCCACTAACCTTCTCTGTTGTCTTTGGCATTTGTGGGTTGAGAAGTCTGGTAACTGCTAAATCTCAATGATTCAGGGCCCTACAACCTGTTCTGCCTGGTTCCCAGTCTGGTTGGTCCTGGTGTGGCCCATACTGGGCTCTGCTCTGCTCTGCTCCCAACTCCATGTGTTAGAACCTTCCCAGCGACCATCCAGGCTGTCCTGGACTGGAGTTCTGCTTCCCTCTGCTATTTCGTGGGTTCTGCAGGTCTACAATTTGTTCAGAGCCATATTTTATAGGTGTTTGGAGCAACCTAGGTGGGGAGCTTAAGCAAGTCCCTGCTTTCTGGCCACCATCTTGGCTCCTCTCCCCCGAAGTTGTTTTGATTTGCATTTCCATAATCAATACCGATCGAGAGCATTTTTTCATATGACTATAGATAGCTTTTTTTCTTTGAGAACTGAAACAGGAAGAGAATCTTTTCTTGTATATGCTATGAGGACTGCAATGCATAATTATTATGTATCTAATGGAGTTTTGCTTCTTCTGGCCTTTAAACTCAAAATAAAGTAATTATTTTTTATTTGATTGTTCAAGGTAGATTATAAGACATCCTTCTATTTAGCTGCATTTTCTTCTATAACTTACCTCACAGATATATGAGAACTCAATCCCAAAATAAATATTTAACAGTTGGTCAACGAAAAAGGCTACTCAAGTTTTGGTTTTTCACTATTTTGTTAACAATAAGAATAATTTATATTATTGTTAGATGACTGATAAAATATATTAATATGCAAACCCCACATATACACTCTTGGATGTGAGGCAATGTCTTATAGATTAAATTATAAGGTCATAAAGTATAGGAACCCTATCTTTAATCACTCCTTTCACAATAACCAGAATAACGTCTTACATGTAGTAAGTGCTTATTAGTAGATCACTCGTTCAATATACATTTATTCAGTGCCTACTACGTGGTGAGAACTGTCTTCACCACCGCGATATAAATATGTGAACTATTAAAAGTTAATTTCAACTACTTTTAATAATAATTTCTATCATTTATATAACTTTGGACATTTTCAAAGCACTTTATAAGCATGATTTCATTTTATTCTAATAAATCTAGAGTTAGGAGCTATTATTATCCCCATTTTACATGCAAGGAAACTGAGACAAACAGAAGTTAATTGACTTGACTATATATTCTTCTATACAGATGCTTCATACAATCATTACTTCTGCTTGTAGTATACTATTTCATGTTTCCTATAGAATTTCTTAAAAGCTGTGAAAATATCATTTATTTCTAGATACCAAGCTGTTTATTAACAGTGCTTCATTCCCTCTTTGAATATCAGACTAGAATATCAAGTGGGTTAAATTACTCAGAGTCATATCACTGTAGCATACATAACAGGGCAATTCATTTACCAGAGATTTGTGAAATTTAAAATAGTAAAATAGGAAGAAAATTCAAGATGTGATCCTGGAAGTCACCCTAACAGAATTCACTAGATGAGTATTTTGGGGGACATAAATTTTCTTCTTTTTTTCCAGATGTTTGCATTTCATTTTAGATGTGATGTGGTTCTAACAGATGTTATCTTCCTCTCTTGTACTTCCCACCTGGCATGGCTTAATTAGCTTTTGGATGTGATCTTTATTCTTTTACTCATTCTCTCTAGTTTGATAAGTGACTGATTTCTTTCCTCTTTTCACCCATTCCATTTTTCCTCTCCCTGAAAAGAGATACTATCCATAGTTCTAATACAGATGTTAGGGCACAGAATAGAAAGTAGATGGAGATATTTCTGCCACAGTTGTTCCACATGTCAAACACATCCTTAGCTCCTCACAACATCTTTGTTCCTCAGCTTTCCCTATTACATGGTATTGCTTCTCATTGTTTTGTGGAATGGTGGCTTTTCAACTGGGAGAAAAGGTTCTGTGTCCAGAAGAAACAGTGGCAAAAATGAGACATGACAGGGGAGGATTGACAGTTTTCATGCTTTAGAACAATTTTTTCTTGGCTGGAAATGGTGACACATGTCTCTAATATTTACTATCAAGAAGGCTTGAGCATAGTAGCTCAGAGGTGCAGCAGGACTAAAGTTGTTGGGTATTGGTGCAAAGTCTATGGCAAATCCTTTGGAAGGGACAGTCATCATGCTACTAGTGAGGGGTGAATTTGTCCATGTCAGAAAAAGAGAATGCATTAGAGCTTCCGAACTTCAGCATTGAAGTCAGCCCATAAGTGACTACCATACTTCCAGCTCAGGCAAGGTATGTTCATCCTCAAAAAAGCAAACTCTACCATCTCCAGGATGGCAAACATTACTTATTGTCCTCTCATTTCTTTGAGCCCATTAAAGGACATGAGGTAAAGGAGAATTAGAAGAAGTGGTAGGTAAAAATAGGTGAAGGAGATGTTGGGCAGTAATCATAAGAACAAATTGTCTAAAAGAAATGAGATTAAAATAGTGAATATTGCAGTGATCTACCCAGAAAATAACTACATGCTATGTGTTTTGTGCTTTTAGGTACCAACAGCAAAAGCAGGAGCAACAGATGGAAGTTGCAAACAGACATATTTAGGATTATCATCAGGACAACCTTACTGAAATTGCAAAATGCCCAAAAGTTGAATGAGTAGCTTCTGAAGGAAAAATTAGATGTCTTCAACCAAAGACTAGATTACTGATTTATTATCTTGTGAGGTATTTTGTGGAGAGGAATTTAATGTTTAAATATGGGTTGGTCTAGCTGGCCACTGAGATCTCTTTGAATTTTGAGATTCTCCGATCCTTTTAGGTGAATGGTTCTGCGAGATGTGGGGATATTCAAAATATACAATGTGGAATTAAGAGAAGGACTTAAAAACCATTCAGATCGGACTGACAAATCTCAGAAAAGAGTTTAAACTTTCAAGGATAATGGCATTCCCAACACAGATGGGTTACTATAGTGTTCAATACTTAAAAGGGTCTATGATATAACAGAATGATGGAACACCATGATTCAAGTCCTTCCTCTAAGGCCTAGTAGCTGAAATAGAAATAACCTTGAACAAGTTACAACTTCTGAGAGCCTCAGTTTCCACATCTATAAAATGAGGGCAACAATACCAACAGTATCTTCCTAGCAAGGTTGTCATGTAGCTCAAATCATCATCATCATTGTTTTTATCATAATAGTTTGAAATCCATCCACATTATCTTATCCAAAATTAATTCTTCTCCATTTATTTCCATGAAGGATATCCTCAATATACTATAGCCCTTCTCCTAGGTCCTTTAATACCCTCTGTGCATCTATGCAAAATTCAGCCTGTTTGTTATCACTTGCTTTACCTATATGACTCATTAGAATCTGGTCTTTACTTGTTTTTGCATTTAAGTTATTATTGGTGAAATGCTTTAGAGTGCCTTCCATACTGGTTGGTGAAGCCTCTTGTGCTGTGCCATTCCTATGAGGAATTGGCTACCAAAATACCTTCCCCAATGTCTCCATTGTCTGTTGAGTATTCAGAGTTCTAGGGTCCAGAGTAGATATATAAGCAGGGCTATCTCTCTTGACCTCTATTGTCTTTCTTATATTTCATTTTTAAACTACAAATCAGAGTTTATTCTTATTGTCTAATTTGCCCCAGATTAGGTACTCACAGAAAACCAAGAGTGTGGGACAGGTGTCAAGACCCAAGTCACTAAATCTTATACAGCTAAATATTAATCCTGTTTTTTTTGTTTAATAAATTAGACCCAAATTAAAATCAAACCTTTCTAGCTACATGCAAGCTATAGGTATTTACTTACTTCCTAGTTTTAATGACAATTAGGAAGTTTATGTTGACTTTTATTTACAATCTAATAAAAGTTCTGTGTTCTAGCTTGATCTGAAAAAATACCACTTTCAAAGTAAAACAAAAACAAAAAAAATTATCTTGTAGCTCAGATTTCTTTTTTATTCAGTTTTGCATTAAAAGCATGTGGTACACTCAACCTCCAGTTTGTAAAGTATTTATTACAACCATATTTTACTGACTATGAACATTTGTGTCTTTAATATCAGAAAGCCTTGATGTTTAAATAATTAAGAATTTAATAGAAAACATTTATTTGCTAATTATTTTGCAACTTTGCATCAGGGATATGCTAATGTGCACTTTTATTATAGTAGTAAAGTAAGATGTTTGAGGCAGTTGATTAAACATTCAAAATAAATTCCATTAAAATTATAATATACATAGACTAGTCAAAATGGGAAGAAGGAATGTCTATAAACTGATATTAAAAAAGAATACAAATATCATGGAGGGAAGGATGGTGGCAGAACACAGCAACAATTCTGTAATTTTGTTTTACCTAATCTTCCAATCGTAAGTACCCATGTTAGTTCTCTGCCTACCGATCCAAGTAAACTCCTTATTCTAAAACATGTCCCTAGTAGTCGGCCAGTCAAGTTCTTCACAGGATGGGTATATATACACAGGATGGGATATATACATGTGTGTGTATGTGTATATATTGTAGATATCATACATGTATCTATAGATGTGTGTATGTATACACAGACATATTACTCCTCTCTACTATACCTATGTAAACAAAAGGATGAAAGCAAACAGTATTTTTAAATGTCTTCATCTCAGATGACTCTCAAAATGGCAGGGAAGTGGTATTTACTTCCTCTCAGGGCTGATAGATGGCATGGTAATGACATTGGAATTAATGTAGAATGAATATGTACTTCGTTGTACTGGCAGACATTTGTAAACCCAGCTTGGTCCTTTTCCAGCATTTTCCAGGTTTCATTTGTATCTCTCTGTTGGGGAATAAAAATGGTTTTTGCTTCTGTCTCTTTTCAAGGAAAGTATTATGGAAAGACATGATGAAGAGATGATAGTTGAGCTTCTGTCGTGATGGAATGATGACATCGCAGGGTGATGTTTAGCTGAAGTACATTCAGATAACAAAGGCTAAATCCTAAAACTTGCTTCCCAACCTTAGCTATGCTGATGAGTTCCCCAGGGGAGTTCAGTTCTCCCTTTGTATCCCCCTCACTCATATCCTTGGCCCATAAGTCCTTCTCTGGGTTATAGGCTCTGCTTCAAGAACCTTCCATGCAAAATGTCTATAGGTGCATTTGCAGTCACTTTGTCCTTCCTGACTGGTCAGGTGACAAAGATCTACTCTTATATAGAATCCAAAGATTTGTCTAATGGGATTCACATTCTTTTGTCTTGGACAAGTAGTTGTCTTCTTCACTTTCCTGGAGGAATGAGTAAGTCTTACAGCAAAATAATCTTCCTCCTTCTTCTTAACTTATATCATCTCTCTCTGCTCATTTTCCAGAAGCCAATTCACTACCCAATTAAATCAGATCTATTTAAAACATATGACAAGTAATTCTGGCTTTTAAGTTACATTAGCAAGAGAGTTCAATTATTTTCTAGAATCACATGATCACTGGCTATGAGGTTTAGATTACTAGATCGTAAATAAATTTTATTTTTTTCAGTTGACATTTATTTTTTTTCTCTCTCCTACACTCACTATCCTCAAATAGGGAAAAGAATTCATAATTTTCATTTCATTCTAAGCATACCAAACAAAAGAAATTCCCAAATTGGCAACATAGGGATTGCTATTGTTCTTTTTTTAAAAAAAAATATTTAATACTTTTTTAGTTTTCAAAATTCACTTCCTTAAGATTTTGATTTCTAAGTTTTGTCCCCCACCCTCTCCTTCTCTCTCCCCAAAACACTATGCAATCTGATTTAGGTTTACTTATACATTCATATTAAACTTATTTTCACCTTAGTTATTATGTTGTAGCCATAATGGCTTTTGTTTTCTTTGAATGGCTCAGCTTGCCTCATTGAGCCTCTGGACACTGTGGCTTGCTCTTCCGGGGCAGGAGGCCCGGGGAGCATGCCGGGAAGCAGACAACTTCCTGTGTGAGGAGTCATGGGGCTGGCTGAGGGGAGGTGTTAACCTCTACCCTAGGGGGAGGGGCCAACTCAGGAACCAATCGGCCCTGGTCATTTGGGCGGAGCTTGATGATGTCAAAAACCCTATAAGAGGGGAGAGGACAGCTTGAAGATTCTTCTCTCTTCCTTTTCCGGTTGGAGCCAGCGACAGTTACAACGACCGTTACAGAGGCAGTTACGACAGTTACATCGTCAGTTACAGTTGCAGCTTCAGTTACAGACACAGACACAGCTGAGGCAGGAGCTGCCAGTAGCAGAGCTGATCTACGGGAGGAAGCTGAACAAAGACTTCAGTCCAGTGGGTAATCTTATTACCATAAAAGGGGGAAACATGATTTTGCTTTACGCAATCATGTTTCTCTGTAGCCTCCTGGTTACTCTTTCAAGGCGTACTTATTGGGCCTGGAAGATTATGATCAACATATCAAAATGGGGCTTCTGGTTTATGGGTTGGTTACTGTGGAGCCTAAATAAATGTTTTGATTCTTCTGCCTTCTACTTTGAGAGTTTCTTATATCCGGCGGTTCCGAACCTTTCAGACATGTTTATGATCCTCTTTGAGATTATAAACTCGGCCCTCCTGATACATATGTAAAGAAAAATTAGAAGTAATGGGAGGAACCACGAGAAAGAAGAAACAAAACAAAACAACAAAAGAAAAGGAGAGCAAATAGTATGCTTCCATCTGCATTCAGACTCTGAAGTTCTTTTTCTGGATGTGGATAGCATTTTCCATCCTGAGATTTTTGGAGTTGTCTTAGAACTTTGCATTGCTAAGAAGAGTTAAGTCTATCAAAGTCAGTCATCACACAGTGTGGCTGTTAATGTGTATAATGTTCTGGTTCTGCTCACTTCACTCAGGTCATGTAAGTAGTTCCAGGTTTTTCTGAAGTCTAACTATTCATCATTTCTAATAGCACAATAGTTTTCCAGCATGTTAATATACCACAACCTGCGTGGCCATTCCCCAATTGATTTGCATCAATTTCCAATTCTTTGCCACCACCAAAAGAGATACTAAAAATATTTTTGTACATATCTGTCCTTTTTCTGTTTTTATGATCTCTTTGGGAAACAGAACTAGTAGTGGTATTGCTGGGTCGAAGGGTATGCACAGTTTAATGGACCTTTGTCATGTTAGCCAATCTGATAGATGTGATGTGGTACCTCGTAGTTCTTTTAATTTTCATTTCTCGAATTTATCTTAGCTTGTTGATGGTGTTAAATACATGTTACCTATCCTTGTAAGGAATACTCCATTTATTCCTATGCTGTCTAGTGTTTTTAGTAGGAGTAGGTATTGCATTTTGTCAAAAGCTTTTTCTGCATCCATTGAGATAATCATATGATTTCTGTGAGTTTGGTTTTTGACATCATCAATTATACTGGTGGTTTTCCTAATATTGAACCAGCCCTGCATTCCTAGTGATTGCTATTATTCTTGAGTCTTGGTTCCCTGTGTCTGTTCCCTACCAACATTCCCTCTTGTCTGTTCCTCAGAGTAGATTTTATTCTTTTAAAAGCTATGGCCCCATTGGAACTCTCATCATGTCTCTAGTTGAAAAGTTTTTTTGGCTCCAAGCTCACTGGCATAGTTGCAATAACAGATGTCCCCTGAAATCAATGAACATTTCATACCTGTCCCTAGATGACAGCTGACTGTTCTATCTACTTCATTACGTACTTCTTTTGAATATTCATTCCTCAAGCCCACTTGCCAGTGGTGTGGTTCTCTAAACTTCAGGTTCAGAATGGAGAAAAAAATATTTGATAACTACTGTAAATATTAAGATACTGTTCCTTCTACTAATTAAGGGCAGTGTTATAGTGTTACAGTTTCCCATTGAATTGTAAATATTTTACTCGAAATGGTTTAAAGGATAATTCTGTGAGCTTATATTATCATAGCACAAATTCATTAATTGAATTGAATTCTTTCACTGAACACCAAGAGGAAATGGGACAAAGAAATGAAGATAGTATTAAACGAAAGGAAAAGTTTGATGCTGGCCAGGGAGTAACGGTTCTTATGAACTGACACAGAAGAAAACTTTTAGCAGTCAAGATCAAGAGGACACAGGAAGATTCTTCAAAAACTAGGAAGGGGGCTGTGTTGAAAATAGATAATGCTCTTTTTCATATAATTGTATTTATCATGTATTTGTATTATCTATATGCACATGAATTGCTGCCTAGTGCAAGTATGCTAAATATAGAGTCAGGAAAAATTGGTCTCATTTCTTGCCTATAATACTTATTAACTGTGTGACTATGAGCAAGACAGTTAATTTTTCTGAAGCTCAGCTTTCTCATCTGAAGAAAGGGAATATTAATATTCATAATACTTTCATCCCAAGTTTATTATTTGAAAACACTTAATGAATTGGAAAGCATTAGAAAAATGAGATTATAGTATTATTGTTATTTTTTACTTTATTCAGCAGTCTCTCTCAGGCCCATAGATAGATAGAGATGGATAAACACATACATATATGTACATGCATATATGTACATGGATAAGTGTGTCTATCTCTATATGCATATATCAGCATAGTAAAATGGTGACTGGGGTTGGGGGACTCAGGAAAATCTGGGTACAAACCTAGTCTTTGCTACACGCTGTGAAATCATCTGGTAAGTTACAACCTTTCAAAACGTTGGCAATTCTCTCAGAATTGAGTCTGAGTTGTAGATCTGTATCAGTGGAGATAGTATTCATATTGGGAGTTCTTCCCATTGAAGAAAATCACAGGTCTAAGGAAAATAAATAAACTAACAGAGGTGGATAGGTATATAACAGAAGAATATTTAAATAAGAGTACATATGTGTTCACACACATCCACACATGTATGTATACCATGAATTTATATGTAAATGAATTTATATTATATAAATAGAGTAGGCACCTCTCAGTGTGGAACCATCCATCAAAAATTCATCTCTGCTACTCTTCTATAACCAACTTGAAGACTTAGAGAGTTTACTAGGGCACTGGAAGATTAATTGCCTTGCCTATGGCATATGGCCAGTAAATATCAGAAGCACACCTTGAACCCAGGTTTTCAAACCCATGGTCTTTAGCACTGATTTTTTTTTGTTATAGAAATAGCACTTATGTGTTATTATTATTGTTATTATTAATTATGCCCTGCTACTTAATATGACAATGAGCAAATCAACTTAATCCTTTTTTTATCTTAGTAGTACTTTTTTCAATTACAGGTAAATGTAGTTTTCAACATTCATTTTTGTAAGACTTTGAGTTCCAATTTTTTCTCCATCCCTTCCCACCCCCCTCTCAGCAAGCAATCTGATATAGGTTATACATTTACAATCATGTTAAATGTATTTCCACATTTTCATGTTGTGAAAGAGGAATCAGAACAAAAAGGAAAAACCACAAGAATATAAATCAAACAAAAGTGAAAATAGTATGCTTTGATCTGCATTCAGACTCCATAGTTCTTTTTTCTGGATGTGGACTGCATTTTCCATCATGAATCTTTTGGAATTATTTTGGATCATTATTTCACTGAGAAGAGGCAAGTATGTCAGTTGATCATCTCACTGATTTTACTATTCCTATAGAAAATGTTCTTCTGGTTCTGCTCACCTCACTCAGCATCAATTCATGTAAATATTTTCCAGGTTTTCTGAAATCTACCTGCTCATCATTTCTTATAGAGTAATAGTGTTGAATTACATGCATATAGCACAACTTGTTAAGCTATTCCCCAGCTGATGGACATCCCCTCCTTTTCAAATTCTTGGCCACCACAAAAAGAGCTGTTATAAATATTTTTCACTTTTTAATGATCTCTGGAATACAGACCTGTTAGTGGTATTGTTCCTCTAAGATACCTCATACTGTGTGCATAGTTTGGTTGTCTCTTGGGCATAGTTCCAAATTGCTCTCCAGAATGATTGGATCAGTTCATAACTCAATCAACAATGCATTAGTGTTCCAGTTTTCCCACATCTTCTCCACCATTTATCATTTTCCTATTTTGTCTTGTTAGCCAAACTGATAGGTATAATGTGGTAGCTCAGAGTTGTTTTACTTGCATTTCTCTGATCAATAGTTATTTAGAGCATTTCTTCATATGAGTATAGATAGCTTTAATTTCTCCCTCTGAAAAGTCCCTATCCATACCATTTGCCCATTTGTCAATTGGGGAATGACATTCATTCTCAGAAATTTACTCAGTTCTCTAAATATTTGAGATATGAGGCCTTCGCTAGAAACACTTGCCGTAAAAATAGTTTCCCATCTTTTAGGTTTCCTTATAATCTTGGTTGCGTTGGTTTTGTTCATGCAGAATTTTATTCAATTAAACACTTCATTATGTAATATATTTTAGTTTTCAGCATTGATTTCCACAAGATTTTGAGTTACAAATTTTCTCCCCATTTTTACCCTGCCCCCACTCCAAGATGGCATAGATTCTGATTGTCCCATCCCCAGTCAGCTCTCACTTCTGTCACCCCAGTCCCTCTCCACCCCATCCTTTTACCCCTTACTTTCTTGTAGGGGAACATATATTTCTTCTTTTTTTTTAATTTCTTTATTTATTTTTAGTTTACCATACACGGTTCTACATAGTTTTGAGTTCCAGATTTTCTCCCTTCCCTCCCGCCTCCCTCCCCTAGACGGCATGGAATCTCATATAACTGTCATATATAACTTCGCATTGAATTAATTTATGCACTAGTCAAGTCGTGGAGAAGAATTTTGACCAATGGAATGAATCATGAGAAAGAAGAAACAGAACCAAAAAAAAAAAAACCAACCCAAAAAAACAAAAGAGAAGCAAAAAAAATGGCGATCATGTAGCGCGCCTCGATCTGTATTCAAACTTCACAGTTCTTTCTCTGCATGAAGATAGCATTCTGCATCGTGAGTCCCCTGGAGTTGTCCTTGCCCCTTAGGTTGCTGAGAAGAGCGCAGTATGTCAGGGTTGGCCCTCACAGAATCCATATATCTGTAGCTGTGCACAACGTTCTCCTGGCTCTGCTCCGCTCACTCAGCATTATGTCGTGTAGGTTTTTCCAGGTTGTTATGAAGTTTGCATCATCCCCGTTTCTTATGGCATAATAGTATTCCATCACCTTCATATACCACAGCTTATTCAGCCATTCCCCAATTGATGGGCATCCCTTTGATTTCCAATTCTTGGCTACCACAAAAAGAGCTGCTATAAATATTTTTGTACATATGGGTCCTTTTCCCGCTTCTGTGATTTCTTTGGGACACAACACTAGAAGTGGTATTGCTGGGTCAAAGGGTATGAACATTTCTATAGCCCTTTGGGCATAGTTCCAAACTGCTCTCCAAAATGGCTGGATCAGCTCACAACTCCACCAGCAATGCAACAATGTTCCAATTTCCCCACATCCTTTCCACCATTTATCATTTTCCTGCTTTGTTATTTTAGCCAATCTGACAGGAGAGATGTGGTATCTAAGAGTTGTTTTGATTTGCATTTCTCTAATCAGTAGTAATCCAGAGCATTTTTCCATATGCCTGTAGATAGCTTTAATTTCTTCCTCTGAAAACTGCCTGTTCATATCCTTTGACCATTTGTCAATTGGGGAATGGCTTGTATTCCTATATATTTGGCTCAGCTCCCTGTATATTTTAGAAAAGAGGCCTTTATCAGAGATACTAGTTGCAAAGATTTTCTCCCAATTTTCTGCTTCCCTCCTAATTCTTGTTGCATTGGCTTTTTTTGTACAAAAACATTTCAATTTGACATAATCAAAATTATCCATTTTGCATTTTGTAATGCTCTCTATCTCTTGTTGGGTCATGAATTCTTTACTTTTCCACAAATCTGATAAGTAAACTATTCCTTGCTTTCCCAAATTACTTAGAGTATCAGCTTTTACTCCTAAATCATGAACCCATTTTGACTTTATTTTGGCATATGGTGTAAGATATTGGTCTATGCCCAGTTTTTGCCCTACCATTTTCCAATTTTCCCAACAGTTTTTGTGAAATAGTGAGTTATTAGCCCAGAACCTGGCCTCTTTGGGTTTATCAAAGAGTAGATTGCTAAACTTGTTGATTTCACCTACTTGTGTGCCTATTCTATTCCACTGATCCACACCCCTGTTTCTTAACCAGTACCAGGCAGTTTTGATGACTGCTGCTGTGTAGTACAGTTTAATATCTGGTGTGGCTAAGCCACCATCTCTAGCATGTCTTTTCATTAATATCCTAGATACTCTGGATTTCTTGTTTTTCCAAATGAATTTTGTTATTATTTTGTCCAGCTCAGTAAAAAAAATGTTTTGGTATTTTGATTGGTATGGCACTGAATAGATAGATTAATTTAGGTAAAATTGTCATTTTTATTATATTAGCTCGGCCTAACCATGAGCAACTGATATTTCTCCATTTATTTAGATCTGATTTTATTCGTGTGAAAGTGTTTCATAGTTATGTTCATATAGGCCCTGGGTTTGTCTTGGCAAATAGACTCCCAAATATTTTACAGTGCCTTCAGTAACTTTGAATGGAATTTCTCTTTCTATCTCTTGCTGTTGGGCTTTGTCAGTAATGTATAGGAATGCTGAGGATTTATGTGGCTTTATTTTATATCCTGCAACTTTGCTAAAGTTGTTTATTATTTCAAGTAGTTTTTTACTTGATTCTCTAGGATTCTCTAGATAAATCATCATATCATCTGCAAAAAGTGATAATTAATTTCTTCTTTTCCTATTCCAATTCCTTCAATTTCTTTTTCTTCTCTTATTGCTACAGCTAATATTTCTAGTACCAAATTGAATAATAGGGGTGATAATGGACATCCTTGTTTCACCCCTGATCTTATTGGGAATGCATCTAGTTTATCCCCATTACAAATAATGCTTGTCAATGGTTTTAGGTAGATGCTATTTATAATTTTGAGGAAGGTTCCACTTATTCCTATGCTTTCTAGTGTTTTTAATAGGAATGGGTATTGTACTTTATCAAAGGCTTTTTGTGCATCTATTGAGATGATCATATGGTTTCTGCTAGTTTTGTTGTTGATGTGGTCAATTATCCTAATAGTTTTCCTAATATTGAACCAGTCTTGCATTCCTGGAATAAATCCTACCTGGTCATTGTGTATTAGTCTCATAATGAGTTGCTGCAATCTTTTTGCTAATATTTTATTTAAAATTTTTGCATCAATATTCATTAGAGAAATTGGTCTATAATTTTCTTTCTCAGTTTTGACTCTACCTGGTTTGGGTATTAGTACCATATTTGTGTCATAAAAAGAATTTGGTAGGACTCCTTCACCTATTTTCGCAAATAGTCTACAAAGTATTGGAATTAGTTGTTCTTTGAATGTTTGATAGAATTCACATGTAAAACCATCTGGCCCTGGAGATTTTTTCCTAGGGAGTTCATTGATGGCCTGCTCAATTTCTTTTTCTGATATGGGGTCATTAAGAAATTTCACTTCCTTCTCTGTTAGCCTGGGCAGTTTATGTGAGATATTTTTGTAGATATTCATCCATATCTCTAAGGTTGTCAAATTTATGGGCATACAGTTGGGCAAAATAATTCCTAATTATTGTTTTGATTTCCTCTTCATTAGAGGTGACCTCACCCTTTTCATTTTTGATACTGGTAATTTGATTTTCTTCTTTCTTTTTTTTAATCAAATTGGCCAGAGGTTTATCAATTTTATTGGTTTTTTCATAAAACCAGCTCTTTGTTTTATTCATTAATTCAATAATTTTCTTGGTTTCAATTTTATTAATCTCTCCTTTGATTTTCAGTATTTCTAATTTGGTATTTAATTGGGGGTTTTCAATTTGCTCTTTTTCTAGCTTTTTCAGCACTATGCCCAGATCATTGATCTCCTCTTTCCCTATTTTATTCATGTAGGCATTTAGAGATATAAAACTTCCCCTAAGAACTGCTTTTGGGGCATCCCATAAGTTTTGGTTTGTTGTTTCATTATTGTCATTCTCTTGAATGAAGTTATTAATTGTTTCTCTGATTTGTTCTTTGGCCCACTCGTTCTTTAGAATTAAATTATTTAGTTTCCAATTAGTTTTTAGCTTATTTTTCCATGGTACTTTATTAAAAATGATTCTTATTGCATCATGATCTGAAAAGGATGCATTGACTACTTCTGCTTTTCTGAGCTGGATTGTGAGGTTTTTATGCCCTAGTACATGGTCAATTTTTGAGTATGTGCCATGTACTTTTGAGAAGAAAGTATATTCCTTTTTATCCCCATTCAGTTTTCTCCAGAGGTCTATCATATCTGCCTTTTCTAAAATTCTGTTTACCTCCTTAACTTTTTTCTTATTTATTTTGAGGTTAGATTTATCAAGTTCAGAAAGGGGGAGGTTGAGGTCTCCCAATATTATAGTTTTGCTGTCTATTTCTTCCTGTAACTCCCTTAACCTCTCCTCTAAGAATTTGTATGCCTTACCACTTGGTGCATATATGTTAAGCAATGATATTGCTTCATTGTTTATGGTGCCTTTTAGCAGGATATAATGTCCTTCCTTATCTCTTTTAATTAGATCTATCTTTACTTTTGCTTCGTCTGAGATTAGGATTGCTACACCTGCTTTTTTTTACTTTAGCTGAGGCACAATATATTTTACTCCAGCCTTTTACCTTAACCCTATGTGTATCCCCCTGTTTCAGATGCGTTTCTTGTAAAAAGCATATTGTAGGATTATGGTTTTTAATCCATTCTGCTATCTGCTTCTGTTTTGTGAGAATGTTCATCCCCTGCACGTTCAGGGTTATGATTTCTATCTGTGTCTTTTTCTCCATCCTAATTCCCCCTGTTTATGCTTTTATTTCTCCCTTTCCCCTTCTCCTCCTCAACAACGTTTTGCTTTTGACTCCCGCGTTCCTCAGTTAACCCTCCCTCTTTATTCCCCTCCCTTATCTTACCGTTACCCACTTGCTACTTCTCCTCTCCCTTCTCTCTACCCCCCTCCCTTTTTCCCCCCTTACCCTCCCACTTCCCGTAGGACAAGTTAGATCTCTAAACTTATCAGAGTATGTTATTCCCCTTTTGAGCTAGATCAGACAGATGATAGTAAAGCTCAAATACTGCTCTTCTCCCTCCCTTCTTTCCCTCTACTATAATATGTTTTTGTGCCACTTCCTTTGGTGTAATTTACCCTTTTCTACTACCTCCTTACCACTTCCCTCATAGCCCTCCCTTTATATCTCTAATTTATATTTTATATCTTTACATCAGTTAATTTATACAGGCATTCACAACCTATGTATATCCCTTTCATTTGTCATAATAATTGTACCATTCACAAGAATGACTTGTATATGTGTATATATATATATATATATATATATATATATATATATATATATATGTACACATACATAAAAAACATACATAAAATGATATAATCCCACATAAAGATGTAAACAACCTGCCCTTATTGGCTAATAAGGTTAGTGGGGATTTTCCCCCTGGTTACCTTTTTATGTCTCTCTTGAGTTTTGTATTTGAAGATCAAATTTTCCATTGAGTTCTGGCCTTTTCATCAGGAAGGTCTGGAATTCCCTTATTTCATTGAATGTCCATCGCCTTGCCTGGAAAATTATGCTTAGTTTTGCTGGGTAGTTGATCCTTGGTTGTAGTCCCAGCTCCTTTGCCCTTCGGAATATCATATTCCAATTTCTCCTGTCTTTTAATGTGGAAGCTGAGAGATCCTGCGTAATCCTGACTGTAGTTCCACGATATTTGAATTGCTTCTTTTTGGCTGCTTGCAGTATTTTCTCCTTGAGTTTATAGCTCTGAAATTTGGCTATAATATTTCTTGGTGTTTTCAGTTTGGGATCTCTTTCAGGGGGTGATCGGTGAATTCTTTCAATGACTATTTTGCCCTCTGGTTCTAGGATCTCTGGGCAGTTGTCTTTGATAATTTCTTCGAAGATACTGTCAAGACTCTTTTTTTCATCGTGGATTTCCGGTAGACCAATAACTCTCAAATTGTCTCTCCTTGATCTATTTTCCAGGTCAGTTGTTTTGCCAATCAGATATTTCACATTTTTTTCTATTTTTTCATTCTTTACGTTTTGTTTTATTACTTCTTGATGCCTCATAGATTCATTAGCTTCCACTTGCTCAAGTCTAATTTTGAATGAGTTAGTGTTTACATTTTGCTTTTGAGTCTCCATTTCCAATTGGTTGATTTTGCCTCTCAGGGTGTCCTTTTCTCTCTCTAGATTTTCAATCTTCGTATCCTTTTCGCCAATCTTATTCTTTAGGGACTTGATTTCATCAGTGGATTTTTTTTCCATTTTTTCCATATTTTCTTTTAGCTCCCTAATTTGGTTTTTAAAATCCTCCTTTAGCTCTTCCACCAGTGCTTTTTGGGCTGGAGACCAGTTCATATTAACTTTTGAGGTATCTGATGTATCTACCATGTCATTGCTATCCTCTTCTATGTTGATATTTTGATCTTGCCTGTCTCCATAAAAAGAATCTATTGTCCTCAGTTTTTTTGTGTTCTTCATGTTGGTTTGCCTTTTGCTGGCTTTACAACGAATTTCTATCTGTGGATCTCAGGGCTTTCTCTCCCAGCTTTCTTACTCTGGGGGTTGTGAGTCTAGAATTATAACCTTCAGTTTCCTGAGGTGTGGGGGAGGGGTCTGGCTCCCTGGCGTCTCACTCCCTGTGGGTGCTCTCCAGCACTTGCTTTTCAGCAATGGTCTCAGCTGTTTGTTGTTTGAGCTGATGTCTGGCACTTCCCCTGGGGGAGCAAGGTTATGTCTGGTCTCCTGGCATTGACCCCTGCCGACTCTGCCCCTTTGGGACTAATGAGCTTCTAGTATTTGTTCTGTGTGGCCCCACTACATTCTCCTCTGTTTCAGTTCTCTTTTTTTTTTCCCCGGGGAATTCTCTGGGTGAGGGGGGGAGGGATTAGAGCCTTTTACCTGGCCATTGAGTCTTCCAGTAGTTCAAGAAGCCGAGATCCTGGGTTTTGCAAGCGTCAGGAGTGAGTGTTTTCATGGCCAGTTGCGTTGCGCTGCCTCTCGTCGCTCCCACAGACTGCCGTCCTGTTTTGGGTGTCCTGGGGATCTCTGCCGGTTTCGGGTGCCCAGCTTTCTCCCAGCCCATCTCCCACGTGGATTTCTCGGCCAGCCGCTTCCGCCTTGGTCTGGAGCAGCTCCGCAGCTGAGCACTCTCCGAGCCTGCAGGTTTGTTCCTCCGACCTTTCAGACTCTCCCGGCTCGGAAATTTGCCCCACGCAGACTGCTCGCGGTTTCTGACTCTCTCAAATCTGCTCAAATTCACTTTTTTATAGGAATCTGACAGACCTTGTGAGAGAGCTCCCGTAAGACGCTGCCTTCACGAGGCCATCTTGGCTCCGCCTCTCGGAACATATATTTCTACACCCCATTGCCTGTATGTCTTATTTCCCAGTTGCACAAAAAAACAACTTTTTTTGAGCATCTGCTGTTAAAGCTTTGAGTACCAAATTCTCTCCCCTCTTTCCTCCTCACCCAATCTCCTTGAGAAGGCAAGCAATTCAACATAGGCCACACATGTATCATTATGCAAAACACTCCCATAAATACCTATGTTGTGAAAGACTAACTATATTTTGCTCCCTCCTATCTTGTCCCCCTTTATTCAATTTTCTCCTTTGACCCTGTCCCTTTTCAAAAGTGTTTTATGTTGATTACTCCTTCTTCCTATCTGCCCTCCCTTCTATCATCCCCCCCTTTTAATCTACTTTCCCTTGCTTTCATGTGGGGTGATATACCCAGTTGAATGTGTGTGTTATTCCCTCCTTAAGTCCAATCTGATGAGAGCAAGATTATCTCATCTAAAAGTGGCAAGAAAAAGCAGTTTGTTGGAAGGGAAGAGGGGCCAGGTGAGGGCGAATGTGTGAATCTTTCTCTCATTGGATTCAACCTGAGGAGGCAATAACATGCACTCGCAATTGAGTATCTCACCCCACAGGAAAGGAGGTGGAAGGGGGTAAAAAAGTAGGAGATGATAGAAGGGAGGGCAGATAGGGGAGGCAGTAATCAAAGGCAAATACTTTCAAAAAGGGGCAGGGTTAAGGGAGAAAATTGAATAAATGGGAACAGGATAGGAGGGAGCAAAATCTAGGTAGTCTTTCACAACTTGAAGATTGTGGAAGGGTTTTGCATAATGATACATGTGTGGCCTATGTTGAATTGCTTTTCTTCTTAGGGAGGGAGCATGGAGAGGGAAGAGGCGAGAGAATTTGGAACTCAAAGTTTTAAAAGCAGATGCTCAAAAAAAGTTGTTTTTGCATGCAATTGGGAAATACAATATACAGGCAATGAGGCATAGAAATCTATTTTGCCCTTCATGAAAGTAATGGGGAAAAGTTATGGGGGGTGGGGAGGTGGAGTGGGTTGACAGAAAGGAGAGCTGACTGGGGAATGTGGAAATCAGAATATATGCCATCTTGGAGTGGGTGGAGGTTAGAAATGGGGAGAAAAGTTGTAACTCAAAATCTTGTGGAAATGCTAAAAACTAAAAACATTAAACAAAAAAGAGAGATGATGTATAGGCTCTTTTTTTATCATGGCTTTCAGGTAGGGCAATAACTTTTGAATTATCTTTCTTGGATCTATTTTGCAGGTCAATGGTTTTTCCAATGAGATATTTCACATTGTCTTCCATTTTATCTTCATTCCTTTCTATCTGTTTTATAATGTCTTGATTTTTCATAAAATAACTAGCTTCTAGTTGCTCCAATCTAATTTTTAAGATAGTATTTTCTTCAGTGGTCTTGTGGACCTCCTTTTCCATTTGGCTAATTCTGCCTTTCAAGGCACTCTTCTCATTGGATTTTTGGAGCTCTTTTGCCATTTGAGTTAGTCTATTTTTCAAAGTGTTATTTTCTTCAGTATTTTTGGGTCTCCTTTAGCAAGTCATTGACTTGTTTTTCATGATTTTCTCACATCACTCTCATTTCTCTTCCCAATTTTTCCTCTACTTCTCTAGTTTGCTTTTCTAAATCCTTTTTGAGCTCTTCCATGACCTGAGATCAGTTCATGTTTTTTTTGGAAGCTTTTGATGTGGGCTGTTTGCCTTTGTTGACTTCTTCTGGATGTATGTTTTTTTCTTCTTTGTCACTGAAGAAAGATTCCAAAGTCTGAGTCTGAATCTGTGTCCATTTTTTCTACCTGTTCATGTTCCCAGCCAACTACTTGACCCTTGAGGTATTTTCAGGGTATGGCTGCTTGTAGAGCAGAGAGTACTTTGCTCCAAGCCTAAGGGCAGCACTGCTGTTTTCAGAGGTATTTCTACACAGCAAAGTCTGCCACACCAGTGCTCCTCCTTTCCTAAGAACCACCCACCTGGACCGTGACCCAGATCTAAGCAGACTCTGCCTCCTGCTCTGTTCTGCCACTTAATTCCTCCTACCGAATTGACCTAGGACTAGAACCAAATGGAGCTGTAGTTCTGGAAGCAGCCCCAGAGCTGCATCACTTCTGAGCCAACAGGGCTGGGGCAACCACGATCTCCTTTCACACTATCCCAGCAGATTTTTCCACTAACCTTCTCTGTTGTCTTTGGCGTTTGTGGGTTGAGAAGTCTTCTAATTGCCACAGCTCATTTATTCAGGGCCCTACCACCTGTACTGCCTGGCTCCTAGTCTGGTTGGTCCTAGTGCTGTCCATGCTGGGCTGGGGGCTGCACTCTACTCCCAGCACAGTGTGATAGACCCTTCACAGTGACCACTCAGGCTTTCCTGGTTTGGAGCTCTGCTTCCCTCTCCTATTTCTTGGGTTCTGCAGCTCCAGAATTTGTTCAGAGCCATTTTTACAGGTGTTTGGAGGGTGCTGGGGGAGAGCTTAAGCAAGTCCCTGCTTTCCAGCTGCCATCTTGGCTCTGCCCCCTGAAATTTTTTAATTATCAAAATTATCCATTTTGCATTTCATAATGTTCTGTATTTCTTGTTTTTTTTTCATAAGTTCTTCCCTTCTCCATAGATTACACAGGTAAACTATTCCCAGCAATGAAATATTTAACAAATCTTCTCTTGCAATTTTTGACATTCCCCCTAAAAAGAATTATGCTACTCTCTCGATAATTTTGTTTTTCCTTCAAGAAGATGCTTGTCTGTAGCTCCTTTTGTAACATATTGTCTTTGTTTAAACTTTGTTGACTTGAATTATTTATTTAGCATTTGGGAAAATATACTGTGCAGGTGTTGACAAATTTCACTCTCTATTCGTTTTCATTATTTAAAATATCTATATTTTCAATTCTCTTGTAGTCACTCTATTAGGCATTTCTCACAGTTCTGAAAAGTAGGTCATAGTAACTTAGGCAAGATTGTAGGTGGGTTGCTGGAAAGAAGAGTTAATTTTCAAGACTTGATCATGGCAAAACATCAACTTCACATTGAGTTTGTTTAAAGTAGTGAGTAGATGAAATGGGAAGATGGCATAATAATGATTTTCTTTCATCAAACACTGTATTAAGTGTTTACTATATGTAAGGCAAGATTCATTGTAGTGTAGTATATGGAAAGGTAGCTTTGAAATCATAAAGACATGGAATCAGTCATGCTTGGCATATAGTAACTATGTGAATCTGGGCAAGTCTTTCAACTCTTAAGTACCTCAGGTAGTTATCTTAGACTGCCAGTTTCACAGGATGTAAAACTTACATTGATAGATTGGGAGAGGGAGTTTTGTCTACATTCCTCTCTGCTTCTCCCTCCTTGCTCCTTCTCCTTCTCTGCCTCCTTCTTTCTGTTTCTGTCTATCTCTTCTAGTCTCTCTCTATCTGTATCTCTGTCTGTTTTTCACTTCTGTCTCTCTATTTATCTCTGTATGCCTTTATCTCTGTCCCACTCTCTCTCTCTGTATCTGCCTTTCTCAGCCTCACTCTGTTTCAGTTTCTCTCTTACTCTGTGTCTCTTTTTCTCTGTCTGTCTCTCTGACTGTCTGTGTCTATCTGTCTGTGTCTGTGTCTGTCTGTCTCTCTCTCTCTCTCTCTCTCTCTCTCTCTCTCTCTCTCTCTCTTTCTCTCTCTCTCTCTTTCTCTCTCTTCCCCAGTCTCCCCAAGGCAATGTGATAAGGGCAGGAAGGGCAGGGATGAAATGGGAAGAGTAATAGCTCCCAGTTATAGGACTTTAAAGATTTGCAAACACTTTCCTTATAAGAAAACTGTGAGCTTGGTACTAAAGTATTATCCTCATGTTACAGATAAGAAAAATGAGTCAAAGCTAGTATGTGTCAGAACTAGGATTTGAAACTCAAATCTTCTGGGTATGAATCTAGTGGAGTCTCTGCTATACCACACTGCCTCAGGATATAGCACAGATTCTCCTTTTAATAACCTTGTATTCTTTTTGGTTAGATTCACAAATAATTGATATGAACCTGACTGATATAAGTAGCCAGGAGAGGTACAGTTATATTGTTATAAGAGTTTTGATGGAGGAGTCATCACTATTAACAAAGGCAGGGTGGGGAGGAGCAGGAGGAAGGAGAGGATTATGTAGGATGTTATCTTACATATGCATCAGTATGTATCTGACTTGGGTCACAGGTATTCAGACTGGTAAGAATCCTAGATATTATCTATTTCCCTACACCCTTCTTGTAAAGAAAGAGATCCAAAGAGGTAACACCACACCCAAGGCCACATGACTGGTTAATGGAAACATCAGAAGAAAAAATTGTCTAAGGATGTTCAGTCTAGTGTTCTTCACACTACACTATGGTTTTAGAGTTAGGGGGCTCAAATATTAAGTTCAAAGTTTTAATGTGTAATATGTAATTCTCTATTCACTTAGGGTGGGATATAATCAACATTTCAGGGAAAAATGGATTTCAACCTAGCAGTGGTAAGTATATAATTGGCATTCAAGAAACATTTACTGTTGGATTAATTGTTAATTCATTAAAATAGGCTTAAAAAGAGAGGAGTGACTTAGGTTGACCTCTAGTCTCACATCCTCAACATCTTGCTAGATATTTCAAACTGCTTTTTCAAAGACAGCTTAAATTTAACATATACAAAATAAAACTCATTTACCCACAGCACTCCCCTTTTCCTATTTAATTGGTAATTAATTTAAGATATTATGAAATAGACTGGGTAAACCTGGTCCTTTGGGGATATTCATTGGGAAAGTTAATGATGACAGTGAAGACTATTATGGACCTAAGCCATAATCACACTTTAATAAGACATAGAGGGTATAGGGGAAAATGGTAGAGAAAGTACAGAGACACGAAGCAAAAAGAGGGAAGAGATACAGAGGATGAAAGTGTGGGAACAGTGTAAGAGAACAGGTAGAGTTGTTTCTACCTCCATGATATCTCATATCCAACCCCTTATCTCTTCTGAAATAGCCACTTGTCTAGTGTAGACATTCCTTGCATTACACCAGTATCACTGCAATGACCTGCCATATTGTTTCTCTGCTTCAAGTCTCTCCTCACTGCAGGCCATCCTCCACTCATCAGCTGAATTTGCCTTTTGAAAGTGCAGGAATATCCATGTCACCTTTCCTATTCAGTAAACTTTGCTGACTCGCTATTCCTTTCATAATCAAATATGAAAATTTTCTGTTTAGCTTCTAAAGTTCTTCATAACTTGGCCCATTCATACCTTTCTAATCTTTCTGCATGTCTCTACCTTGTGTGTACTTGGCAATGGAATGACACAGGTCTCCTTCTTGTTCCTTGCACAAGTGCCTCCATCTCCAAATACCTTTTTGTACTGCCTGTACCCTGTGGCTAGATCTCTCTCCCTCTTCAACTCTATTTCTTGGGTTTTCTAGTTGCCTTCAAATCCCAGATAAAATCCTAACATCTACGAACAGTTTTCCCTTAAAGCGAAAGCTTTTCTCCTGGGGTTGTCTTCAATTTATATTGTATGTTTCTTGTATATGCACAGTTGTTTACTTGTCTTCATGATTTGACTGTGAGCTTCTTGAGAGAAGCGGCTGATTTTTATTGTTCTTGTTTCTGCTGCCATTCTTTATATCCCCAGCATATAGCACAGTGCCTAGCATGTTGTAGGTGCTTCACAAATGCTTTGTCATGTTTTAATTATCCAAATTTTGTTATTTTATTATTATGACCACATGGGTACTTCTATAATGCTAGGAGAAAACTCTCTTCATTCCCTCTGGTCACCTCCATCCCCTTCACTTAGTAGATGGCACTTATGAGTTGGCAGAAAAATTCATCTCATGGTGAACCATCTCATGGTGGTGTGCCTCTCTCATCTTGTCTAGAAATGCAGTCTATTGGTGGGCCTATAATGTAAATTTTTCTAGCTTGGAAGGATTCTTCAGAGTTTGTACTCCACCTGCCTAGCTTTTGAGTGCTCAGTACCCTTCCTTTTACTTTTTTCAATTGATGATTACTTATTTTCTCTCTCTCCCACCCCTATATTCCATTAAGAAAAGAAAAAACAAAATTCTGGTAATAAATATATGAAGCTAAGCAAAATAAGTTCACATATTGACCATGTCCAAAACACTTATCTCATTCTGAACCCTGAATCCATCAATTATCTGTCAGGAGGTAGGGAGAGTGCTTCAGCAGAGGCATAGGTAATGCGATGGTGGAATGGAAAGAGAAGGCTGGTCCTGGAGTCAGGAAGACTTGAGGTTAAATCTAGCTTTAGACATTTCCTAACTATGTGAAACTGGTAAAGCCAATTAATCTCTGTCTGCCTCAGTTTCTTCAATTACAAAACGGAGACAATATTATCTCTTACCTCACAGGTTTGTTGTGAGAATCAAATGAAATAATATTCCAAAAGTACAGCTACATAATGGATAAGATATACATGATTATTCCTTTCCCCTATACTTCCCCTTTACTCATCAGTTTTCTGAAGTGCTGACACTTGACTATCATTCTCCAATTTTGTCTGCCTGATATTCCTTTTCTGCTGTGAATGCATACATTTTCTACTATTTCTGGTGGAACTTCCTGTAGACATATTTTGGGGGTATTAAATGAGGCCCTGAAAAGAATCATTCTACTTTCTTCAGTGGTCTAATGTTTGCAAAACTTTTGCCTCAAAACAACCCAATAAGGTTAATAGTATGGGCATTAATGTCCCCATTACAAAAGTGGTGGAAAATAATAAGGTTCTGATATGGGACATTATTCACCAAGGAGAACATGTCTGATCTGTACTCCGTGACTGACTGACAAGTGGGGAATTCAATGGGGTATTAGAATTGTAGACAGGAGAAGCAAAGTCAAGATAGCAGAGTAGAGAATCATTCAAACAAGCTCTCCCAAATTCCCTTTGAAACAATTCTAAAATAATGCCTCAAATAAATTCTAAAGCAGTAGAACCAATAGAACATCCAGTGGGCAAAAAAATACCAAAATTCACGCAGAAGAATGAAAGTTCCAGAATATCAGGGGAATCAATTTTAAGAAAATGTGAAGGCAGGTAGATTAACAGCACCAGATTTCAAATATATGACAAATCAGTAATCATCAAGCAATCTGGAACTGGCTAGAAACAAAGTAGTGAATCAGTGGAATAGATAAGGTACGTAATGTATAATAGTAAATTAATATAGCAATTTAGTGTTTGACAAATCCAAAGATCCAAGATTTGGGGACAAGAAATGACTATTCAACAAAAATATCTGGGAAACCTGGACAGCATTGTGGCAAAACTTAGGTATACACCAACATCTCATACTTTATGTCAAGATAATGACAACATGGGTATAAGATTTAGACATAAATAATGCCATTATAAGCAAATTAGGGAAGCATACAATATTTTATCTGTCAGATTTATGGATAAGGACTGAATTTATGACCAAGCTACATAGAGAGAACATTACAGCATATAAAATGGGTAATTTTAATTAAATATTTTTAAATGTACAAACTAAACCAATGCAGCCAAGATTAGAAGAAAAGCAGGAAACTGTGGGGAAAATGTACAGCAAATTGATCTGATAAAGGACTCATTTATAAACTGTATAGAGAAATGAGCCAAATTTATAAGAACATGAGAAATTCCTTAATTCACAAGTGGTCAAAGGACATGAATAGATATTTTTTAGATGAAATCAAAGGTGTACCATTTAATGTCTATCAGATTGAATAATACGACAGAAAAGGAAAATGACAAATGTTGGAGGGGATGTGGAAAAATTAAAATAATATCAATTAAGTTGGGTGTCTTCGGTGGAGTCTTTCTAGGTGCTAAACCCCAGGCCCAAACCCCTATCTGCTAGGTGCTAAGGCTATGTGGACATGAAGCCCTCAGCATCTTAAGGGAAGTTGATAAGAATAGAGGCAATAGTAGAAGCCTGAGTTCTGGTTACTCAGATGATGTTTGATGATGGCTAAAGAGTGTATAAAAAGAGAGAACAGAGCTATTTGCT
This sequence comes from Trichosurus vulpecula, assembly GCF_011100635.1. Classification (NCBI taxonomy): domain Eukaryota; kingdom Metazoa; phylum Chordata; class Mammalia; order Diprotodontia; family Phalangeridae; genus Trichosurus; species Trichosurus vulpecula. The sequence goes on from NC_050578.1 coordinate 16,236,498, forward strand.
TGGGGGCTCTCACTCTTGTGGGTTTGTTGATGTGGAGACTCTGGGCAGCCACAGTTAAGAGCCCTCCAGCTTGTAAACCTGGATTTTGGGATTTTGTTAAAACCTGGTAACTATGCATTGAGATTTGAATCAAACAAGGTCTATCTGTTGGTGTTTGTAATTTGTTTGTATTTGCTCTGAAGTTCAGGGTGCTGGCTTTTTCCCCTGAAGTAAGTGAATGATATTTGTACATTGGATTTAAATAAGATTGTTAACCCCCTAACGCTCCCTTCCTTAGTAAAGCAGTCAAAAGATCCTGTGCTGGCAGCGTTCTTGTTGCTGGGATTGTGCTGTTGGGGATGGCTGAACAAATTATGTCTTATGATTGTGATGGAATATTGTTGTGTTATAAGAAATGACAAGCAGACTTATCTCCAAAACACCTGAAAAGATCTACATGAAATGATGTGAAGTGAAGTGTGCAGAATCAGGAGACCATTGTACCCAGTAACAGCATTACTTTATGATGATAAACTGTAAATGACTTATCTATTCATAGCAATACAATGATCCATTATAATTCTGAAAGACTTATGATGAAAATGCTATCCATCTCCAGACAAATAAGTGATGGACTATGAATAAAGACTGAAGCATACTTACTAAAATTTCCTCCATTATGTTTTGGTCTGTGTTTTCTTTTGTAACATGGCTGAAATAGAAATATTTTGCATGACTGTACATGTACAATCTATATAAAATTGCATGCCTTCTCAAGTAGGGGTGAGGGGAGGCAGAGAGGGAATCAATTTAGAACTCAAAATTCTAAATAATTGATGTTAAAAATTTTGTTCACCTCTAATTAAAAAATAAGTGTAAATTAATAATAATTAATACTATGAAATTAATAAAAATATAAATTTAATTAAAAATTAAATGTAAAAATTGGAGTCAGTAGGTCTGAGTATAAATCTTCTGTACTTGTTAACTGTGTGACCCTGGGTATATCACTTAACCACTCCCAAACTCAGTTATACAGTTGTTAGACTGATCGTCATTCTAACTGTAGGATGCAGACAGCCACATATGGCCTTGAGGCCACAGGTTCCCCACCTCTGTATGCTGACAAGTGAAAAGTAAACATATACAAATATAGGGGATAAGAACATCACCTACTTCACAAGGTTGTCGTAAGGATCAAATGAAATAATGGTGTATCAATACACTTCGCATACTTTAAAGAAGTATAACATGCTTACTTTCATTTTTATTATGCAACTAGGTAGCACAGTGGATAGAGTACCAGATCTGGAGTCAGGAAGATTCATCTTCCTGAGTTCAAATCTCATCTCAGACACTTACTAGCCATGTAACTCTGGGCAAGTCACTGAATCTTGTTTGCCTCAGTTTTTTCATCTGTAAAATGAGCTGGAGAAAGAAATGGCAGACCATATCAGTATCCCTGACAAGAGAACCCCAAATGGAGTCTTGAAGTATGAGATATAACTGAAAAATGAGTGAACAAAAGTCATTATTATCTATATGATCATGAGCAAATCAATTATCATCCTTTCTTTTCCCCTTCCTTTCTTCTATTCTTGCCTTTTCCCCCACTTCTTTCCACCCACTCATCTGTAAAATAGAGGTACTAACTGTACCATTATCTAGGTCATGGTGGTTGTTGTTCTTTGTTCTCAAAGAAGACCAAAATGACGTCATGATGCTTACCAGTCATAAGAGCGTTGTGAAGAAAGTGATCTGTAAAACTTAATACAGCAAAAAAAAAAATGTGGTTCTATTTCCAAAGTCCAGCCTACATGGTTATTGTTATATGAGATTAGAAAGGGCTACACCCTGACAAATCGCTTTTTATTAATTTTGTGTATATTTACAGTTTTCTTGTCATCTTTCAGGGATAGGGAACCTGCGGCATTGAGGCCACACATGGCCCTCTAGGTGTTCAAGTGCAACCGTTTGACTGAGTCCAAACTTCACTGAACAAATCCTCTTAATCAAAGAAGCATTTTACGAGTTCCACTGATGACCTCTCAGAGGACTTGAATTATCCTATGACCTCAGATTCCTCAGTCTTTGGTTGAAGTTGGATGTATTTATTTGCTTGTATTTGCTTCGCATTCTCATTTTCCCAATACCCATAGTAATACACTAAGCTAGTCGTGTACAATTTATGTTCTGGCCCATGAGCTGGGAAAACAGTGCAATTCTGACAACATTTTAAAATAGTCTACAATTGGAAAATAAGATCAGTCTAACAACTGTATAATGCATACCTAATTTTATTCTTATAGCATGAACTCTAATTAAGGCTTTGTCTTCATTTTCCTTTCATTTACATAAAGAAAAATGTGTAATTAAACTTTAAAAAATCTGCTGCGTTATTCTTGAAGAAAGTGTGCAGTTGCCTTCAGTAGCTACAGTGATAATGTGAAAGGAGCCTCTGAGCCGAGGAGTAAAGAAGACACCCTAGCCTTTCACAATTCTTTGAAAAATGAACACCTCATCACTTGCATTTTTTTCACTAAAGAACTGGTAAACTGTATATTTACAATTATTTTGCAGATCAGAAGTCTCTTGTGGAGGCACATAGAAATTGGTCAGTATATTCCTAGACAACTTACAGAAATTAAAATTCTCTAGCTTCAGTTCAACTATGACTTTAAGTTATCCTGCTCAAGTAGCATATGTTAAAAATTTTGTCACAAACTGGCATGGAATTGATGGAATAATGATTTTGCAGGAATATATCTAGAGGCTATTATGTATCATACTATGCAAGGTGCTGGCAATATAAAGAGAAAAGTAAAACAGCAGGGAAGTAATAGAGCTTCTCTCTTTTTCTTCTTTCTCTACTCCTATCCTCAAGGGAAGATAACCTATTCTACACTCTTTTTCTGTGGTAGCAATCCTGGGGGCAAGGTGAAGAGAGAAAGTTGAAAAGTAAGGAGTAAGAACATGATGTTTCATTTATGCATGCACACACATATATACATATATAATTATATGTGCACTATATTCATATATTATATATACACATATGTGTATGTAGATATATGTATACATAAGAAACCACGCACTTAACCTTCACCTATATATGTACACACAAATATTTCTCTTTATAAATACATATAAATGCATATGTGTATGTATATTCATATGCACACATACGTATTTGTATATATACATATATTCACACACATACATAAATCTTACAGTGTAATGAATAGAGGGCTTTGTCTTGGAATCAGAAAATCTGGGATCAAGTCTCACATCTGAAGCATACAGTGTTACTCTGGTCAAATCATTTAACCTCTCCATGCCACAGGCAACTTTTTGAGTGTAGTTGGGTAGGGGAGGAAGACCAAGATGTTGGTGGGACAAGAAGAAGAGTACAGTGCTGCAAAGAAGCTGCTATTGGCCCCCTCTAAATTGCCCTTCATGGGACAAGTTGTCAGGTACACCACTCAACTTGTGGATCTAATGCTATTTAATGCAGAGGTATACAATGCAAGTGTGACATCTGACAGTCCCTTTGCTTACATGAAATCATTTGGTGATTTTCCTTTGTTCCTGCTCAAGAGATTTCCATGCAGCAAACCCCAGCAGCTCCATGGCTAGCACTAATTGGTGGCCCAGGTGGATTTGAGAAAACGGAATGAGCATGGAGACCTAGCAACAGACTATGTCCCAGAGGAGAATTTTCAACAACACAATGAGATGCACTGAGAGAAACACTTGCAATGCAGTTGTCTGTATCAATTTGAAACAGAGGCTTTCTGTTTCCATGGTACTCATTTCAGCAGCTCTCCTAACAAGGGATTTACTTTACTTGACATTTGAAATACACCAATTGACATGTCATGTAACAGATTAAAATATGAAATGTGCATTGTAGATTTAAGTGTAAAGATGTTTTTTCTCTCAGCAATAAGAAATTGAGCCTGACTCCTGTGAAGGCATTTTTGATCTTTCATTTTCATAATGAATAATTCAGTCAAGCAAAGTAATAAATAAAGAAATAAAAGAATATTAACATGAAAGGGAATCTCCCACACATTGGCTTTGAGTTAAATGTTTTAGACAATTTTGTTGTTCAAGTTCCTGCTTTGAGGCTAGAAGGCCCAATAGATTAAATAAAGCCAAATGAACCATGATAGAGACTGACAGAGCAAAACGTGACACTGACATAGCAACTCTGCTTTCTCTTCAAATCACACAAAAAATGTAGAAGTGAGGAGTAGTCATGTTCAAAGACAGACCTCAGGATTTTTGTACTTGAGACAAGTAATGCCTACCATTCCAGGGAAACTGTTATGGAAAGCATCCTCATTTTGAAAAAGGACATAGAGGAGAGGGTATAGATACCACACCTGGGGATGGGGGAAGACACCTAAGGTATCATAAAACTTCTGAGGCAACTATTTACCCTCCCCACCAATTCCAAAGGAATCAACCATTTGTTAACTTCTTGCTTAAACTAATTATTCTTCTTGCCTATGTGTTAAGGTCATTTGTTTTTCCCATTTGGTATTTAGGAAGCCCAATTACTAAAAAATAGGTATTCATCGATAGTTCTTAGAGCAAACAGATATACATTTTGGAGGAGGGGGCAGAAAGAGGGATTGAAGCCCACTTCCTTCTCCAATAACATCACAGTATATGCAGGAATTTAATGCTTCATCTCATCCTAATCTTGATTTTGCCAAAAAAGAAAGGAAGCCCCAAAGAGAAATAATGTTTTTCCTGGTATCAAATAGGAAGGTAGTGTTAAATGCAGATTAAGTATCATATACGAAAAGAATTTTATAAGTGAAAGGGACCTAGATGTTTACTTTGTCCAACTACTTCATGAATGTTAAACATGGACTAAGACCCTATTCACCTCAATCTCAAGCCAATTCTCTTTCAACTTTGGTCCTGAAATTTGTCCTCCTCTAAGGCACAAGGACTAGCTCTTTCTGAGGTTTCATGACAGGTTCCATGAGATAAATGAGGCTCCCTCAGCAGAATTTCCAACCCCTCATTTTCATCCACTTGTCACCAGCTCTGTTGTCCACAACTCCATACCTGGTCCACCACCACCAGACTTCATTACCTCTCTGTCACCACCACAAGACTTTACCTTCTACAAATATCTCATTTTTTAAAAAAAAAAAAAAAAAAAAAAAACTTCATGAAATTTAGTGGGTAGTGAAGCTAAAGCCCAAATTCATGGTAGACACTAGCCTACCTAGATGTCTCCCAATTCAACAAGAAATATGAATTTAAAATTACCAGTATCTTAGCCTTTTGAAACTTAGGTACTTCCAAGTGAAGTGAACCATTTAAATTGTCAAAGGTTAAGTTTTGATATTTTCTTTGTGTGACTTACACAAAAGAAGGCCTTGAGACTCAACAGATGAAATATTCAAGTATAAATGGTACAAGAGAAAGGAGACAAGGTTACATCAGCATTACAGATATAGATATTAGCAATTTTTTTAAGGACAGGGAAGGAAGGAGGAAGAGGGTAAATGATCATTCAAATGATTCCAAATGATCATCTGGTCAGAGCAACAAGTCTCTGATAGGTTCTTGCCTCTCTTCCAAGTATGGTGTGGACATATCTGGATTGATACCTGCAATATAACTATTCAGGGATGATAAAGAATAATCATAGTTAAACAGATGTAAAGATGAAAGATATCTCAGAGGCCATCTAACCTAATTCCCTACTTTTTACAATTGAGGAAACTGAGGCCCATGGAGTTTAAGTAACTTTGCCAAAGTCTCAAAGATAGTAAATTTTACTTCTAAGGTAAGATGTGAATCCAATTCACTGATGCAAAATAATAAATAACAAAATAAAGGAATAGAAACATGAAAGGTAATCTACACTGCACTGGTTTCAGTTAAATATTTTAGACAATTTGGCAGTTCTAGTCCCTGCTTTGAGCCCATAAGGCCCAGTAGATTAAATCAAGCCAAATGAACCATGATGGAGCTGGCAGAATAAAATGCGACATTGATATCATAGTGAGTCTTCGCTTTCTGTTCAACTCAGACAAGAAAATACAGAAGTGAGGAGCAGTCGTGTTCATAGACAGACTTCAGGATTTTTGTACTTGGGACAAATAATCCCCACCACTCCAGGAAAAGGGTTTTAGGAAATATCTCTAATTTGAAAAGGGGCATAGAGGAGAGGGTGCTCCTTCCATAGTACCTTTCCAGATGTTGTATGTGCAACCAGAGTCATTTTTTTTCTTTAACAGGCATTTCTAATCACCTTTCCATCTCTAATGTCACTGGCATTTAAGATTCCATGAACATAAGGCTGGAAGTTTCGGGGAAGGTCAGAGATGAGACAGAGTATGGAGGAACAGGTAGGAAGGCAGTGATAAGAACATCTAGAACAGAGGCATTCTTCACCCAAGATGGTCTAGGCCACCCAAATCAGATATTTGTGACTTTAGCAAAGATTGGGTTGTACAAGTCTGTAAAACTGCATACATATGTTGCACCCACCTTGATAGCAGTCTGCGTACTTTTAAAGAGCATATTTCTTCAAAGGATAAAAAATGTTGGAATTTGCTCAGTTGTCATCACTGTTTTACAAGGGGGAACAAAATAAAATTTGCAAGAAAGCTGGGTGAAGTCAGATTAAAGAATGCAATTTCAACCACTTTCTTCATCTTTCTTTCCACATATAGTTGTTCTTTCCAAGTTACAACTTTCCTCATCGTGGATACCATATATTGAAGTTAAATGTAAATTTGGAAGGAGTTTGGCAGAAACTGCAGATGACACAGGGCCTATAATCAAATACTCAACCTAAACTTTACAAGAAGGTACTGTAAACACTCCATAGGAGAAAAAGAAAAAAAAAGTGAGGATTTCCTCTCTGATATGAAAGGAGGGCTGGAAACTTACACAGATTTTCCGGAGCATGGGGGCACTGTAACTATAACACCTGTGATATGTAAGGAATACTGTAATTGCACCACCAAATGGACCATGCTTTGCAGGAGGTTGGTGATAGAATGACCCTATTACTATTTTTAGTTTAACAAAGAACAAGCCGAACTTTTCTTTTTTTATTGTTTCATCTATAAAATATTTTTAGTTTTCAGCATTAATTTTCACAAGAGTTTGAATAACAAATATTCTCCCCATTTCTACCCTCCCACCCACTCCAAGAGGGCATATATTCTGATGGCCCTGTTCCCGAGTCAGCCTTGCCTTCTGTCAATCCACTCACCCCCATCCCCTTTTCCCTTATTTTCATGTAGGGTAAGATAGATTTTTTATGCCCCATTGCCTGTATATCTTATTTCCTAGTTGCATGAAGATATTTTTGTGATTTGAACACCTGCTTTTAAAATTTGGAGTTTCAAATTCTCTGCCCTCTTCCCTCCCCACCCACTCTCCCTAAAAAGGCAAGCAATTCAACATAGGCCACATGTGTATCATTATGCAAAACCCTTCCACAATACTCATGCTATGAAAGACTATGTTTTGCTTCTTCCTATCCTATACCCCTTTATCCAATTTTTTCCCTTGACTTTGTCCTTTTTCAAAAGTGTTTTCTTTTGATTACCTCCTCCCCCTATCTGCCCTCCCTTCTATTGTTGCCCCTTTTTATCTCCTTCCTCCTTCTTTCCTGTTGGGTAAGATAATTAATTGAGTGTGTATGTTATTCCTTCCTCAGGCCAAATGTGGTGAGAGCCAGATTCACTCATTCCCCCTCACCTGCCCACTTTTCCTTCCCAACAGAACTGCTTTTTCTTGCCACTTTTATCTGAGGTAATTTATCCCATCCTATCTCTCCTTTTCTACCTCTTTCAATATATTCCTCTCTCATCCCTTAATTTCATTTTATTTTTTTAGGTATCATCCCTTCATATTCAACTCACCCTGTGCCCTCAGTATACACACACACAAACACACACACACACACACACACACACACACACACACACACACATATATATATATATATATATATATATATATATATATATACATATACATACATATGTATGTATGTATGTATATTCCATTCAGCTACCCTAATACTGAGGTCTCATGAATTATACACATCATCTTTCCATGATGGAATGTAAACAAAAGAGTTTAACTTTAGTAAGTCCCTTATGATTTCTCCCTCTTATTTACCTTTTCATGCTTCTCTTGATTCTTGTGTTTGAAAGTCAAATTTTCTACTCAGCTCTGGTCTTTTCACTGAGAAAGCTTAAAAGTTCTATATTTTATTGAAAATCCATATTTTGCTTGGAGCATGATACTCAGTTTTTCTGGGTAGTTGATTCTTGGTTTTAGTCCTAGCTCCATTGACCACCGGAATATCATATGACAAGCACTTCGATCCCTTAATTATAAGGGGCTCTTGAGAGCCTGATAAGCTTGGGAGTTGAGGCCCATGGACAGTCTCATGATCTGGAGCTACACAGTCTGGCTCGGGTCCTCCTCCTCTTATAAGGCAGGCTGTGAACAGCACATGCCCCCTTCCAAATAAGGACTGGACACGAGTTGTCCATGAGCTGTGATGCATGGCCCTGGGACTCCTGATAAGCTTAGAGTATCATGAACGAGCTTGCTTGCACCCAGTAATGAAGGCTAGTACTGCATAAAAATCCTGCTTGCTGTAACAATAAATGGAGTTCCTTCCATCTTATCTTGACTCCTGCCTCAATCACTGCGTACTGAGACAGGTCCTTGCTGGTCAAGGACTACCAGGGGTGAGAGGCCCCCAACACTTAATGTAGAAGCTGCTAGATCTTGTGTTATTCTTATTGTGTTTCCATAACACTTAAATTGTTTCTTTCTGGTTGCTTGCAGTATTTTTCCCTTAATCTGGGAGCTCTGGAATTTTGTGACAATATTCCTAGGAGTTTTCCTTTTGGGATCTCTTTCAGGAGATGATCAGTGGATTCTTTCAATTTCTATTTTACCCTCTGGCTCTAGTATATCAAGGCAGTTCTCTGTGATAATTTCTTGAAAGATGGTATCTAGGCTCTTTTTTTGTTCATGGCTTTCAGGTAGCCCAATAATTTTTAAATTATCTCTCTTGGATCTATTTTCTGGATCAGCGGTTTTTCCAATGAGATATTTCACATCGTATTTCATTTTTTCATTCCTTTGGTTCTGTTTTATAATATCATGGTTTCTCATAAAGTCACTAGCTTCCACTAGCTCCAATCTAATTTTTAAGGTAGTATTTTCTTTAGAGGCCTTTTGGACCTCCTTTCCATTTGTCTAATTCTGTCTTTCAAGTCATTCTTCTCCTCATTGGTTTTTTGGAGCTCTTTTGCCATTTGGGTTAGTCTATTTTTTAAGGTGTTATTTTCTTCAGTGTTTTTTGGGGTCTCCTTTAGCAAGTCATTGGCTTGTTTTTCATAGTTTTCTCGCATCACTCTCGTTTCTCTTCCCAATTTTTCCTCTACTTCTCTAACTTGCTTTTGAAAATCCTTGTTGAGTTCTTCCATGACCTGAGACCAGTTCATGGTTAAGAAAAGCAAGAAGGAGGCTTTTGATATGGGCTCTTTGACTTTGTTGACTTCTTCTGGCTGTCTATTTTGGTCTACTTTGTCACCAAAGAAAGATTTCAAAGTCTGAGTCTGAATCTGAGTCCGTTTTTGCTGCCTGGCCATATTCCCAGCCAACTACTTGACCCTTGAATTTTTCTTCGGGGTGTGATTGCTTGTTGAGTAGAGAGTACTTTGTTCCAAGCTTGAGGGGCTGCTCTGTTGTTTTCAGAGCTATTTCTGCACAGCATGATCTGCCACACCAGTTCTCCTCCTGTCCCAAGAACCACCAACCAGGTGTGAACTTAGATCTTAAGCAGGCTCTGTACTCTGTGCTCACTCTCTGATCTAATTCCTCCCACCAGGTGGGCCTGGGGCTGGAAGCAACTGCAGCTGTAGTTCTGTCCTCAGAGCTGCACCACCTCCACTGCCCCCAGGGTGGTGGCCAAACCGCAAACTCCTTTCACTCTTATCCCTCAGCTTTTCCCACTAACCTTCCCTGTTGTCTTTGGTGTTTGTAGTTTGAGACATCTGGTAACTGCCACAGCTCACTGATTCAGGGCACTAGGTCCTGTTCTGCCCGGCTCCTGCTCTGGTTGGTCTGGGTATGGCTCATGCTGGTCTCTGCTCCACTCCACTCCCAGCTCTGTGTGATAGACCTTACCCAATGACCATCCAGGCTATCCTGGGCTGGAGCTCTGCTTCCCTCTGCTATTTCATGGGTTCTGCAGTTCTAGAATTTGTTCAGAGCCATTTTATAGGTATATGGAGGGTCTTGGGTGAGAATTTCAGGCATGTCCCTGCTTTCCAGCCACCATCTTAGCTCCACCCTCCAAACTGAACTTTTCTACATTCTGAAATGTATTCTGGAAGACCCTAAATGCCTAATCATTCAATGGCCATTATTATGAACAAACTCAAACACTGCTCCAAATGAGACCATTGAAACAGGGGCATGAGATTAAATTCTAGGGTTACCAAGCATGATTGGGTGAAAGAGATTCTTTCCAAAGCATCATTCCCATAAGAATCTTTGTGACTTGACCAGCTCCTCCACAATAGTAGATGTTGGGTAATTAACTGAATTTAAAAACTGTGTCATGAATGGGGAAGTCAATTAAACTGGACTTGGCAAGCATAAGTGCCATTTAAGGCAATCGATACTGCTAATTAAGTCCTCTCGTAGGATCATATATAGCATTTGACTTGATTTTATCAAATTATAAGATGATCACAGATAAATAAAATAAATGGAGACATATAAACCAAAATAAAATGGAGGGATATAGGCAAAATGTATATACACATATATTTCCTTTCCTCCTGCTTTCTCTCCATGTTTCAGCAGAAATTCACTAAAGTTTAATATTTAATAAATTCTTTAGATCTACCCATGAAATGCATAGTTAGGAAGCTGATGGGAAAGGTAAACTAGAATTCTTTACCTATCAACACAAACCACACTGTTTTGCTGCTTTGTGTGGGTTGGGAGAGTGGTGTAGAAAGAAGAAAGCAAAAAAAAATATTAGGAAGTAGAGGGGTAAGGAATGGCAAAAATACAGAAGAGGTAACCAGGAGTTTTTATATTCCCTCCTCCATTGCAATACAAAAGCTCCCTGAGGATAGGGACTATCAACACTCTTATATCGGTATTTCTACCACTTAATGCATTATGTAGTACTTAGTAATCACTTAATAAAGGCTTTTCCCACAGGGAACACTAATGCACTGCTAGTGGAGCTGTGAATTGATCCAATCATTCTGGAGAGCTATTTGGCACTATATCCAAAGGGCTGTAAAACTGTGTACCCTTTGATTGAGCAATAGCAGTACTAAGTCTGTATCCCAAAGAGATCATAAAAAAGCAGAAAGGACCCACATATACAAAAAATATTTATAGCAGCTATTTCTGTGGTGGCAAAGAACTGAAAATTGAGAGGATGGCTATCAATTAAGGAATGGCTGAACAAGTTTTTGGTACACGAATTTAATGGAATACTTGGAAAGACTCGCATGAAATGATGCTGAGTGAAGTGAGCAGAACCAGGAAAACAATGTACCCAGTAATAGCAACATTCTGAAATGACCAACTTTGATAGATTTAGAGCTTCTTGGCAATACAATGATCTTAGACATTTCCAAAAGACTAATGATGGAAAATGCTATTCACACCAGGGAAAGAACTATGGAATCTGAATGCAAATCAATGCATAGTATTTTCTCTCTTTTTCCCCTTTTGTTTCTTCTTTTGTAATATGACTAAAATGGAAACATGTTTAATATAATTATATCATATTGCATGCTACCATGAGGAGGGAATAAGGGAAGGGGGACAATTTTGAACTCAAAATCTTATGAAAGTAATGTGGCAAACTAAAAATAAACAAAAAAAAACAAATAAATAAATAGATTAATAAATAAATAAACATGGATATAAATAAATAAATAGATAGATAAATAAATAAATGAAAAATGCTTTTTACAGTGCTTAAAACAATACCTGACACACAGTAAGTTTTTAATAAATGCCTGTAACTTAACTTTTTCAGTCATTCATTAATTTGCTTATTCATTCATTAAAAGGAGGGAGGACAATGAAGAACCAAATTTAAAACCAAGGAGCTTTAGACCTAGAGAGGATCCCTTAGATATTATTTCAACTCCTTCATTTTACTATAGAATATAAGAACAAAGGGATTTATTTAAGAGCATACATCTGATTAGTAGTAGAACCTTGATTAGGGCTAGCATCTTCTTGTACTTGATACAGTTCTCCCTCCTTTAATTTTTTTTTTTTCGAAAAAGTCTTCACCCCTTTATTCTAAACAGATATTTCCATTATAAAGAGTTGAAAACACATTTATAAAGCAAATCAGGACATGCATATTTTTTTGAGTGACATAGAGCTACTACTGTCAGAATGGTAGATTCTTGTGGTAAACCAGATAATTCAATTCAGTTAAGGAGCAGATATGTGTCACTGGACCAACATTATTATGAGCAGAGTGAAATGACAGCTCATAAATCAAAGATGAGATTAAGACTAAGTGATTTTTAAGAGTCTTTACTTTTTATATGTAAGAGAATAAAATTGTTTTGGTGATCAAAGTGTTAGCTACTATTAGTATAATCCAATGCCCTGAATTTGCCTTTTAGAACTTGCAATCCTTTGATGAATAAATGCATTTTATTCTTTCGTCTGCCTGTTTTCTGATTTTATTTTTGCTGCTGTTACAAGTGTTTTGGTTCAGAGGGTTGAAAGTTAGTCTTGTCACCAAGCACTCTCCCAATGTGTAACAATAATTTACTCTGTCAGACTTTGTTTACTTTTAATGGTGTTTTCAAAATCTTGAGAGAAAACAGCTTTAGGCAGAGGAAATGCCAAAAAGAAGATATTCTGATTGCAACACAAGAAAAACTAAGAAAAATTAGTTCCATTTACCTCATAGAAATTCTATGATGGCAGTTGTCTTCTCCTCACATTTTGTGTTAACTCATTTATTTAGTTTCTAGCATTACCGTGCAAAGTGACAGCAATTTTTATAGATTAAGCATGCCTGTCTAATTACTGAACCATTTATTTTTTTTTCTGAGTAGAAGCAATAATCTTTTGCTTCAGCTGATGGAAAAAATAAAGGAGGGGTAGAAATCCTAATCTTAGACAAAGCAAAAGCAAAAATAGATCTAATTAAAAGAGGGAAGGAAAGAATCTATATCCTGCTAAAAGACACCATACACAATGAAATAATATCATTATTAAACATATATGAACCAAGTGGTACAGCATCTAAAGTCTTGGAGGAGAAGTTAAAGGAGTTATAGGAAGACATAGACAGCAAAACTATACTAGTGGGGACCTTAACCTCTTCCTCTGTGAACTAGATAAATTGAACCACAAAATAAACAAGAAAGAAGTTAAGGGGGTGAATAGAATTTAAGAAAAGTTAAATATGGTACACCTCTGGAGAAAATTTAATGGGGATAGAAAGGAATATACTTTTTCCTCTGTGGTACATGGCACCTACACAAAAATTGACCATGTACTAGGGCATAAAAACCTCATAATCCAGTGCAGAAAGTCAGAAATAGTGAATGTGGCTTTTTCAGATCATGATGCAATAAAAATTACATGTAATAAATGGCCATGGAAATATAGATTAAAAAATTAATTGGAAATGAAATAATCTAATCCTAAAAAATGAGTAGGACAAAACAATAAATCTTAGAAACAATCAGTAACTTCATCCAAACGAATGACAATAATGAGAGGACATACCAAAACTTATGAGATGTAGCAAAAGTGGTTCTTAGGTGAAGTTTTATATCTCCAAATGAATAAAAAAGAGAAAGAGGATATGAACAACTTTGGAATGCAATTGAAAAAGCTTTTTTTAGAAAAAGAACAAATTCAAAATCTCCAATTAAATACCAAATTAGAAATACCAAAAAACAAAGGAGAAATTAATATGACTGAAATTTAAAAAAAAAACTGTTGAACTAATAAATAAAGCAAAGAGCTGGTTTTATGAAAAGAAAATAATTGATTAAAAACTACCAGTATAAAAAATAAAAAAGGTGAATTCAACACCAAATGAAGAGGAAATTAAAGCAAAAATTGGGAACTATTTTGTCCAACTGTATGCCCATTAATTTGACAATCTCAGTGAAAGGAATGAATATTTATGAAAATATAAATTGCCCATATTAACAGAAGAGGAAGTAAAATACCTAAATAACCCCATCTCAGAAAAAGAAATTGAAGAAGCCATTAATGAACTCCTTAGGAAAAAATCTCCAAGGCCAGATGGATTTGCAGATGAGTTCTAGCAAACATTTAAAATACAATTAATTCTAATACTATATAGACTATTTGGGGAAATCAGCAAGCAAGGAGTCCTACCAAATTCTTCTTATGATACAAATATAGTACTGATACCTAAACTGGGAAGAGTAAAAACAGAAAAAGAAAATAATAAACCAATTTCCCTAAGAAATAGAGAGTCAAAAATTTTAAATAAAATATTAGTATAAAGTTTGCAGCATCTTATCATGAGAATAATACACTAACACCATGTAGAATTTAAACCAGGAATGCAGGACAGGTTTAACATTAGGAAAACTATCAGCACAATCGATCATATCAACAACAAAACTAACAGAAACCATATGATTTACAATAATAGATACAGAAAAAGCTTCTGACAAAACACAATACCAATTCTTACTAAAAAATACTAGAGAAGATAGTCATAGAGTCTTTCTTAAAATGATAAGTAGCATAACCCGAAAACCAGCAGCTAGTATTATATGTAAAGGGGATAAGCTAGAAGATTTTCATTAAGATCATGGTGAAACAAGGATGTCCATTATCATGACTGTTATTCAACATGCTACTAGAAATGTTAACTTTAGCAATGACAGAAGAAAAAGAAATTGAAGAAATAAGAATAGGCAAAGAAACTGAGTTATCACTCTTTGCAGATGATATGATGATTTATTAAGAGAATCCTACAGAATCAAGTGAAAAACTACTTGAAATAATAAAGAACTTTAGGAAAGTTGCGGGATATAAAATAAATCCACACTAATCATCATCATTTCAATATACTACTAACAAAGCCCAACAACAACAGAAAGAAGGAGAAATCCAATTTTTTTTTGAAACAGTACTGAATACATTTATTTAAGATTTTTAGTTTTCAGCATTAATTTTCACAAGAGTTTGAGTTACAAATTTTCTCCGCATTTCTACCCTCCCCCAACTCCAACATCAACATGACATATATTCTGGTTGCCCCATTCCCCAGGAAACCCTCCCTTCTGTCACCCAACTCCTCAGCATCCCCATTTTTCTTTAATTTCTTGGAGGGCAAGATAGATTTTTATACCACATTGCCTGTATATCGTATTTCCAAGTTGCATGCAAAAATTTTTTTTTGAATATCTGCTTTTAAAACTTTGAGTTCCAAATTCTCTCCCCTCTACTCTCCCCACCCACCCTCCCTAAGAAGGCAAGCAATTCAACATAGGCCACATGTGTATCATTATGTAAAACCATTCCACAATACTCATGTTGTGAAAGACTATGTTTTGCTCTTTCCTATCCTATTCCCCTTTATCCATTTTTCTCCCTTAATCCTGTCCCTTTTCAAAAGTGTTTACTTTGAATTACCTCCTCCCCAATCTGCCCTCACTTCTATTGTTACCCCTTTCATCTCCTTCCCCCTTCTTTCCTGTGGGGTAAGATACCCAATTAAGTGTGTATGGTATTCCCTCCTCAGGTCAAATCCGATGAGGGCAAGGTTAACTCATTCCCTCTCACCTGCCCCCTCTTCCCTTCCACCAGAACTGCTTTATCTTGCCACTTTTAGATGAGATAATTTACTCCATTCATGTCTCCCATTCTCCCTCCCTCAATATATTCCTCTCTCATCCTTTAATTTAATGTTATGTTCTTTAGTTATCATCCCTTAATTTTCCACTTACCTGTGCCCTCTGTCTCTGTCTCTCTCTCTCTGTTTCTCTCTGTCTGTCTCTCTGTCTCTCTTTCTCTGTCTCTGTCTCTCTGTCTCTCTCTCTCTGTCTCTGTCTCTCTCTCTCTCTCTCTCTCTCTCTCTCTCTCTCTATATATATATATATATATATATATATATATATATATATATTATATATATATATGTATATATGTATGTATGTATGTATGTATGTATGTGTATTCCCTTCAACTACCCTTATACTGAGAAAGGTCTCATGAATTATACACATCATCTTTCCATGTAGGAGTGTAAACAAAACAGTTCAGCTTTAGTAAGTCACTCATGATTTCTCTTTCTTGTTTACCTTTTCATGGTTCTCTTGATTCTCGTGTTTGAAAGTCAAATTATCTATTCAACTCTGGCCTTTTCACTGAGAAAGACTGAAAGTCCTCTTTTTTATTCAAAATCCATATTTTGCCTTGGAACATGATACTCAGTTTTGCTGGGTAGGTGATTCTTGCTTTTAATCCTAGTTGCATGGAACTACAGAATATCATATTCCAAGCCCTTCGAACTCTTAAGGTAGATGCTGCTAGATACTGTGTTATTCTTGTTCTGTTTCCACAATACTCAAATTGTTTCTTTCTGGCTCTATGCAGTATTTTCTCCTTGATCTGGGTGCTCTGGAATTTGCCAACAATATTCCTGGGAGTTTTCTTCTTGGGATCTTTTTTAGGAGGCAATTGTTGGATTCTTTCAATTTCTATTTTACCCTCTGGCTCTAGAATATCAGGGCAGCTCTGCTTGATAAGTTTTTGAAAGATGATATCTAGGCTCTTTTTTGATCATGGCTTTCAGGTAGTCCAATAATTTTTAAATTATCTCTCCTGGATCTATGTTCCAGGTCATTGGTTGTTCCAATGAGATATTTCACATTGTCTTCCAATTTTTCATTCCTTTGGTTCTGTTTTATAATATCTTAATTTCTCATAAAGTCACTAGCTTCCACTTTCTCCAATTTTGAACTCCTTTTCCATTTGTCTAATTCTGCCTTTCAATGCATTCTTCTCCCCATTGGATTTTTGGAGCTCTTTTGCCAATTTGAGTTAGTCTATTTTTTGAGGTGCTATTTTCTTCAGTATTTTTTGAGTCTCCTTTAGCAAGTCATTGACTTGTTTTTCATGGTTTTCTCACTAATTTCCTTTTCCAAATCCTTTTTGAGCTCTTCCATGGTCTGAGACCAATTAATGTTTTTCTTGGAGGCTTTTGAAGTAGACTCTTTGCCTTTGTTGACTTCTTCCTGCTGTATGCTTTGGTCTTCTTTGTCACCAAAGACAGATTCCAAAGTCTGAGTCTGAATCTGAGTCCATTTTTACTGCCAGACCATGTTCCCAGCCAACAGCTGCTTGTAGAGTAGAGAGTACTTTTTCCCAAGCTTGAGGGGCTACACTGTTGTTTTCAGAGGTATTTCTATGCAGCAAGCTCTGCTGCACCAGCACTCCTTCTCCCCAAAGAACTGCCAACCCAGAATGGACTCAGATCGTAACCAGGCTCTGCATTCCTGCTCTGATCCACCACTTACTTCCTCCCACCAGCTGAGCCTGGGGCTGGAAGCAACTGCAGCTGTAGTTCTCTCCTCAGAGCTGCACCATCTCCACCACCCCCGAAGTGGTGGCCTAACTGCAACTCCTTTTCATCTGTTCCCACAGCTTTTCCCATTAACCTTCTCTCTTGTCTTTGCTGTTTTTGGGTTGAGACATCTGGTAACTGCCACAGCTCACTGATTCAGGGTGCTAGGTCCTGTTCCGCCCAGCTCCCAGTCTTTTGGTCTGTGCATGGCTCATGCTGTGCTCTGCTCTGCTCCACTCCCAGCTCTTTGCAATACACCTTACACAGCAACAACCCAGGCTGTCCTGGGCTGGAGCCCTGCTTCCCTCTGCTATTTCGTGGGTTCTGCAGTTCTATAATTTGTTCAGAGTCATTTTATAGGTGTTTGGAAGGTCCTGGGGGAGAGCTTTAGGCAAGTCCCTGCTTTCCAACCTCTATCTTGGCACTGACCTTCAAGAAATCCCATTGAAAGCCACTGTAGACATTATAAAACATTTGGTATTCAAACTGCCAAAACAAACCCAGGAATTATAAGAAGGCAATTACAAAACACTTTTCAAGTGAGATCCAAATAATTGCAAAAGCAACAGTTGCTCATGGGTGGGGTGGAGCTTATATAATAAAAATGACAAGTCTACCTCAATCAAATTACATATTCAGTGCCATACCAATAAAACTACCAAAAATTATTTTATAGAGTTAGATAAAATAATGACAAAATTCATTTGGAAAAACAAAAGGTCCAGAATATCAAGGGAATTATTGAAAAGAAATGCTAGGCATGGTGGCCTTGCCATAACAGACACTAAATTTTATTATAAAGTAGCAATCATCAAAACTACTTGATACTGACTAAGAAAGAGAGTAGTAGATCAGTGGAATAGGTTAGGTACACAAGACACAGTACATAATAATTATAGTATTTTATTGTTTGATGAATCCAAAGACCCCAGCTTCAGGGATAATAACTCACTATTTCACAAAAACTGCTGGTACCACTGGAAAAAATATAGCAGAAATTTGGCATAGATAAGTATCTTATATTTTATACCAAAATAAATTCCAAATGAGTACCTGATTTACACATAAAAGTTGATACTGTAAGCAAACTGGGAGAGCAAGGAATAGTTTACCTGACTGATTTATGGAGAATAAAAGAATTTATAACCAAACAAGAAATAGAGAACATTATGAAATACAAAATGGATTATTTGATTTCATTAAATTGAAGATTTTTCACATAAACAAAGCCAATGACAACCAATATTAAAAGAGAAGTAGAAAGCTAGGAAAGACTTTTTGCAAGTGTCTCTGATAAAGGCCTTATTTGTAAAAAAACATCAAGAAAACTGCATCAAATTTATAAGGATACAAGTCATTCCCCCATTGACAAATGGTCAAAGGATATGAACAGATAGGTTTTAGAGGAAGAAATTAAAGCTATCTTTAGTCATATGAAAAATGCTTTAAATCACCATTGTTTAGAGAAATGTTAGTCAATACAACTCTTTGGTATCCCATTACACCTACCAGGTTGGCTAACACAATAAAACAGGATAATTATAAATGCTGGAGAAGATGTGGGAAAATCTGGACACTAATGCCTTCTTGGTAGAGTTGTGAACTGATCCAACCATTCTGGACAGCAATTTGGAATGACACCTAAAGGGCTATAAAACTATACAAATCCTTGAATCCAGCACTTCTAGGTCTGTATCTCCCCTCAAAAAGTGAAAAGGTCCCATTTTTGGTATTTTTGGGTGACCAAGAACTGGAAATTGAGGGTCTGTCCATCAATTTGGGAATAACTGAACAAGTTGTGGTTTATAAATGGTAATGGAATACTATTGTGCTATAAGAAATGATGAGCAAATTGACTTCAGAAAAACCTGGAAAGATTTGAATGAACAGATGCTGAGTGAAGTGAGCAGAACCAAGAGAACATTGTACACAGTGGTACATATTGTACAATGACTGACTTTGATGGACTTAGCTCTTCTTAACAATATAAGGATGTAAAACAACTCCAAAAGACTCATGATGCAAAATAGCATATATATGCAGAGAAAGATACATGAATCAAGTCATACTATTTCCTCTCTCTTTTTTCTTTTGTTTCCTTTTCTTTTTTTTTCTTTTAAATAGTTCCTCCCATTCATTCTAATTCTTCTAAACAACATACGTAATGTGAAAATATGTTTAATAAGAATGTACACATAGAGCCTATATCAGATTGCATGCCATTTTGGGGAGGATGGAGAGGAGGGTGGTGGAGAAAATTTAAAACTTATGTAAATGAATTTTGAAAACTAAAAATAAATTTATATTTTTTAAAAAGAAGCCAAAATTTGTTTTCTTATCATTTCTGTCTATTCTGCCAATTCTAACATACAGGACATAACCTTATGATTTTTTTCAAAAAGAGTCTACAAACTGAAACAAAAAGACCACAGTACAGTCTAAAAATCTATATAAATTTACATTTATCTTTACTGCATTCAAATGCTTTCACAAACCTTGGACAAGAGAGTCAACCTGGATTTGAAGGCAGGCTCTACTATTTACAACTTATATGACTTGGGGCAAGTCACTCTGGACCTCAATTTATTCAACTGCAAGGAGCTGAGCCAGATGACGACTAAATTCACTTTCATCTCTAATTTATGATGTTGGAGTTCCAACACATTGGGGAAAAGGGAGGTCATGGGAGGAAAGTACAATATACTCTAAGCATACTGGACAGGATGAGCAAAGTTGTGTGAGGAACCCAGAGAACAGTCAGTTTGTTGTTTTTTGTGTTTTCTGTTTTTTTTTTTTTCTGGGCAAAGATTATAGGGGACAGAAGAGTTTGAAATAAGGCTGAAAAGGAACTTGTTCTCCTTTATTATGTGGGGATAAAGGAGGGAAGATAATAAGCCCAAATGTAAATCTAAAGATGAAAGTTCTTTTCAAGTGAAGATAAAAGTGCTATTGCAGAAAATATTTCCAGTAATGCTAAGTTTAAAGAGATTTAAGTGACATTGAATTCTGAAATTCTCATCTCTAACTACAATCTCTCATCTTTGTATCTCATCCACTCCTTCAAGCTACTCAACATGTTCTTTTCCCTCATTCCTGTCCTCTCTCTATTCTGGGCTATTAGCCCATTGGAACTTCCCTCCCTGCTTGGTCCCATAGAATCCTGAGTGAGACATTTCAGCTATAGTCTTGCTACACCCCTGTAATCGTTCACCCTCTACATACACCTCTCACCATTATGCAATATACTATTTATACCCTATTAATTACTTATTCCTTTGTTTCAGATTTTAGAGATTGGGGGAGGGGCAGGGGTCAATCACAAAACAATAATGATGGCTACTACATATTTGGGCAGCTAGGTGGTACAGGGGATAGAGTACCTGGCTTGGAGTCAAGAAGACATCTTTCTGAATTCAAATCTGGCCTGCGTGATCCTGGGAAAGTCACTTAACTCTGCCTCAAATTCCCAATGTATAGATTGATCTGGGCAGAGCAAAGGTGGTGGAGTAAAAGCAGGGACTTGCTTGAACTCTCCCCCAAATTGCTCCAAATACCTGTACAAAAGGCCTCTAAAGAAATTCTAGGGCAGAAGAACCCACAAAATGACAGAATGAAACAAATTTCTAGCCCAAGAATATGTGGAAGGTAGACATAAAAGGTCTGTTGCACCGGTATGAGAGAAGAGTGCAGTCCAGCATGGGCCATGCTGGCACAGACCAGGCCCTAACAAACCTGGAGCAGGCCTCAGGGCACTGAATCACAGGAAGCTGTGGGGGTTTCCAGACTTCTCAACCCACAAATGCCAAAGACAACTTAGAAGGTCAGTAGGAAAGGTCTGTCTAACCTGGTCAGATAGGGGCAAAGTCTGGCCCTAGCAGCAGTGGCTACTTCCAGACCTCTAGGAACACAGAGAGTTGGAGGATGACGCAGCTGATCAGAGGGGCATTACATGGATCTCTTTGCTGGTACTGAAGCAGGATTCTTTTGCTTTGCCCATGCTTGGATCTGGGCCTCAGTCCTAGGTGGCTGTCCTGGGACAAGGAGAAACACTGGTGTGGTGGAGCTTGTGGCAGCATTGAAGAGGGAATCCATCTCACAATTCCAAGGCAGAAAAGAGTGCTTGTGGTCACTCATAGACCAGAGCACAGGCCAGGGAAGGAGTAAATGCTTCACCTTTGACCATACCAACTTAGAATAACTGAAAATTTACAAGCCCCTAGAAGTATCTCTGGAAACAGCTACATAAAACTCCTGAAGCTTTTGAGAGTACACCCTCCATCCTGGAAGCAGAGTCCTAGCGTAATAAAGAGCTAAAAAGTGAAGTAATTGGCTGGGAAAATGAACAAATAGCAGAAAAAATTAAACTATAGAATCTTACATTTGTGGCAAAGAAGATCAAAACAAGCAACAGTGTTTGACGACTGATTTTGATAGATTTAACCCTTCTCAGAAATGCAAGGACCCAAAACAATTCTAAAGGACTCACGATTTAAAGAACAATCAAGAGAATGAACTATGGAGTCTGAATTTAGAGTGAAGCAGTCTATTTTGTTTTGTTTTGTTTTTTGTTTCTCATGGTTTCTCCTATTCATTATAATTCTTCTGAACAACATGACTAATGTGAAAATATATTTAATAGGAATGTATATGTAGAGTATATATCAGAATGCACACCTTCATGTGGAAGAAGGAGGGAGCAAGGTGGAGAAAATTTAAAACTCATGGAAGTGAATGTTGAAAACCAAAAATAAATACAATGACTAATTAAAAACAAACAAACAAACATGCAACTAGAAGTAGACAATGAAGTCAAAGCTCCTACATCAAAACCCTCCAAGAAAAGTATGAATTGGTCTCAGGCAATAGGTGAGTTCAAAAAGGATTTTGAAAATAAATTAAGAGAAGTAGAGGAAAAATTGGGAAGAAAAATGAGAGCAATGCAAGGAAACCGTGAAAAATGAGTCAAAAACTTGCTAAAGGAGAACCCAAAATGCTCACAAAAATGGCACTTTAAAATAGATTAATCGAAATGGCAATAAAGGTCCAAAACACAATGAAGGGAAGAATGCCTTAAAAAGCAGAATGGGCCAAATGGAAAAGGAGGTCCAAAAGACCACTGAAGAAAATAATTCCTTAAAAACTAGAATGGGGCAAATGGAAGCTAATGACTTTATGTAAAATCCAGAAATTACAAAACAAAATGAAAATAATGAAAAAATAAAAGAGAATGTGGAATATCTCATTGGAAAAACAACTGACCTGGAAAATAGATCCAGGAGAGATAATTTAAAAATTACTGGACTACCTGAAAGCCATGATCAAAAAAAGAGCCTAGACATCATCTTTCAAGAAATTATCAATAAAAACTGCCCTGATATTCTAGGTCCAGAGGGTAAAAGAGAAATTAAAAGAATCCACTGATCATCTCCTGAAAGAGATCGCAAAAGGAAAACTTCTAGGAATATTGTAGCTAAATTCCCAAGTTCCCAGGTCAAGGACAAAGTATTGCAAGCAGCCGGAAAGAAACAATTCAAGTATTGTTCAAACAAAAACAAGATAACACAAGATTTAGCAGCTTCTACATTAAGAGAACAGAAGTCTTAGACTATGATATTCCAGAGGTCAAAGGAGCTAGGATTAAAACAAAGAATCACCAAGAATATAATACTTGAGGGTAAAAACCAGGATTTTCAATGAAATAGAAGGCTTTCAAGTGTTCTCACTTGAAAAGACCGGAGCTGGATAGAAAATTTATCTTTCAAATACAAGAATCAAGACAAGCATGAAAAGGTGAAGAGGAAAGAGAAATCATAAGGGACTTGCTAAAGTTGTTTACATTCCTATATAGAAAGATGTTTCTAACTCAGGAGACCTTTCTCAGTATTTGAATAGTTG
Organism: Trichosurus vulpecula; assembly: GCF_011100635.1. Taxonomy (NCBI): domain Eukaryota; kingdom Metazoa; phylum Chordata; class Mammalia; order Diprotodontia; family Phalangeridae; genus Trichosurus; species Trichosurus vulpecula. The sequence goes on from NC_050578.1 coordinate 16,260,016, forward strand.
GAGAATAAGTATATACATATATATATATATATATATATATATATATATATATATATCTGTGCATGTGTGTGTACACATACATACATATATGGAGAGAGAGAGAGAGACAGACAGACAGACAGACAGACAGACAGACAGAGAGACAGAGAGACACAGAGAGAGACAGAGAAAGAGAGACAGAGAGAGAGAGACAGAGAGACAGAGAGAGCGAGAGAGAGAGAGAGAGAGAGAGAGAGAGAGAGAGAGAGAGGCAGAGACAGAGCACACAGGGTGAATTGAATATGAAGTAATGATATCTAAAAAAATTAAGGGGTGTAAAGCAATGTACAGGTGAAGGAGAAAGGGAGAGGTAGAATGGCTCAAATTATCTCATCTAAAAGAGGCAAGCAAAAGTTTTTATACTGGAGAGGAAGAGGGAGGAGGGAATGACTGAATCTTACTTTCATGTGATTTGGCCTGAGGAGGGGATTACATACACACTCAACTGGATATCAAAATCTGTCTTGTGCTACAGGAAAGTAGGAGGGAAGTGGACAAGTGCAGGTGGGGATGATAGAAGGAAGTACAAAATTGAGAAGAGAGTAATCAGAAGCAAACACTTTTGAGGAGGGACACAGTCAAAAGAGAGAATAGAATACAGTGGGGTGGGATAGAATGGAGGGAAATATAGTTAGACTTTCACAGCAAGATTGATGTGGAAGTGTTTTGCATGAATACACATATATAACCTATATTGAATTGCTCACCTTCTCCATGAAGGTAGGTGGGGAGGGAGGAAGGTAGAGAATATGCAACTCAAAGTTTTAAAAATGAATGTTCATTATTTATATGCAACTTGTCAATAAGATATACAGGCAAGGTGTATAGAAATCTATCTTGCCCTACAGGACAATAAAAGGGAAGGTGATAAGAGCAGGTAGGGTGATAAGAAGGGAGGGCAGATTGGGGGAAGGAACAATCAGGATGCAGCCTACCTTGGGGTGAGGTGAGAAGAGAGATGGGGACAACATTTGGAACTCAAAATCTTGTGGAAGTAAATGTTGAAAACTAAAAATAAATTAATTAATAAAAAGAAAAAAAATGAGCTAAAGAAGGAAATAGCAAAACATTCCAGTATCTTTGCCAAGAAAATCCCAAAATAAGGTCACAAAGAGACAGACACAACTGAAACATTTGAAAAGCAACACAACTACGTATCATTCTGTGTAATCATGGATGGTGTCTTGCTGTCATGAACCAATTTCTTCATTCATCTCTTATTGACTTCTCAACTTCTTCCAAGTATTCTCAAGTTTAAGTTCTGCAATCCCTCAGGCCTTCTTCATTGTCCAGCCTATAATATCATGACATGTCATCAGATTTATTTCTTTCCCACTATGTAATATAATACCCTGAAATACCTCTTGCATAGCTCTCTTGCATCATCATTTAGCCTTGCTTGTATGTATGACTGTGCAATGGCAAGCAGAGTGGGATTTTTTGTTGTCTTTTGTTTTGGAGTGCTTCTCATTACTAAGACAATGAATGCCTTTGAGTCTTGCCTTTGTTTGTAGAAATGCCCACACCCTTTTTTCCAAAGTAGGTCACCAGAGGTGGGAAATCCCCAAGATGTGTGAAACCCATGAGAGGTGTAAAGTGCTCTGACCCTGAAGAAGTGTATATGTACTCTGAGTTTAGCATTTTGCTTGGGGCTCACTCATTGGAAGAGTGTTGGTGTGGAGACTCTGGATAGTTGTTAAGGAGATCCACCAACCCCCCCCACCTCCCACCAGCTTTGAAAACTCATATGTTGGTGCTTCTCTCTCTGGTAACTGTTTATGTATTGCTATGGTCAGACAGATAGAAACTTGTCGTTGATTCTTGTTATTTTGTTCTGTTGATAGGGTCTGCTTGCAATTTCTATTTGTATTTGCCCTGAAGTTCAGGGTGCTGACTTTTCCCCCTGAACTAAGTGAATGATATATATATATATATAGATAGATAGATAGATATATATAGATAGATATAGATATATATACATGTATACATGTATATATGTGTGTGTGTGTGTGTGTGTGTATGTATATGTATTTAATTAAAGTGAGATTGAAAACCCCTTAAAGTTGCTTTCCTTAGAAAAGCAGATCAAAGAACCTATGCTAGCAGCCCTCCTGTGTGCTGGTGTTATTGGTCTTACATAGCCACAGTAGAAGCAAGGAGCATTGTTGTTACAGATTGGATGCCTCATTTTCCCAGTGAGAGGTGAACAGAGAATGCAGTGGCTCCTAAGTGATGTAATGGCTAGAGTGCTGGAGGTGGAATCAGGAAGACCTGTGTCCAAATCGTTTTTCAGGTATTAAGGTCAGCTGTGTGACCTTTGGCAAGTCTCTTAATGGCCTTCCTGCCTCACTTTCCTCAAATATAAAGTAACAATAATAATAACACCCACCTTTCATTATCCTGACAGATAATGCAGGAAAAATGCTTTGTAAACTTTAAAGTGCTATACAAATACTAATAGCAATAGCAGCAGTAGCAGTAGTAGTAGTAGTAATAGTGGTGGTAGCAGTGATGCTGCTGGTGGTAGTGGTTATTCATCATATGATCTTGCATGCCATTGCATAATATAATGCTATATCATTAAGGCAGAATTCATGACTTCAAAGATAACCATGAATATGCCTGAATGGTCCAGAATTGCAAAGTATATGGAATTCTCTAAGTAGAAGGCAGAGAAGCTAAAGAATTTATTGAAACTCAAAAGTAGCAGACCCACGGACCAGTGTCCCCAATTCGACATCCTGGCAAGAACCTTCCAAAATTAGTATGCTCATTTCACAATAGTAACCAAGAGGCCACAAAAAAACCATTACGGCAGCAAGCTAAGCCATACTGGTGCTTCCCCCACAATTCCAGGGCCCTCCAGCAAGAAGACCACCCACTGGTCTCAAGCCCCTGCTCAGCACTCTCTGGTCTCCACGTGAGTCAGTCCTGCCTTTCTGTAGCGCCTGTTGCCGTCGCCACCACTGCCGCTTCCACCACAATCTCCAAGCTGTGTTCCAACTTGTTGACTGCTTCCTCTCTCCTTCAGCTCTTAACTGCTCTGACCAACTGCCTCTCCAACTGCCTCTTAGCTCCGCGCCAACCGTTCAGCAAGCTCCTCCCACCACAGGCTTCATGTCATCACATGGACCAGAACTCAGGCACCTACCATTGGCTCCAGTCCTAGCCACTCCCACCAGGACTCTGAGAGCCCCTACACCGAAGCCCACTCAAAAGGGTGGGGAAGATCTTCCTATTCACTGATTGCCTTTACAAATGCTCAATATTGCTTAAAATTTAATTATATTATCTCATTGAGTAAAAAGATCCACAATTTAGATATATAGAACTTGAAGGCATTTCTCATTTTGTGTTCACCCATTTGTATTTTTATATATGCATGAATTAGGAATTCTGGTTTGTTTTATTTATCTCAGTTCAGGTTCATTTAAAGCCAAGGTAGAAAACAAGCTCTGTGTAGATTTTGTACTTTACCTTCAAGTAAATAGCATCTATTAATAGTCAAGTATGATTTATCACTATTTGTAGTCACCTCAATAAAGGCTTGAGAGCTCCAAAGAACAGTCATCTTACAGGCTTTGAAGGATGGTCCAGGTAAAACCTTGAGTGAGTATGGAGGGGAAAATAGAGAGTATACCCAGCAATGGAGGTTTTGATTCCACTGATACAAGATTTTAGGTCAGAAGATTTATGGAAATATGTGCTGCGAGAGCTTTCTAGATGCCATATGGTCCATTTCTCTTTCTACAGGGAGGTTTCGGAAAATTTCATGTTATTCAGAGAAAAAACAGATAGAGTTTTCCCATCTGACCAAAATAATCCATGTATAATTCTTAGGGACCTATTCTGTTAGAAGTTTTTCTTCTATAGTCACCACAAATCCATCCTAATGTTTCCTCTCCAGTTTCTTCAATACATCATGAATATAACCTAGGATGACATTTTTTTTACTTTTTGTTAATTAATTATTATTTTTTTTATATTTACAACACTCAATTCCACAAGTTTTTGAGTTCCAAAATTTCTCTCTCTCCCTCCTCCCTTACCCCCCTGCAAAACAGCATGTGATCTGATATAGATTCTACATATACCTTCACATTAAACTTATTTTACCAACAATCAATTTTTAAAGAAGAATTATTACCAATGAAATGAGCCATGAGAATGATGAAACAAAACATACATTAAAATAAAATAAAATAAGAGAGAGAATAGTTTGCTTTAATCTGCATTCAGACTCTGTAATTCTTTTTCTGGATGTGGAAAGCCTTTCCCATCATGAGTCGTTTGGAGCTGTCTTAGAATCTTGTATTGTTGAGAATAGGCAAGTCTGTCAAAGTCAGTCATCATAGAAGTAGTGGGTCTCTGGTTGTGTGCAATGTTCTCCTTGTTCTGCTCCCTTCACTTATCATGAAATCATGTAAGTTTCTCCAAGTTCTTATGAAGTCTATCTGCTCCTCCTTTCTTATGGCACACTAGTATTCCATTACATTCATATACCACAATTTGTTTAGCCACTCCCCAACTGATGAGCATCCTTTTGATTTCCACTTCTTTGCCACCACAGAAAGAAGTGCTATAAATATTTTTGCACATACGTTGTCCTTTTCCCCCTGGATCTCTCTGGGATATAGCACTAGAAGTGATATTGCTGGCTCAAAGGGTATGCACATTATTTTTTCACACTCTGTCATTTTTTTATTGAAATATTTGAAATTTGAAAAGAAGGTAAATCTCAGGGTTGGGTTAGTTTTATTGTAAGTAAAGATTCACCATCAGAAAACACCAGAAATATAAAGTTCTTAGCTTCTCAAGGTTTTGTTTTTTTTTTTTTTTTTTAGAGAAAGAAACTTGAGGCCCCATTCCCCAATGGCATTCTTTTATCTTAATTCAAATCCTGGTTTAAAAATCTTATGGACTTATCACAAAAAGTAAATCTTCATCAAGGAAATTAGGTAGCTACTTAAGAAACTTAGATTCCATTCTAACTCTTGTTAAATAGGTGGAGCTATTAAAAATCACAAAATATTGACTTAATGGCAACTGAATTGATGTACTATTCCCCCTTTCCTCACTACAAGGAAGTACTTCTTTTTTTCTCTTTTTTAATTTTTTTTTAGTTTACAACATTCGGTAATACATAATTTTGAGTTCCAGATTTTCTTCCCTCCCTTCCCCGCCTCCTTCACCAAGACGGCATGGAGTCCCATATAGCTTCCATGTATAACTTTCCATTGAATTAATTTACACACTAGTCAAGTTATGGAGAAGAATTGTGATCAATGAAATGAAACATGCGAGAGAAGAAACAGGTACAAAAAAAAAACCAACCCAAAAACAAAAACAAAAGAGAGAAAAGGAAGAGAAAAAGGGAGGGGGACGAAGGCTAGTATGAAGTGTGCCTCAATCTGCATTCATACTTCATAGTTCTTTCTCTGGATGTAGATAGCATTCTCCATTGTTGAGTACTTTGGAGTTGTCTTTGTACCTTGTGTTGCTGAGAGGAGCGAAGCCTGTCAGGGTTGGTCCTCACAGAATCCATATATCTGTGGTTGTGTATAATGTTCTCCTGGCTCTGTTCTGCTCACTCAGCATTATGTTGTGTAGGATTTTCTAGGTTGTTATGAAGTCCGTATCATCCCCATTTCTTATGGCACAATAGTATTCCATTACCACAGCTTGTTCAGCCATTCCCCAATTGGTGGGCATCCCTTTGATTTCCAATTCTTGGCTACCACAAAAAGAGCTGCTATAAATATTTTTGTACATATGGGTCCTTTTCCCGCTTGTGTGATTTCTTTGGGATACAACCCTAGAAGTGGTGTTGCTGGGTCAAAGGGTATGAACATTTTTATAGCCCTTTGGGCATAATTCCAAATTACTCTCCAAAATGGCTGGATCATCTCACAACTCAACCAGCAATGTAAAAATGTTCCAATTTCTCCACATCCTTTCCAGCATTTATCATCTTCCTGTTTTGTTATTTTAGCCAATCTGACAGGAGAGATGCGGTATCTAAGAGTTGTTTTGATTTGCATTTCTCTAATCAGTAGTGATTTAGAGCATTTTTTCATATGCCTATAGATGTCTTTAATTTCTTCCTCTGAAAACTGCCTGTTCATATCCTTTGACCATTTGTCAATTGGGGAATGGCTTGTATTCCTATATATTTGGCTCAGTTCCCTGTATATTTTAGAAATGAGGCCATTATCAGAGACACTAGTTGTAAAGATTTTCTCCCAATTTTCTGCTTCCCTCCTAATTTTTGTTCCATTAGCTATTTGTACAAAAACATTTCAATTTAACATAAAATCAAAATTATCCATTTTGCATTTTGTAATGCTCTCTATGCCTTGTTGGGTCATGAATTCTTTTCTTTTCCATAAATCTGATAAGTACACTATTCCTTGCTCTCCCAAATTACTTATAGTATCAGCCTTTACTCCCAAATCATGAACCCATTTTGATTATATTTTTGTATATGGTGTAAGATATTGGTCTATGCCCAGTTTCTGCCGTACTATTTTCCAATTTTCCCAACAGTTTTTGTGAAATAGTGAGTTCTTAGCCCAGAAGCTGGCCTTTTTGGGTTTATCAAAAAGTAGATTGCTATAGTTGTTGACTTCTCCATCTTGTGTTCCTATCCTATTCCACTGATTCATATATCTGTTTGTTAGCCAGTACCAAGTAGTTATGATGACTGCTGCTCTATAGTACAATTTAATATCTGGTATCGCTAGGCCAACTCTAGAATTTCTTTTCATCAGTACCTTAGATATCCTAGACCTCTTGTTCTTCCAGATGAATTATGTTATTATTTTATCCAGCTCTGTAAAATAATTTTTTGGTAGATCAATTGGTATGACGCTGAATAGATACATTAATTTAGGTAAAATTGTCATTTTGTTATATTAGCTCAGCCTAACCATGAGCAACTGATATTTTTCCATTTATTTAGATCTGACTTTATTCGCGTGAAAAGGGTTTCATACTTATGTTCATATAGGCCCTGGGTTTGTCTTGGCATGTAGACTCCCAAATATTTTATAGTGTCTACAGTAACTTTGAATGGGATCTATCTTTCTATCTCTTGCTGTTGGGCTTTGTTAGTAATGTATAGGAATGCTGAGGATGTGTGTGGGTTTATTTTATATCCTGCAAATTGCTAAAGTTGTTTATTATTTCAAGTAGTTTTT